>NC_090321.1:57460798-58060798 GCF_040869045.1 Eurosta solidaginis
GGGTCATGCAGTTGCTAATTCCGGGACCATTTTGAAACATTTTATCGACTGTTTGGAGATAATTTTAGGATTGTTTCGAGTCCTTTTCTTGATACCTCAGAGATTAGAAGTAGATCGTTCCGGGAATATTTTCAGACAATCTCGAAATCATTTTGGTAACATGGCAGAGAATATTTCGAGATTATTTGTACATTTCGGGATCATTTTTAGACTATTTTGGAATCCTTTTAGCAGGGTTCGAAAAATTTAATTATGAATTGGAAAATTTATCGATACGTTTATTTTGAATGCGAAGCCACGTCGCGACAGCATAGTATTCTATGAGGACTCTCGCCAACTTTAGAAAGGAACGCATTTTATACTTTCCAAATCTGACTGCATCTGGGATTCGTAGAAAGTTTGATGTTAACATCGTGTACTAATCCATGCTGTATGCACTGACCGGGGATATTTGCAGCCTCACAGCGAGATGATCCGAGTATGGTACCTTTTTCTTCCTTGAAGGGCTACCCACCAAAACCTAACCTTCCTCGACCGCGCGTACAAGAAACAGAACAAAATTAGTCCTTTAAACAAAATTATCAAATAAACAATTAAAAAAAAAAAAACCCAACAGTTTCAGTTGAAGACAACAAAGAAGCCCATAAATGCATGTGGGAAACGAAATGAAAAAACAAACACCCTGAAAATATCAGCTGGATTATCCACAAACAGGATAAGTAAGTATTTAAGAGGCATGCAATTCCAAATAAATATAAACATTTTCACACAGCCACGCAAACATATACGAACACAAACATATATATGCCCCTAACACGTCGTAGAATAAGGCAATCAATGCCAACTGCAGATTATTTTTTTTTAGGGTTTTGAGGGACAAAAGCCATCACCAATTCAATCCAACACCAGCTAAATGATGCTGATGCCCAAATAAAAAGGAAACAGTTCATCATAAGGGATAAGTATAAAGGGAATTAAAAAGGTAGGCGAGAATTGGAAACAAAAAAATAAATAATAATCTGTAACTGTCAGCATGTTTGTGTGTGTGTGTGCGGTTGTTGCGTGCGTGTGAAAAAAGGGATGCTTGATGTCAAAAGAACTTACGATAATTTAAATACAACTGAAGTTGAAAAGGTATACCATCCAATACATTTAAGGGTCAGTATATAGCTTGAGTCAACGCGCACAGTAACCATTTCATTAGGAACCCAAAAATTTTAAAACATTTTTTATGAAGACCAGCCGAATTTCAATGTAAGCAGAAAGAGTTATTACTTACATCAAAAAAATATATGAATCTAGAAAACTCAAGATGGTGCCCCTTAAGATATGTTACGCCAAGGCACGAGAGTGGAAGTTTCCCATAAATTGTGCTCGGAGCCATTTTTTTCCATTGCGAGTGCCCCCAGTGAGTGGCAGGTGGCGGCATATTCGTCCAACCAGATTACTTCCTAGTAGTCTTCAACGTACCACGCTTTCCCTAATTAAATTATGTAGCGGGGAAAGATTCACTTTCCCAACCTCTCCCAGACTATCGAAAGACCGGGAACTCAGAAATCTAATTCGTATTGTTTACAGTGCTGGACATCGGTAAAGAGAATCAAATCCGTTTACTCCTCATGCTGAAAGCTTCTGTAGAGGGAACTTGTTGGTATGCGCCACTGCCTATGGTACAATAACGCAATGACATCTGATGACACCCGTAAATATTCTCACTGCAAAATTTGTTTAGCTTGAGAAAGAAGATAGTTTCTTTGCTATCCAAATATGACCACACGAACCTTCTTGATTGGTTCACAGTAAGTCTGTTGTCCTTATATGAGACTACGATTTTTCTATACACCTCGCTTATGTTTATTTCGGAACCTTGCATGGCCATCTCATCTGCATGTTCATTCCTTCCAATTGCGGACTTGGTAGAGTGAGATACAAAGAAGGTGTATAAATACCAGCGTGGCCAGATACCTCTGCACGATATCCAACTGTATCATGGTGGATTCTAATGCCGTTAAAGCGGCCAGGTTGTCGACAAAATCGTCACTTAATGTTTTTGGAACTATTTTCCGTCATACTTTGTCAAATTTGGTTTGGAGTCAAACCGATTTCGGAGTTGTGCCATCTTCAGTGCAATTTTGCATCCGAAAAAAAATTAATTAAAAATCGTTGCATTGGTGTCTATGGCATAGACCTCCAACCGGGAAGACACTGCAGGAATCAAGAATTCGATACGACTGCTTTAGGTGCATATGGCTTGAGAACTTTTCAGCTCTAGTTTCTTTTCCATTTTCTATCCGGACCTATTTTTCGTTATCCTTTGTCAAATTTGGTATGGAGGCAAACCGGTTTCGGAATTGTGCAATTTTCAGAGCAATTTACTGTTCGAAACAAAATGAATCAAAAATCCTGAAAGACACTGCATATGTCAGGCATTCGATACGACTAATCAAGCTGCAGATGAGTTGAGCACTGTTCCGCTCTAGCTCCCCTTTCTAGGGGGATCCCCTTCAGCCGCTCCTTGTCATGCCATCCTACATCGCCGCATGGCCGTATTTTGTTATATTTCACATGCTGAATTATATTCGTCGTAGAGCCGCTTTCGCGGCAAATCCGCGCCCGGACACTTGTAGAGACATCAAGTGAAAAATAACATTTAACCCTTCCTGAGATGCGTTGTTTGATGCTCCTGCTTGCTAGTATTTTCACCTTCCCAACCCTCTGTCTATTGCTCTTGTTATCTAGCGCCTCCAGTTCCTCCCATAAACTATTTTGCAAGCGTAATTTGTTGCCAAAGCTTTCTTTGATCCAACCTTTACGTTCTCTTTCCAGCTTATTTTTGGAATCGAGAATTATTAAGGACAAGTTCCGTTTTTGTTTGAATTAACTCCAGCTCGTTTTGCCCAGCCCATCACGAAATTCCCAAAGTGTCGTTTTTACGTGCTCGCTAATCGTTGGCATAAATTTATCCGCCGTCGGTGTTTACGAACGAGGGTGATGTTTCTTCCGCTCTGAAGGTTTCTAGAATTGCATAACTACCAGCAGTCCTAGAAGAGGCTAAGTACATTTTGAGGATTACGCCTGGAAGCCATTTACGTACTGAGCCCTCTTCTTAACTTGCGCCGATGACTATAGCACTAAAATAATTTTTTTTATGTTACTGAAAATCGGGTTTTATTCATGAATACCCGAATTACTTCTTCTGGTAAACAGTCAAATGCAATCTCTGAATGACTATGATATCGCATGCAGCTTGAATGCTAACCCAAGTGAGCGCACAAGATGAGTAAGTTACAGGGAATGCAATGAAGCACCCTGAATTTTTAGCTTATGCTGCATTTATCCTACCGCAGCCTGCACCAGGTTGTCTATGTTGCCAAATCCTAGCAACTCGTACTTCAAATCTTCAAATCTAAAGGTGTTAAGAGGGTGAAACCGCTGATAACGCTTCCGAAGATAGGTATCTAAGGTTTATTGGGAGAAGTTACTCGTACTCTTTACTGGGTTCCCGGTCATAGAAGGTAATGAAAAGGCCCATGAGTTTGCAAAGGAGAGGACAACACTCGCTGAGTTGACGACAGACGCCCCAGTCCGTTTGGGAGAAATCAAAAAGAGACAGGAGTTGCATATGATCCATCAAGTAGGAAAGGCGTGGACAAAAAAAAGCGCGGGGCTGCAAAATTTCTAAGATAATGTGTAAAGGCTCATATCTCTGAGGAGAGAAGACTTAAGGCTCACGATGGACATACTCACTGGACACTGCCTTCTGGCGTCACATGCTTATAAGTTAGGCCTCGTCAGTAACAGCATGTGTAGGAGAGCTGCAAGAATAAACGGTTAAGCACGTTCTGTGTTCATGTCCTGCCCCTGCCAGGTCAAGGCTCCAGCTATTAGGGGCTTCAGAGTTGTCAGATAATTAGGCAGCAATTAAGCTGGGTTCTAGAAAAATGCTAGTATTTGCCAATAGGACGGGGTTATTCTATAACATATATCCTAGCACCTGATTTGGGCTCTTCCGTTTGGTCGTCAACAAAATCTTGTAACACTATGGACATATTCAGTCTATGTTAGGCCTTTATTGACCGGCCAGTTCAACCTAACCTAACCTTATTGGGAGCGGCAGATATTAACCGCGTGCATGACTGTTGACATCTCATCTCTTTTAGGTTTCGTGTTGAGGATTTTTCCCTTTACTAACTTTTAAGTTTGGTTGGCAAAATAAAAATTGTTACATTACGCGTTTCGACGGGTCATTGTGTCTTCTTCAGGGATCCCATATTGTTATAGTTTGATTTATTTTCTTGAACAAACGCAAGTACACATGTGACTGAAATGTAAGCATGGATATTTTACAATTTAGGTTTTCCTTTTGTATCATTTTAGTTAATCGCCAAAAAGCCGACTTTATTCACGGCATATTCTTTTCCTCAATTTCAATGCTCCTTCCTCTATACGTCTTGGTGGCTTTGCTGCTCATACTTTCTTCCATTGTCCATTACATTCATGCTTTTCATGGCTTTTCACTTTTAATTCTAATTTTCTTCACACTATTGTTAGTTTCATCATTCCTTTTCACATTGCTTGAATCATTTTTGTCCCTACATTTTTTTGCCTTTTATCAATAGGCGCCAAAATATAAATCAAATGTTCACCCAAACAGCAACCACGGGAGATCTCTGAAAATTATTGGCTTCCTTGGTATTTGAACTCACGTTTTCAGTTCATTTGGGTGCTATATTTAATTCCTGTTTTTTTTGGCCAATCTTTTTTTTTTTACTCGTATTTCTTAGGTGATTTCTTTCTTGGCTTCTTTTTTTCAATGCGGTACTGCCTTCCCACATTTAACCCTTTCTTGGCTGTAACTCACATAGTAAGGATTTTTTGTGTGTTTCATTGTGATTACAAAGAACCTTACATTTTTATTTACCGTTATTAACATGTGTATGTCTTCTATTGTCTACTTTAAGTTAACAACAGACTTCATTGGAGATTTCATTCATCGTCTGTCGTAAATCCCGCAGGCTTTTGTAGTACAAAATTTAATTCACGCATTACTTAAAGTCGAAATTTATAGCTTTGAAGTAATCCTTCACAATAGCTAGGTCAGGGAGGCCCTACTCCGCCTTTCCACTGCAGCACAATTAAAATGAAGGTGCCTAAGTTCGGATGTAACCGAATATTATATACTCAGCGTGAGCTTCAATTGTACATTTCATTTCAGATAAATTACTTTTCTATATAACACGTGGCACCGCACGTTTAAAAGAAAATGTCTCCCCATTTCCTCTTACAAAAAAACTTGATAAGTGAAATATCATTGACTCAAAACTATTTTTTGCTAAGTTAGAGGTTATTATTCTAATCTACGACCCTTTTAAACTTGTTTTGTATCTAAGTTGCCGTGGTCTTTAACCGATCCCGTCCATTTTTACTAGAAATATTTTCTGCTATAAGGAAAATATGTGTACACTATTTTATTACGATATGTTAATTTTTCTTCGAGTTATGACTCGCGAAACATAGAAAATTGCTTAGTCATAAAAGGGGCGGTACCACGCTCATTTTTTTAAATTTGAAATTTTTCCTATTTATTGTTATAAATCCACTTGGGAAATGAAATACCATTAATATAAAGCTCTTTTTTGCAAAGATATAGCCTATTTTATTCGTCCACGACCCTTTTAAAACTTTTATATAAAAGTGGGCGTGGTCCTTAACCGATTTCGTAAATTTTTCTTCGAAGCATTCCTTGTAGTAAAGGCGACCTCTGTGCCAAATTTTGTTACGATAGGTTTAACGATTTTTGATTTATGATTAATAATATTTGTAAAATTTATTTTATCACAAGTGGGCGGTGCCACGCCCATTTTAAACATTTTTTCAAATTTTTATCAAGAGCCTCAATATCAGTCCACTCGTTAAAATTTTAGCATTCTATCATTAATAAATAATCAGGTTATTTGTGTTTTCCAAATGTTTTATATATAAAAAGTGGGCGTGGTTATCATCCGATTTCAATAATTTTCAATGCCAATCCATTCTGTGTCCAGATAAGCTCGTGTACCAAATTTGGTGAAGATATCTCAGTATTTACTCAACTTATCGTGTTAACTGACAGACGTGCGGACGGACATGGCTCAATCAAATTTTTTTTCGATACTCATGATTTGGATATATGGAAGTCTATATCTATCTCGATTCCTTTATACCTGTACAACCCACCGTTATCCAATCAAAGTTAATATGCTCTGTGTGCAAAACACGCTGAGTATAAAAAGTAAGGTGCAATAGCCTCCGTATAAATTTTAGGCCGAGCTTTTCTTCCAATTTGGATCGTGCTCCTTTTTAGATTTTCCTACTAATTGATGTGACGGGACCTATTTGTTTAATACCGACTTGGAACAGCATCTGCTAGGCAGACAGGTTTTCACTGAAAAAATTTACATGGCAGAAATACATTTTAAATTTTTTTCTAATTGAAAAACCTTGTTTCTAAAATTTTGATGTTGCTTTGCCTGGGGCGTGAACCCAGAATCGTCGGTGTGGTAAGCGGAGCACGCTACAATCACACCAATGCGGCCGCCATGCTGCGACAAAATTATGTCCACTAAAAATGATATCGTCATTGAATAAATTAGTAGCCCATAAGAGATTAAGTGGAAGCGGAAATATATTTTCCACTATAAAAAGTCTAGAGGGCGAATCAAATACATATATCTGTTCTCGATATGAACATAGGCGATGATTGATCAGCTGCTTGTTACTTTTGGTGAGGCATTACTTCTGGTGAACGTAGATCAGTTTACTTTGAGAAGAACGCTTTTTTTGACGCTGAGTGACGTTATCTTTCCAGTTAAACTTTTTGTCTAGAACTACATCCGGGAATTTTGCCATTTAATTCCGGTAGGTTTACCCTTGGTTTTTACACTGTTAGTATATCAGACAAGCTCTATTTTATCGGAATTGACGCTGAGTTACATTTGGTGGTCCACAAGGAAACCTCTCGCATTGCCAACTGCATAAGGTCACACAAATTTGAGTGAATTTGCCTCTGTAAGCAATAGCTAGGTCATCAGTCTATACAACTTCTACCTCCCAATAGAGCTTATACACTAGCTTTTACTTTAAAAAATTGACTCCAAAAGGACAATAACAGCCCTCCTTTCAAATTCATACAATCAATATACCACATTTATTATAATTTCAACAAAGTCTCTCATTTATTCAGCTACGATATTCAATTACATATAATTGATAGCTTTTCTCACCGAGGTCTTTTTTCCTCTTTTGACTTCTTCCCTTTACACTAGGCCAGTGGTGCACAACCCAGGCAAATCTGTGAGTACAAATGCAACTTTCTTCGTAGTAGTATGTGTTTACATGGAGTATATTTGAGCATAGAATTCACGAATGAGATGATTACTGCTTGAAACAGAAGCGAAAACAGATTGATTGCTCGCTTTACTGAATATCTGTCGCTGTGCTCATACGACATATGAACATATATGCAGGTGAATGCCGAATAGTTTTCCGAAGCTCTACGCATCTCTCGAGTGCACCGCTGCACTAGATGAACATTTGTTTAAACGTATAAGTAGAGTCGAGTAGGCAAAAAAAAAAACTGCATAAAAACACCCACCTAATCGTTGCCAGCTGCCCTGCACGCTTATTGTGCGTGAATCTTGCAACATTGCACATTTCTGAATTCGAATGCCTTCCATATTTCCCATTCCGCACAAGAGCGCATGATGACTAACGCAAAAATTTGTTGACTCTGCTGAGTCAATGCGTTGCTGCATTTGAGTTGAGTCATCGTGCAAGCGGTAACAGTATGTACATATGTATGTACGTATGCTGAAGTTCTGTTCCTATACTGGGTGGAGTATATAGTGTTTTGAAACATCATGCACTTCTACTTTTGTAAATATTTTGAAGGCATACCGTTTTTGCGAAGTTTTCCTTGTTCTCAACTGGTTCCAATTAGGGTACTGCCCGTCACACGATCAGAACAGTTCCGACTAACATGTTGCTGATATGTGGCAGTCGCACTCTTTAAAATCTTTCCAAAATTTTTCGAGTGTCTATGAAAGTATACAACTTCGAACGTAAAAGTCAGATGATTACTTATTTATTTCCGAAAACTATGACTGAAGCCCTTATTACATATGAGAAATTGTTCCCAATAGGGAACTGTAGGCTCATGACGGTTATTATGATTGTACACTGCCTTCTGGCGTCACATGCCTTTTTTAGGCCTTGTCAGTGAAAGCAGCTTTAGGAGTGACACAGCTAACATATTCAGACGTTACTGGATTGGCTGCCGAGGACAAAGACAGGCTAAACTGTTTATACTTCCGGCAGCGAAAGTATCAGCCAAACTCATTAATCTAAGCAGGGAGGATCTAAGAACTCTCACTGGGTACTACACAGGACACTGTGGTCTACGATATCACCTAAGTAAATTAAAGCTATCCGATATTCACATTTGTCGTTTCTGTAAGCTGGAGGATGGAACGCCGGTTCACATTCACTACGAATGCGTCGCTCTGGCAAGGCAGAGACTCTCCCATCTAGGATGTGTGACTCTTAATCCCTTTGTGATATGGAGTAAAAAGCCTGAAGAGATACTTAGATACATCTAAAGCCTTCACATACAAAATTAGGCTGAACGGTTATGCATAATAGATCTGCAAAAAGGTCGCAGTGCTTCCAGGCCTAATAATAATAATATAAGCAGCTTGTTCGGCCGGGGTGCGTGTGCTCCTGGAGGTAGGTGGGCGCACCGGGGCCGATCTCAGTGGGAATAAGCGGGTTGGAATAGAAAATAAGCAAATAGACGAGATTTCTCGTTATAATATATATGATTTATTGGGTAAATGTAAAACTAGCAATAGTTACAATATTACCTGAATAAACGCAAAAATACGGCCGAGATCGCTGGCGGCAGATTTTAGCTGGTTGGCTGTTGAAATCAGAGAGGCCGGTTGTATAGCAAGCTACAACCGTTGACCCGCAACATCCTCCGTTTTGGAGGGGAAAGGCACCCACACATCAACCCCGACATGCATATGCATGAGTGCTGACAAAAACCACTCATACACGCGCAGGTACATGCATGCACATGCATGTGGCGGTGATGGTGTGGGTGGTTACAAATTAGTTCGAGTATCGAGTATCAATTCGCAGAGTTGCATTGGGGGGTCGCAGACAGATGCGGAAAAGTTAGGCATCCTGCCTAAACATGCCGGCCCCCCTTGCGATACGCAACATCGTTTTCCGCCAACGACCTCCGCTGAAACGAAAAAAAATGAATATAAGACTTACACACTAAACTTAATCTAAAATGAGGAGTTCGTCGGCGATGCAAAATGGCCGGGAATCCTATCCGACTTGCTTAGCATGCCACCTGAGCTAAGATGAAAAAATTAGCGGTTATGAACAGTTCTAAGTGAATATTTCTTGCCATTGAATTATACATAAATATAGAAATTCAGAACGTAATATGTGTATAGTCGATGGCCAGTAAGGCTGGTCGAAGAGGCCGAGGTCTCCGTTCCAGAGTGGCACTATTTTTTGTTATTCTTTGGCTTTTGTCGTTCCGGATGGAGATGCCGGGGTCTCCATTCCAGATTTGCGTTTTTTTTGTTGGTTGGACGAAGAGGCAGAGGTCTCCGTTCCAGACTCGAGGGTTTTGAGGTTTTTCTGGGCTGGACGAAGAGGTCGAGGTCTCCGTTCCAGCGTCTAACGTGTCGTGTCGCTCTCAGGTCGACTGTGGCATTTTATGGATGAGCCAGGGCGAGTGGCCGTGAGGTTGGTTGGGTGATGCGCGTTTTCGCTGCAGCGTATGTATTTCGTCAGTTGTGTACTATATTTTTACCCTACAAAACACTTGGTCACAAAACTTACCCACGCCCATGCAAATGTGACTACGAATATAACCTATCACCGTAAAATGACTAGTCAAATGACGTGGAATGACGAGAGCGTTTTTGCAAGGTAGTTAGTGCTGTGATTTCGAGCAGCTTATGCATTTCAACAAAACCAGCAAGATTGCGGTGTGTGGGAGGTTGGAACGGACGTGATTCCAAGCCACCCGCGCGAAATTACTTGTTTTCGTGATATGCGTATTGTTTTGCTAACAAACGTACGTTAAAATAGATGAATAAACCGAGTTTAAAACGAAGCGTAGAGGCTGACGAAGGTATGGATTTAATTTTGTGCGACACCTCATGACGAATAGCGAAAATCGTAATTAAACTCGAAAGTGTACCAACTGCCGGTGCTTGCATGCAGATTGGCGATGCGTTCTCCACGACGTGTTCTATCTGCACGTACCGTTCTGAGATTGCATGCAACCCTGTCGTGTATTTCTTGGTTAGCTGACAGCTGGTATGGTGAATTTGTGGTGTGCGAGTATATATATACATATATGTATTTGCTTGCCCTTGAAAAAAACACTAGGTCACTGGGGCAATAGCACAATAGGCCGTTAGAAACAGTTGACTTCTTCCAATTTCGGGATTTTGTCGTGTCGGGATTCTTTTATTTTCGGGACTCGGATTGTTTTTGTACCGAGCCCTTATAATGACCTTTTGTGACATTTGTTGTTGAAAACCAACAAGTCCTGCCCCCAGCCAGAAAACAGTACCCAAAAACCGGAAAGGGTAAAAAAAACAACAAAAAAATGTCTTTGTAAAAAAAATGTAAAATTTTTTGTGCAAGGAGAGGTTTGTTTTTGTTTTGGTTTCCCTTTTTTTTTGAATTCCTTTGTTGTGTATGACTGCTTGGTACTGCAGTAGATGCCCGTATTGGTAAAAATACAAAAAAAAAGCGTCAGTCCCGATTGTGATGTTTTGCGGTTTTCGGTACTGATTGCACATTTTGTGTAGCACTAATCCGTGCATATACCCAAATAGGCAGACCTGTGTATATACATAACTGGTAGACTGATAATAATTCTGTGTGTTGAATGGAAAATTCCTATGAATTGGCACAACGGGATTACATCTCACGATTTTGCCGGTGCCGTTTCTTTCCTTCATCACTGAGCGAGGCGTGCGTACGCATATCGGAGAAAAAGAACAAAAAAAGGGTAAGTATTTGAACTTTTGGAAATTAGTTTCGATTGATAATCATTATCTTTTATTTATTTAATTTAGGCAGCATAACTTTGCGAATTATCATCAATTAAATCACCGTGGCGCTTGTATTTGCATTTTGATTGGTTTTTTTTTTTGTTTTCGGTTAAGCAGCTACATTTTCCACTGCGTGTCAACATTGCGGCGGACACGAAAAACCAAAAAAAGTGGCAGAAACACCTCGTTCTTACTCGGTACCTAAAACGATGAAAGGGGATTTAACGTGAGTATACTGCAAGCGATATGTATATTATTTCAGCAAATGTTTGGGATGGTTTGGATGATGATGGCTATAGATTGCGTATGGAATTCCAGCGAGGTGGTCGTGGTAATGATCGTGGTGGGCGTTATGACGATACGATGCAGGCAATAAATTCTCAGTTAGGTAATAAAACTTAGAATTTAATTGTGTTCTAGTGAGTTATGCATAAGAGAAACACAATTTGTACAAAACGCATTAGCAAATACGGTCTGGGGGGGGGGGGGGGGGGGGGGTTCGCTGATGATAGTAAATACCGTGCTGTAAAATAATAGCGTTTACTTTATGTTTTTTTTGTTCGTGTGTGTTTTTACAATTTTTATGCTGTCGAGTAGTAGCGACTACAATACAAGTGGCTTGCTTTTAATTACGACTAGTAGATTGCTGCCTAGCTGTGGTTTTGATGTCGCCAAATATTTAGAAGCTAAAGCAACTGCATCTGTAGCACATTCTTCTTCGACAGTGATGTACATACCCTCCTCCTCGTAGGCCGAGTCATGTCTCGCCAAGATTCTTAAAAGCGGACGTAGTTTGAGCAACCATTGTGTTTTAGGTATGCGTTGCTCGAAATTAGTTTCAGCAATCAAAATCGGCCAATGGCGTGAATCGATACAGACGACGTACAATACCAAGTAGACAGGCTGAATCGCTACTCTCACAACGAACAGTACCATCTGGTTGTATATTATTCTTAATTTGCGAATTTAGCCAATCAACACACTTGGCAGCCATCTTAGTGCCCATATTACGATCGAATGGTGTTGGTGAACCGCCCTGTTGCATATGACCTAAAATATTCATACGACAAGAGAATAACTCTTTGCCTTCTTCCGAGTAGAGGCGGTGAATGAAATCCGTATTGTACTTTTCGGACGCCTTCTCATTACGCAAAATCAGACCACGTTGTACACCTTCAGGGATTTTTGATGCCATATGATATCTCGTTGCAGATCTTTTATAGAGAACCTTTCCTCAAAAATATATGCAGCATCAGCGCCACCAGCGAGACCAGCCAAAGTAGCCAAAATAACCGCAATAGCCACCCATGGTCTCAATAACGAATACATGACGTTTTGTACCTTGCGCCGAATGAACGTATACGATCACAGATTTCTGTGATTTCATTTAAAACCAGTATCGCAACCAAGTGAAAATTCAGTGTCTGGAACATTATTCGATATGGTCGATGGTACTACAACCATTGGGATGCAAAATTCTGGATAGTTAGGACGTTGATCCGAGATTGGACCACAAGCATGATAAGCCTCAAAAACACCAATCGCAAGTAAAACCTTGAATTTTGAATTCTTTGAGACGTGCAGCAGTCCTTAACTTTTCCTTCGGGCAGCGTTCGTTTAGTACCAAGAAAAGCACCACCTTGACCCACCCAACCAGCCCATTTCTTTGATGTTACCAGCAATAAGACCCTCAATACCATCGTGTACACCAAATACGGTATCACCACGATAAATGCAGTTTCGCACAAAGCTACGCACGGCAGCATTCATACCACAAGCCGGAGCACCTGCAACACAGCCATACGATAACCCTTGTCATTTTCAACTGATTCCTTTGGTGGTCTTAGACGTGTCAACATCTTGTAAGTTTCCAAATTGCGTTCGAATGAACGTCCCCGCAGTTTGACTGCCAGTTCCCAATTTTTCTCCGACATAGCTTTTGCCATCGTAAAGGATTATGTGTCTCGTGCCCTCATGCCCACCACGGTCTGTTGGCCTTTCCGAGAGGGCGCACTGGTCATGCTTAAATTGTTGATGTAGCAAATACTGAGCGTGCACCTCCTAAGCTGATGTTATACGAAGCAGCCATAGGTTGCATTACATTAAGTTTGCCAAGCACTCATCTAGCAACAGCACGTGAGGAGGGTATTTTATTGCGCATGTGAAAGATTATTCCGATAATGAAGGAGAGCGAAATTTTACGGTTCACTTGGACAGCATGCGTACACCGTGGTTTGATATGCTGCAAAAAATGCGAGCGTTCCCTTCTAAGCATCATTTTATGGGGATTTGTGGGCCCTTTTATCTTCTTAGTGATATGTATATTTCCTTGGCTTTAGCGAATATTTTAAGTGTAATGTCATTTGAAGAGGTAGATGTTAATGGATAAAGCGGTATTTATTAGATGGTGAATAGAACTTCTATAATTGAAGGAGGCACCCGATAAATCGGTTAAACAAGTGCCTCACACCTAGCATTCTCCCGACCGGGCACCCCGCCCACCTTGGCCCTCTCGGTATAAGGGCGATTCTACAACTAGGTGGATTACTGTGCTACATGGAATTTGCTTCGCGGGAAACTTCGCGTCAGTCTGCTACTTCCCCCCACCAGTGGTAAGGGGTAGCGGATACTGCGTGAAGTAATTAAAATGACATTAGTAGGTTTTTTGTTAAAACCTCGTTCAAGTCTGGCACTTCCCCCCACCAGTGGTAAGGGGTGCCAGATACTGCTCGAGGCACGGGAAATATCCTCCTAGTGATATACACTCCCGATTTCTACGACCTTTTGTAAGTCTGGTAATTCCCCCCACCAGGGGTAAGGGGTACCGGATACTGCTCAAGGTCAGGGAACCTTTTTCCTTTCCAAATTTTTTTTTGTTTACGGTGAACCTGTTGCACTCCCTGGTGCCCATTGCCCGGATATGCGTCCATGCAACTCAATATTATTTGCCTAGGTAATGGTAGACAACGCAAATCCATCCCCCTTTTGAAGCCATGGCTACATTGTTTGATTTATTTTTATTTATTTGGGTGAATAACCAGGGCGTTGGTTCGACGATGGAGGGCCTGGATGAGAGCGAGCGGGAGGAGTATGTGGTGGAGCGCATTGAGGCCAGGCGCACTCACAATGGGCGGACCGAGTACCTCGTGAGATGGGAGAATTCGTGGGAGCCGGAGGAGAACTTGGCATGCCCGGAACTTATAGCAGCATTTGAGGATTCACTGAAAACGGAACAGGGTAAGACACGCTCACCTACGCCGCCCGACAACTTGTTGATTTCCCCCTCTTTCCTTCTTCAGTCGAACAAAGAACGGATGATGCGTCGGGTTTCGACCGCGGACTAGAACCTTATGCCATATTGGGGGCAACCACGTCACCCACGGGTGAACTGATGTTTCTCATCCAGTGGAAGGGGGTTAACGAGGATGAGCTAGTGCCGGCGGAGCGGGCCCATGTGGAGTGTCCGCAACTGGTGATCCAGTTTTACCAGGATAATTTAACATGGCCGTAGGTCCCCTTCACACGAAATTGCGCACACAAGCAACCCTACGAGAATATAAGATTTCGATGTCATTTAAGTTAATATGTAAAAAAAAAAAAAAAAATTATTATGGATTTTGAGTACCAATTTTACAAGCACTTAGTTGAGGTAGCTGCTATGCACATACAAATGTGCATACAAGTGAATAGACAAGATCTCGTTTTCCTTTACTATGTAAGAAAGGGGATGTAAATTGAATTGGTATTGAGTATCCCGCTACAGAATGTAGATTTAGGTTAGTATCTTGTTATTTTCAATAAAATTAGTACAGCTGTCGTCCCGAGCGCGATGTATTTGAAAATGAATTAGTTGGTTAATTACTTCAATATGTGTTGGCGAATTGAGGGGTGTTTGTAGAGTTAGCCCGGCCACAATAGAATTAAAGGTCCCACCCACTTTATCTTGGTTGCTGGTGTTTGTGTTGGCGCAAGTGTGGAAAGGGTGCACTTGAACCTATGGTCATAGCTGAATGGATGCTCGCGGCTAATGATTGTTTCCATGACAGATTCTTAAAGTGAGACGAAACTACGGAATAAATCAGTTAACATCCTCAATGAATACATTTCTTTATGGTATCTCCTTAAAGCGATTTACCGGTCGGGGTTTTGACGTGGAACGATGAATTTGGAATCGGTGTATGTTTCGGATGTTCATAGGTCTACGAAAATGCATGATTACTTTGTGTCGATACTTCTCATAAACCCTATACTCAACAATAATCGAATTACGATGCTGATTGTAGATTTTATTTGATCGTTGGCCTCGGGCATTTGGCCGAGTTCGTAGGTTCTGTGGCAGAGCGTTCGTCTGCGTTAGGGTTCTGGAGTCCTCGCTCGGGGCGAGTGAATGGGGGTTGACTTTGGGAAATTTAAATATACAAAGGGCCGAAAGCCTTTAGATTCTGTGGCAGATCGGTTCACCCTTCTGCGGTAGGCTGTTATGATGTCCTCGTTATGGGATAACGAGTGAATGGGATGGTTTCTGGTGTCCTCGCTCTGGGTGAGCGAGTGAATTGTGGGGTTTTCTGTTCAGGGGGCCCCCGGTTAGTATTGTTGCAAAACATAGAGAAAAAAAATGCCTTTTGTTTGCGAGATTTTGGTAAGCTCCCCGTGTCTTTGTGCGTCTCGCTCCCTTTCCCCATTGCCCATCAGTAGTCATGTGTAGGATTCCCTCCGGTAGACTCGACACGAGACCGGAGGTAGAGAACAAAAAGAGAAGATGTAGGATCGCCTTCCGGTATACTCGCACCATCACGAGACCGGAGGTTGATTATAATTAGGGCCTTGGGAGAGACAGAAGCTTAGGGATAGCGGGGCATTACGGCGCGTGGTTGAACGCTTTTTATGTCCCGCGCTCCCTTTCCCCATTGCCATCGCGTGGTACGCCTTAGGTTTCCCCTCCGGTAGACTCGCACCCTCACGAGACCGGGGGGTTGATTATAATATATGGCTCGGGAGAACCACAGGCTTAGGGATAGAGAGACACGAAGACGCGGGTTCCTTAATTTGCCTTCTATGCTATCACCAACCATGGGCCTCTGATTTTAGGTAGCTGGGGGAAATAGAGTTTTGGTTTTGGGTTTTGTAAGGCGGGCTTTGGCCCCTTACATTTAATCCTCCTTGTCGTGGGACGGAAGGAGTATCAATTTCGTAATTGGTCTAGTGGTCAGTCCCCTGGTTGTATGAACGTCAACAACACGCACACGGTTATCAGAGCCTGGGTGTGTGTTGACGATTCTCCCCATTCTCCATTCGTTGGGTTGCAGGTTTCCTCTTTGATAACAACTAGGTCTCCGGGTTTCAGATTAGGTTGTGGATGTTTCCACTTGTATCGTTTCTGGATCTCGGTGAGATATTCGGTTTTCCATCGCTTGCAGAAAGTGTGATGGAGGGCTTTGAGTTTCTGCCACCGATTGATCATCGAGGCAAGGCTCTCACTCGCATCCGGCTCTGGCGGAGCCAGTAGATGGCTGCCAGTGAGGAAATGTCCTGGGGTGAGCGGCTCTAGGTCCGTCGGGTCATTGGACGCCGGGCTGAGCGGCCGCGAGTTCAGGCATGCCTCGATGCGGCATAAGAGGGTATGGAATTCCTTGAAGGTGAATTTGTGTGGTGAGGCTATTTTTTGAAATGGCTTTTGAAGCTTTTCACTCCAGCTTCCCACAGCCCTCCCATATGAGGAGCGCCCGCAGGGATGAAATGCCACGTGAGTGACTGGTGGCTGTACTTTGAGACAGCGTTCTGTCGCGCTTGTGAATTCTGATCGTAAGGATCGTGACGCTCCGACAAAGTTCGTACCATTGTCGGAGTACATATTTTTTGGGCATCCGCGCCTAGATATGAAACGGGCAAATGCCGCTAGAAATGATGGTGCGCTGAGGTTAGTAGTGGCCTCCAAATGAACTGCTCGTATGGAAAAACACACGAAAAGGCAGATATAGCCTTTGGATAGTCGACACCCTCGACCGCGGTAACTTTTAATGTCGAAGGGTCCGGCGAAGTCGACTCCGGTATTCGTAAGTGCACGGCTGAATGTCGTGCGTTCGCGAGGGAGAATACCCATAAGTTGGGTCTGAGCACGCTTTCGGTGTATAGTGAAAACTTTGCAATTGCGAATTGTTGCCCTAATCATGGTTTTGGTGTTAGGTATCCAGTATTGGGTGCGTATTAGACGTAACATGAGTTGGTTTTCCCCATGCAGACTTTGTTGATGAAACATTAGGACTGTCAGACGGGATAACCGGCAGTTGTATGGGAGGTGGATTGGGTGGCGTTCATTAAAGGCTAAGTCCTTTGACGCCCCGAGTCGCCCTCCTACCCGAATGATTCCATGTTGGTCTAGGTAGGGATTAAGTGAGAGTATTGCACTTTTCCCTGCAATTGGTTTTCCGGCCTTTAAATCACGATATTTGGAACTATAGTGTTGTTTCTGATAGATTTTAATTAAGAGTTGGGTTACTGATTTGATCTCATCAGGAGAGATTAAAGGTGACTTGACCTGAAATGATTTTTTTGTTTTGGGGTGAGTTCTTCGGTAGAACTTCATAACGTATGAGAGCACCCGTGAAGCCCTAGGTAGGTCTGAAAAGCGTTGGAGAACATCGGTAGTATTTACTGTTGTCGTTGCGTAGGTCTTCGCCCTCTTTTCCTCTACGGAGGTGATGTAGTCACTTTCTTGTGCTGGCCATTGGGAAGTGTCTTCTTGCAGCCAAGAAGGTCCCTGCCACCACAACGAATTGTTGACCAGTTCACACGTAGGTAATCCTCTGCTACCTAAATCTGCTGGATTAGATTCTGAGTTTACATGCAACCAGTCCTTATTTCCGACCATGTCGATGATCTTGGTGATCCGATGTGCGACGAAGGTTGACCAGGAACAAGGCGGTTTCCTTATCCATGCGAGGACGATCGTTGAATCCGTCCGCAGGTGAACTCTCACTGGTCCCAATTTAAGGTTCCTGAAAATTGATTCGGTGATTTCCGCTAACAGCACGGCTCCGCAAAGTTCCAATCGTGGAAGAGACAGAGTTTTCACTGGGGCTACTCGGGTTTTGGCTAGAAGCAGGTTTGTGCAGACATTATCATCCGTTTTGACGAGCATGTAAATGGCTACTGCATAAGCCTTCTCGGATGCGTCACAAAATCCATGGATCTCGATGTCGGTTCCTGGTGAAAAGTTGACCCATCTAGGTATTCTTATTTTATCGATCTCATGGTATTGGTCGGTAAAGGTTTTCCATTTTTCCAGCGTACTGATCGACACTGGGTCGTCCCAAGCGGTGCCTTCCAACCAAATACTCTGCATGAGTATTTTTGCCACAATGACCATTGGCGCAAGCCAGCCTAAAGGGTCGAAAAGTTTGGCGATAGCGGATAGGACTGCTCGCTTGGTGATGTTTTCGCCATTTTCCAGGGTTCCTGCCTTGAAATAAAATACGTCTGAGTGAGCGTTCCATCGTATTCGCAGGGCTTTTACCGAACTAGCTTCTTCGAACGCTAAGAAATCCTCGCTGAGCAAATCCATTTTGGGGATGACCTTTAGAATTTCCTTACAATTTGAAGTCCACTTGCGTAATGGAAAGCCAGCTGAGTGTAAGGCTTCGCGAATCTCGTTTCTTGCTTTGATGGTTGACGCTATTGTGTGTCCTCCAGATAAAACGTCATCTGCGTACATACTCTCTCTTAGTATGCTAGCCGCTGTAGGGTGTGAACTTGAGACGTCGTCTGCTAGTTGTAGGAGCGTTCTTATCGCGAGATATGGCGCGCAATTCACTCCGAAGGTAACCGTCTTTAATTCGTAGAGACTAATAGGGTCATTCGGGGACGTGCGATGCACAATACGTTGAAATTTGGTGTGATTTTCGTTCACCCAAATTTGACGATACACCTTTTCGATGTCGCTATTGAATACAAAACGGTATAGTCTCCGTCGTAATATAAGGATGGGTAGATCGGCTTGTAGAACTGTGCCTGGGAGTAGAATATCATTTAGGCTCTTCCCGTTGGCCGTAGGGCTCGAGGCATTGAATACTACGCGTACCTTTGTAGTGGTACTTTCCGCTTTAATAACGGCGTGGTGGGGCAGGAATGAATCGTCCGGATGAGATATTCTTTTTTAATTTCCTCATATGTCCGAGCGTATCATATTCTGACAACACTCGAACATATTCTTTACCTAAATCTGGGTTTTTTATTAGTCGCCCCTCATTCCGGAAGAATTGAGAGCATGCGCGTTTCAGGGACGGTCCCAAATTAATATTATTAGGGTAATCCTGCCTGAATGGTAGTGATACGGTGTATCTTCCATCTTCATCACGTTTCGTTGTTTCCTTAAATAATTGTTCGCAGTACCTTTCCTCTTCATTTAATATTTTATTTTTTGATACATTTTCTACCTCCCAGAACGCTTTGAGTTGGTTGTCTAACGCAACCTCGTTGTAAAAAGACATAATGCTCTTCGTTGGATTCGGTGATTCGATACGACCGGTTAGTATCCAACCGAACACTGTCTCTTGGGCTAAGAGTGTGTTTAGCACATTCTTCTTTATACCGCTCATTATAATTTGGGGATATATGTCTCCGCCAAGTATGAGGTCTACGTCTTCGTTGACGTAGAACCTCTTGTCTGCCAAAACCAAGTCTGGGAATGCCTGCATAGTCATTGCATTGATATGGCAGGATGGAAGATTCCCAGTGAGTTTCGCTAGAACTAGTACGGGTGTAGTCAGGCTGAAGCAGGAATCCACTGGTGAACGTAATTCGATGTTGGATGCTTCTTTCACCTGAGCTGACACCGCATTTGTGATGCCTGAAACATGAGCATGCATTTTCCTCGCTGGCAAATTGATCCTGCGTTTCAGTCTTTCAGTTATAAAGGAACATTCAGACCCAGAATCAATTAATGTCCGCGCGGAGAAGTCGGTACCATTATGGTGAATGTGTACGCGAGCACACCTGTGCTGGAATTGGCATGGCAGGATTTGACATTCTGGTTCGTAGAAGAAGGTGGTTGTCCCGATTCCTGTCTTTTCTGTGCCTGTACCGAAGTTGATGGGGTATTATCCGCATCTTTGAACGGGTTGCGCACCGCCGGTTGCTGAAGTGTGTCCGCATGCAGAAGCGTGTGGTGACGAGAGTGGCATTTGGAACAGTTGTATGAACTGATGCATCTCGTCACTGTGTGTCCTGGGGATAAACAATTCAGGCAGTCATTTGTGGATTTGACGAATTTAATCCTTTCTACCGGGTTTAAATCGCAAAAACCTGAGCATTTGCGTAATCTGTGCTCCGTAGATTTGCACATTTTACACATTGATTTTGTTGTTTGCTTGGTTACTTTGGTTTGAAAAGCACCAAGTCTTTTTGTAGGGTTTTCCGTCGACTGGCGCGACGTGTTTGACTTTTGCACTGGCATTCCCTGTAAAACCAGACACGGTTTCAAGTGTCTGGAAACGATTTGACAAGAATTTGTCCATATCCTCCCACTTGGATATGTCCGTCTTGTGGTCAATGCTCTGCTCCCATAGAGCCAACGTATTCTCAGGTAATTTTGTCGAACATAAATAAGTAATAATCGCATCCCAATTTGCAACGTCAATCTGATGTGTTTTTAAGGATGCTAAACAATTATTTATGTCGCGCTGTAAGGTTTTGATTGAGCTGCCGCACTCGCTATCTATCTTTTTTAAATTAAACAAAATTTGTAGTTGTGAGTTTACGAGAATCCGTTTATTCTCGTATCTCTCACATAGATTTTTCCAGGCTGTTTCGAAGCCTTCATTTGTCAAAGGAGATTTCTTGACAATGTCCTTTGCCTCACCTTGGGTTTTTGGTTAAGGTGGAACAACTTTTCTACCGGTCTTAGGCGACTGTTGCTTTTGTAGATGGCCGTGAACAGGTCACGAAACGTTGGCCAAGATAGGTAGTCGCCCTTGAATACCTCAGTATCGCAATCTGGCAGGCGGATACTGTGTTCGCGCGCGCGTTCTCCCTCAGGTTTGACTGCCCTATTTTTTTCCTCCTTCAATTTGGATTGAAGTTCAGCCATGTTCGACATGCATCGCAAGAATACGGCATATGCCGCTTTATGCTTGATCTTGACCGCTGCAATTTTCTTTGCGTCGAGCGTGTCAGAGCCAAGCAACTCCTCTAGGGCGTTCTCTGCTTTTTCCCACTTAGCTTGCAACTCCTTTTGCTGTATTGCAAGAGTGTGTACAGTGTGCAGAGCCGCATTGATATCATTAAAATCGGCCTCGAATTCGATTATTCGATCGGCCAATCTAATGTAGGAGTCCATGTTCATGGTTGAAAAGTGGAGAGCGAATTAACCAAGGGATATAAAACTTGAAAACCTGAGCGAATCACCCAACCAACAACTATTAAAATTACGCAAAATTGATTTATTACTCTTAATTTGTTTATTTTTGTCTGACTTTGCAGATTATTTGTGCCTTAAAACAAGGAGCAGGGGGAATCAACACCAATGTGTATTGTGCGAAGTAAAGGGTGTATGAGTGGCCACTCGCCACTTCAACCTTCAATTTTATTATAAAATAAGTGCGCGCGTTGATATAAACTCGACGAAAAGTGTGAAACCGTGAAATAAATGTTATGCAACAAAGAACAAAACTGTGTAACAAGATTATAGAAATTAGTGAAAATAATAGTGACGCAAAAGAAATAGAATGTTGCCGCAGTCGAATGGCGTGAATTTTTTTTGAAAGTGAGGTTATGTGCACCTCTTCCCTGTGCTGTGTCTGGAGAGCCTTACCGCTGGTGGGGGGTCAGACAAGATAGTCACAAGGAATCTGAAACGACGTTAATGCAACGCGTTTGTACTTATTTTCCTTTTTGGCACTACACAGTTTTTTCACACTTTTCGCGGTTAACTACAATCACGTATGGCACTTTAGATCGATTTTTCGCACTTTTATTTATTATTTTAACCAAAAAAAATTTGGCAAGAAATATTGCACTTACTGTGAACTTTTTGGTGATTTGTATGTTCTGGTGATGATGTGGCAAGATGACTTGTGGTGTTGCTGATGGCTTAAGCTGGATGTCGCTTGCTCAGTGTTTTGCACGCTGGTATTAAATAATAGACTTTCCAAATTTTGTGGTATAGCTGTTGATGGGCAAATATTTTTCCGTATAAATTTTCGGGCTAATTATGTTGTGGACTGTATTGTTAAGGTGCTGTTTCCAATTCCTGGTGAGATAGGACCAAATGTTCGGCCAGGGTGCGTGTGCTCCTGGAGGTAGGTGGGCGCACCGGGGTCGATCTCAGTGGGAATAAGCGGGTTGGAATAGAAAATAAGCAAATAGACGAGATTTCTCGTTATAATATATATGATTTATTGGGTAAATGTAAAACTAGCAATAGTTACAATATTACCTGAATAAACGCAAAAATACGGCCGAGATCGCTGGCGGCAGATTTTAGCTGGTTGGCTGTTGAAATCAGAGAGGCCGGTTGTATAGCAAGCTACAACCGTTGACCCGCAACATCCTCCGTTTTGGAGGGGAAAGGCACCCACACATCAACCCCGACATGCATATGCATGAGTGCTGACAAAAACCACTCATACACGCGCAGCTACATGCATGCACATGCATGTGGCGGTGATGGTGTGGGTGGTTATAAATTAATTCGAGTATCGAGTATCGATTCGCAGAGTTGCATTGGGGGGTCGCAGACAGATGCGGAAAAGTTAGGCATCCTGCCTAAATACAGCTAGTGGCATAGGTCCTAGTTTTTGATAGGGGTTTTCAGTTCTGGTAACACTATGAACTCATTTAGTCTATGTGATATCATCATATGATAAGCAGCACCGCAGACGAAAATTTGGAATAAAAAATTTCACGGTCAATCGGCCTTTTAACTATTGACTTTATGTCACCGAAGCAGCAACTAAAAAGCTAGAATGATAAAAATAAAATAAGGTGTAAACATTCTAATGTGTGAAGATGCGGAAAAAAAATAATTGACGATGTATATTGGGACGATTTTCCGTCATCCGTTCTTTCGAAAACCAACACTGATGATAGCACAATGCCGAAACCGGTTTGTCTCGAAACCAAATTTAACAAGGGATGACGGAAAATCGTTTCAATATACATCATTTATCCACCCTGTCGAAAAATCAACCAAACAAAATAAGTCAAATGATTGACCTTATGGCCACTTGAGTAAATATGAGTTGATTTAATGACTATTTTTGAATAGGAGATGGGCCATAATATCAATGTGTTTGAAATTGTATATCATATAGCCAATTGACCTTATATCCATTGACTTTATGTCACAACACCAACAACAATATAGCTGGTATAACAAAAATAAAATATGCTGTCAATATTTTAATACGTTACGGTGCGAAACAAAATGGTTGACCTTGTGGCCGCTTGAACAAATGTGAGTTGGCTTAATAATTATTTATTTCAGAAAAGCAGAATGTTCATAGCTAAAATACGTTTGGAATTGAATATCATATAGTCATAGCTTCAACTGACTTTGAGATCATGCTAACTGGTCAAAAGTGCAATTGACGTCTTGGCCGTTGACTTTGTGTCACCCCACCGTCTATATGTCTTGACTCAATGACTATTTCAGAATAGCAGAATAGTCATAATAACAATATCGTTGAAATTTTATATGAATGCGTGTTTTATATTAGTCATTCGAACTGGTTTAAAGAGCAATTGACGTTATGGCCGTTGACGTTATGGCCGTTGACTGTCCTCTATTTTCATATGATGTCAATTGATAAGCTGCTATCATTCGATGCCGTTACATCGTTATGGTTGGATATTTGAGCCACAGAATTCATTAAATGCAAAGTCATGAATATGAATTCATTCAAAGAAATCGCTATACGGACCGCCCTTCAGATTCACGGCTGCATAGAGTGAATGCAATATGAGCGCTCATGGGGTGTATGCTGTAATATAGAATGAGTGGCTCATTTTCCTCGACAAGGACACATGCAGCGTGCAACATCATATTTTGTGTAGATAAAAAGTGATATGTTCGTGTTGGATGTTTTTTTTTTATGTTAGCTGTTGTTATTTTAGCTGTTTTTCTATTTACTTGACATTTCACTATTTGTTGATTATATTGCACTTCACGCAGCTAACTAGTGTTGTTGTTATTATAGTTGCACGCGTTTTGTTCATTAAATGCTCGTTTTATGTTTATTTGGGAATTTAGTTTATTTTTATGTTATGTATTTTTCACAACTTTTTCTAAAAACGACAAAGCATAAAGTGTCTGCGCGTAAACACGATTATCAAAAAGACAATGAATTGCCGAAAATGTAAAGCGAAAATGACTGGCTTTTGAGTGAAACAAGCGGTGTGTGCAAGTGTGCGTGCACGTATTTTTAACGTTGCCGGTGAAGTGACTTTAAAAGGTGTGTTAGGGAGGGGCGTACATTTCCTTTGCAGCGCACGAAATATACAAAAAAGTTGCAAAGTTACACAAATACATTTACAAAATATTTTTGATAGTAGCACTCATTCATACTTACACCCACAGAGCATTCACACTTGCAGTAATTCTTTGAGCCCTTAAAAAGTCGCTGAAATCTAGCGCACACTCAACTTCGAAAACCTGTTATTTGATTTGTCATGCAAGTTTTATAATTTTACAGTCAGTTTCCATGCATGACATATTGGGGTGTGTTTTATTGAAGATATGTATGATAATTACTTCACTTAATTATAACTAAATGATTTGTAAAATTTGGTTTCCCATAAAAATTTATTTAAGTGATAAAAAGGAGGGAAGTAGAGCAGAGTTGAAATAATGACTTTGAATTCTATTAGATATTCTGAACATACAAATAAGTGGGATACTGAGCTGCTCTAGATTACTTGAAGATAACATTTCGTACGGATTAATTGCAGTACTACTACAACCTCACCTGCTGGGAGTTCATTCCAAGTCAGCTACGAACTTAGCCATTTAATGCAGGTATACCTTAACACACTGAGTCAGTAAATACGTTTGCTGTGTCGCACCTTGTAAGCCCCATTGGCAGACAGCCTAAGTAAGCTATTACTTGTCCAAAATCAACCATGCCTCATGCAATGTTTGTACTGCATGCGATGTATACCCACATGATATCAAACATCTTTTCAGTTGTAACATGTAATCAACGCCTCTAAGAGCAGCAGCCCAATCTACTAAGCGTCCAGAACCTGCATGTTTTCTTGCACTCTCATAAAAGGTTGGTTGCTGTGTCGCCCGGATTTTAAAGACCCAAGCCCAAGTAGGGTACGGGGCGCGATTTCGGTGCACATTCCCCTGCAGCCAATAATAATGTAAGGTGCGATAACTTCCGAAGAGATTTAAATTTCTTCTACAAAGTGGCGGGACAGAACCTGCATATTCTACGCCCACTCCGAGCGGCATCTGCAAAGCCGATAAGTTTTCACTGAGAAGTTTTTGGTGGCATACAAATACATTCGAAGTGCTTGCCAAATCACTGCCACGGTCGGTCCAGCTTAGAAAAATTTGTTTCTATATTTTTGGTGTGCTTTGTTCGACCTCGAACTTAGGCTCTTCGGTGTGGTAGGCCACAAGCACCACACCAAGGCGGCTGCAGTATATAACTGCATACAATTATAAATCTAGTGTGATCTATTTCTTTACTGCCTTTTTTCGCGGCTTCTCCAGCAAATGCTGTTGAACGGGCTCCCAATTCCCCCAGCACGTATTCCGAGCGTCCAGTTTGACGCAATTTTGGCAGTCATCCTAAAGATTCCTTGCCTTGACCTATTTAGCAGGCCCGCTGTTTCCCATATCTCGTAATTCGGTCGACTTGCTGGGCTATTTTGCAACTGTTTGAGGAGTATCAGTTGGAGATCGCAAACTCCTTGAATCTGCCATGTATACTTCTTTTGATTGATGATGCATCTTAACCGCCTGCGCAGGATCCAGAAGGGCACTTGTCTTTGCAAATTTATCTGCCTTTTCATTGTTTTCATTTCAATGTTACTGCCGATTGAAGCGACCTCTTGAAGCTGTTGACAGCCTTAGAGGAAGTGATGAAGGAATTAAGCGTCATCGGCGCTGCTTGCCTATCTGTGTAAATGCACACCTCGCGTCTTTCTTCGAGTCCTCCGACAGCAGTGTGCATGCCCACTTTATACCCGAAACTTCCGCTTACTATACTATAAACAAAGTTGGAAAGACGGACTGAAAATTAGAAGAGTACTTTGCTGATAATTTGTGAGCGGTTACACATTTCGAATTTTGCGATGCAGTGTTAATACAAAAACAACAAAAAGAGGTCGAATCTTCAGATCGTCTAAATTTCCATCGATCATTCCATTTGGTGAACGACCAGGCTGGCCTAGGAGAAGGCAAGCATGATTTCGATGTCATCAAAAGTTTCGAATGAAGGAGTTCTTATCCACGACTCTACTATTGCGTAGACTTATGATAAAGGTTATGTTGAAGAACCACTTTCGGAACTCGGCGAAACGCTGCCTTACAGGTGTGGATGACAGTACTTGCCCACCGAAACGTCAGCAACTAAAATAGTTTTTCTCGAAAACAAAATTAAAAAAAAAATTTTTATGTATTTATCATTGCTGCAATCAATTTCATTTGTATTATTTTCGAACTTTTTTTTTTTTTTTTTTTTTGGTTTTCCTTCATCAATGTGTCATTGTATCAACCACCAACATTTCCGCACACACATTTCTGTTGCTCTTGGGACCGCCGGTTTCTATACTACTTTGTTGTTATTATTGTAAAATGACAACAATTGCACAATCATCAAAACTATTACTGCCTTACCAATCGACGGCTCTCACTTCGCTATTCTTTGGTTTCAGACCTACTTTACTACCCGCTGTGTTCTACACGTTGCGTTGAGCTGAAGGGGCTCAAGTACTCAGCAGAGTACCCATGGTTGAACGTATATACACATAAAAAAACACACATACATGCGCCCTTAACGCTTTAATGTTTTGTTGTTTCTGCTGATGACTACTGCATTTCTTTGTTATTGCATGCTTTGCAATTTTTGCCTGTGTTAATTGGGTTTACTTTTAATGATGTTTATGGGTCGTGTCAAATGTTGTGCATTGAATGCAATTATAAACTGCGTTAGTACATTGTCAATAGTCAAAGGACGGCATGTATTTGTGAGTTGTTGTTGTTAAAGTGCATAATGTTTGAAAGTTGGTTTGTTCACTGGTGTTTACCGTTGCGTCATGCTCTAATCATTAGCGTCAAATGCCACCAGCCGTAGCGAATTTCTAATAGCCGTTTTTTTCCTTTGCCGCATTACTTACTATTTTTCTCGCTCACGCTTCGACAATGTCTCACTCTCTTTCGAAATTCTAATTTGTTCTCATATACACACAAAGTTTTTTGTTTCTTCCATTGACTTGTGATTTATTTTTATGCATCCAATTGCCTCTTAAGTCATTTACTTTGATTGGTCTTTTTAGTCCCAAATGTCACTTTTGCCTTCGTATCAGTTTCGCTTCCTGTTTTGGTCGGTTTGTTGGCATAGGCAATGAATATATCTCGCCTAATTTGAAGTGTGTAGATCAGTGGTGCACTCGTGGGATTCGCTGAACTTCGGAAAACTATTCGGCGCTCACCTACATCTCGCGTGAGCGCAGCGACATAGATTCAGTAAAGCAAGCAGTCAATCAGTTTGAGCTTGGACTTCAGGCCATAGATGAATGGATTTGCAACTATTTGTTTCGAGATAGCGCTGTCAAAATGCACATTTTTAATAACATTTATCAATGATGCCACTCTAAACAAAAATGAATAGATCTGAATATGGGAATTTTTGACATACATTTGGGCGATTATAGTTTCAATCCTTTAATAAAATGATAGTCGTAAAATATTTATTTCTTTAAACTTATTTTACAATAATACGACTAGTTAGAGTTAAATATAAACAAATCCAAGTAAAATTTACATTTTGGTTAATTTAATTAGTCAAATATTGTAACGCATTTAAATCGCAGTGAAAACCATATATTCTTTTGAAATTTCAGTATATCGGACCTATGATATAATAGTTAACATCATTTAATGGAGGGATTATCCTACATGTCTGACGTTCCAGGTTCTGTGATCAAAATGGACTGGTTGCATCGGGACTTCATATTTACAAAACCTATTTTTAATGATAACTTTTGAATGGGAAATAATATTTACCCGCCGCCATCGAACTAATAATATTTACATTAAAACAAATAATTTTATTCTTTTTCCCATAATTTTTGAACGCTATTCTACAGTTGTAGGTCAAGCTAAAGTTTATCGAAATTTTTGAGCCGCTTCAGCTGGCGCGAGGGATTTATGTGTGATTGTTGCCAACACAAATTTCGGATAAATCCCTCATGAGAGCGGAAAAAATGGGAGTGTAAACAAATGTTTCGTATCAAGTCATCTTTGCTTCAAGCAGTAAGCATTTCATGCGTTGATTCTCTGCTCAAAAATTCTCATGTATTTACACATACTACTACAAAACGTTGCATTTGTTTTCGTAGCTCTGTCGGCGCTGTGCACCACTGCTGTAGGTACTTTGCAACCAGCTTGCCTAAATGTTCAATGCATGTCCCCTTCTTATTAGCAATCTGGCAATAATTTCTTTCTAGTCTCATAGTTTTATCACATTGTGGAATATTTTTTTCTTCATTCTTCCTTCCTCAATGCAATTTAAGTGCTTGAAGTAATAAGGGAAGGAAGTTAAGAAGCTAGTAAATTCCTTTTCACAAGTGCTTCACTGTCACTTTCCACGGCATTTGAGAAATGGTATTAATTAGAGTCAGATAAGAAACAATTTCCCTTTTTTCAATGCACTTAAAACCTTTTTTCTATAGTTTTCAAATTCAGCCGCGAGAAGATTTTTTAAATCGCATCCATTTGAAAACGTGTTCTAAAAAGAAATATGTGATATGATTGAAACTGCAAATACACTTATCTCTGGTCCAAATGAGCGGCAGGAGGGAGGCTAAGTCTGAGAGCATGCCATGTGATATCGAACAGAGCTAACCAAGAGACAGTGTGCAATTGTGGGGCTTAAAATTAACCCACCACAGTTGGTCAGCGGTCATTTCACCAGAAGAAGAGTAATACGCATCCAAAAAACTATAACAATAACCGTTGTAAAGTTCAAGGGCGTCACCTTTGACAACAAGCTGCGATGAAAGCAACACTTTGACTCCATGACAACTAGAGTCATGAAGTCCACTGTGGTATGGCAAACGTTTAGCAGCCAAATTATGGATCTACAGTCCATATGTGCTCAGGATTAAAACCCACGATAGCTTGGGCTTCGAGAAAACTCGAATGACAGCGAGGAAAACGCTAAAAACTCCAAAGACTGGCGTGTAAATGCATCACGGGGACTATGCGTACATGTCCCACAACAGCGTTAGAGGCTATCCTCCATCTAACTCCGCTACACATAGCGATACAACAGTCAGCCAAGCGAAAGAATATTGAAAGGAAGGGTTCGGGCAAAGGAAAAGTCATATCATCCCAAAATTTAAAGAAGCTAAGAGAAGAGATCCCAATCTTTAAATTCCTGTGATATGATATCTTCAAGCATGCAATCCTTAAGGAACGATTTAAGTGGAATAAAGGGCCATGATTACATGGCATGCAGCTAGGCTAGAGAGCATTCAACGCCTACACAAAATCGTGTGTCTCAAAGATGGCTTGAAAACACTAGAGAGGATTGAAGCTGGAGTCTTTGCATTCAGAGCCATAAATTCAGTGCTATAATTCAGCGTGATGAGCTAAATCTTCAACGGCGATTATCAAACAAAACCCCTGCCATACTTAGCGACAGTCAAGCCGCACTCAGGGTAATTTCAGCGTTCGAAATACAGTCAGCACTAGTCTAGAGGTGCATGAAAAAGCTTAGCTCACTAGGTAAACATAATGTAGTACTGCTGGCCTGGGTTTGAGTCGATAGCTACAAAGCGTATGTAGAGGCTTAGTAATAGCTGAATAAGGATACACTTAACGCGTTCTTTTGACATTACCTAAGGACTCATGTTAACCCTGAATATGCTGCCCGTTGTATCTTGTTTAGTTTTTACACGTTGTATTGCTTGTCCAGGGCTGATAATCATACTATAACTTCTTAGGCTCAAGAGCTTTGTCACCGCTGTTCGAAATAACCATATAGGCAGCGTTGTTTGTACTGCTTTTAGCCCAAGTTGCTATTCCCCAATTGTGTGCCTCTGTGAGCTCACAAAAGGGCTCCGGACCATAGAATGCTACTTGGCTAGGTAGTCTTTCAGATAGGGTTAAATATTTGGGGATTGTGTTGGACAATAAACTGTCCTGGAGACCCTATGTAGAAGATAGGGCCAGGAAGGCCGCCTTTTACTGCTGCAGGGGGGTTATCGGAAAGAGATGGGGACTCTCGCCAGGAGTAGCACACTGACTTTATGAGATGGTGGTCAAACCGATTCTGCTCTATGGGGTGCTGGTCTGGTGGCAAGCACTAGATACGGCGGGCACCTTCAAAATGTTAGTGTTAGTGCAACGGACGGCGCTGATCAGAATCAGTGGCGCTCTCAGAACGACACCTACCTTGGCACTGAATGTCATTTATCAAAAGCTAAATGCAAGCCGCAAGTTTAAGTTGGTTGATCACTGCAGTGTATTCCAAGCGGAAGTTGCTGCGATTAAGGATGCGGTGGATGAAATGCTATCCAATTGAGTACAACTACAGTGCGATCGAGGGTGGTCTGGAAGTGCCTGACCTCGCTTGCAATTGCATCGAACTATTTTATAATTAAGATTATCTGGGTGCCGAGTCATGGTGGTATATCGGGCAACTGACAAGCGGATCTCTTAGCGCGCATCGGTACAACTGAACCGGATGAAGACGGCTGTAGGGAATCCGGCGGCCACATGTGGTTTGCTCCTCCATTGCTAGGCCTCGAGTTAGCTCAGCAATCGTTGGGCGGACACCACTTCTTGCAGGGCAGCAAGATATTTCTGGCCGGAAGTGGATGGCAGGAGGTCTGCCGAAATAATTGGGTTCGCTAAGGCTCACCTAGCAATGGTCATTGGGGGTTTGACAGGACACTGTCTCATGAGTATCCATGCGGTACGTCTCAATATAATGGGAACTCCATCCCGCTGCAGCTATATGGAGGATGATGAGGTGGAGTCATCAAATCACTTTAGGCTTGATTGTGCAGCTTTTTCCAGAACTAGGCGAAAGTACTTCGATCGCGACTCACTTGGATCTCCCGAGGATTTATCCAAGGTCAAGATCGGTATTATTCGGAACTTTATCGTTGCTACCCAACAATTCTCTAAGTAGTTATATCTACGTCACCGTTATTTTATTGTATGTGGTAGCACAACGGACCTTCATGTTGTCCAAATGAGCTTCCCTTATCAGGGCAGCTACCACCTAACCTAAGCTAATATCTCTTCCTCTAATGTTATTTCCCGGCAAACGAAAATCATGCTCTACAAGCCACTTTAAGTAGCCGTCCTGATTTGTGGTGCAGAAGCAAGGACGCTGCCAACATCTGATGAGTCGGATCTACGAATGTTTAAGATACAAGTTTTTCGAAAGATTTATAAGTCTCTATGCGTCGGTGACAGCAAGTGTCGAAGTGATTTAATGAAAAGCTTTAAAAACTTTAGGCAGACTCCATAGTGAACATAGTCCAGGAAACTAAAACGTAGTAGCTACGCTGGATTTGCCATATTATGCGAATGAAACAGTATTCTTGTCGGAACCCGCATATGAAAGCAGAGGAAGTGGACGGCTCCCGCTACGCTGGAAGGACCAGATGGAAAACGTTTTCAATACCCTTGGCGGTACTAATTTGCGACCTCTTATCATAGCTTATTTAAGCCAAGCACAATAAACTTGTTCACCACACCGTTTTTCTTCTCTCTTATGTTGTATGCAATCAAGTTCAAAGAGTGTATATTTTGCAAACAAAAATATAACAACGAAAAGGAAGTTGATAGAAAATATGCAAAAAAATACAATATCGAACAATCTGCACAATGAAACAAAAAAACAGCCGGCAGACCGCTATCAGCGGCACTGATAAAAGAGAGCTTGACGAAACTTGCAGAAAAATTTGAGAAAATTATAGTGAATATAAGGAGAGAAAGAGTATGTTAACTGTTATACAACGGCGAATTCAAAAATGTCACTCACTGCTGTGGCAAACTCAACGAGCGCTATTGGAGAGAGAGCGTACTAAAGTAAAATACTGTGCGACAAAACAGCACAAACTGTTTATGAGAGAGAGTACTCGAGCAAACACAGTGTAGCGGTATATTTATAATACAGTTATAGATACTTGCCGAAAAGCGCGTATGTTGATGAGCGCCAATAACTATTTCGCCTAAGATAGCTGGCTGACTTGTGATGGCGTATATGTTGAAGAGGGTTGAATGAGCAACAGAATGAGTATGAGAGGTTTTTGTTTGTATGTGTGCGTGTGATGTTTGCGGGATGACAAATGCGTCAACTAGAGATACTCACCGAACGTTAGATGAACATTCTTATCGGCATGTGAGCAAATATGTGTATGAGTGTATGTGCGCAAGTGTTTATTGCCTGAAATGCATATATGTATGCGTAAATGCATATGTGTGTATGTGTCTATACATATGTACATATATTGGATGCCATGGCACTTGGCTGTGTGAAGCTGTGCTGCGGCAAACACAGCGTAGCGACGACTAATGTCGCCTGTCTTCATGGCCGCAAAATGCGAGCTATTGTGTCGAACAGTTTGCCAGCGATTGTCGTGTGTGGAAGACGTGCTAACGGGAAATAAACGGTAACGGTATATAACGTCGAACGTTTTACGCTCGGTCGCGTCGTGCAGTTTTTGTGCTGATACTTAATTGGGTTTTTTTTTTGTTCGTTCTTGTCTACAGCGTCGAAATGGAAAATTGTTTGAAAAGCGAAATCTTGTGAAATGTGAGATATTTTGTGGCAAATATTTGAAGAAAAGAACATAAATTTGTTGTAAACTGTAAAACGGTGTTTTATTATTTTGAAAAAAAAGTGCAAGTGAAATTTACTAAAAAATTCAAAACCAGAAATCTTGCTTTAACGCAGGAAAAAAGGCGTTTACTTGCTGATACACAAAAAAAAGTATATCTAGCAGGCGCTGCTGCTGAATGAAAAATAGCAAAAAAGGAGGAAGAAAAAACTTTTATAGTAAATTTTGTTGCTTGCTTGCTGTTTTACACTTTAACCATTTTCGCACATCGATAGTAGAGTGGGTGCTGTTGCGAACTTATGTGCGTGTATGTAAGATCTGTCTTTTTGTATAAATTTAACATACATATGTATGTATATATGTATTTAGCGGATGTCATTTTTGAATATCCGGCTTGAGTGTTCCATACACATACATAGTTATGTGGGCATGCATACCTTCACCGAAACGTGGAGACGTAAGCATGGATGCAGCTAGAATGCAAAGAAAGCAAATAAGTCTTTTGGCTAGGTGTCTATTCGCCTGGGAAAGGATACTATAAACAAATAGAGTTGACAGCAACTCAGCCATTTGGTATATATGTATGTGGTGTAAGCCTGGTGTGCAAAAGGTGTTTACTTTTCTCCTCTTACCCTTCGTTTATTCCTCACTCTCTTACATCACTCATATCAGCCACCAATAGCTGATAGCTGCTTTTCGTTAATGCCCAGAATTGTTGGCGCTGTCATGTGCTTCAAGCAGCTTGCTGTTGTTTTTGTACTTGCTATTTCTGTTTTTGTTTTTGTTATTGTTACTGTTATTTTCAACGCCGTTGGCTTACCATGTCTATGGCTGTGTGCCTGCGCTTTGATATATTGCAAGACGCGTATTTGTATATTTTAAGGCGTTAATGGCTTTCTGCTTTTCGTGGGTGTGTGTGTGCGAGTGTGTGGCTCCAGGCAAGCATTGCAAATGTTTGTATGTGGTAGTGACAACAGCTTGTTTTTACTTTAAAATAAATCCGCAGACACAATGTTGATGCCCTTATCCATCTACACAAAAACTAGTAGATTTTAAAAGCTGAAGCTTCTAGCGTTGTGCCGATAGTTGAAAAGCATTTTGCAAATGCCTAAAAGTATACTACAAATATATATGTATTTTTAGTGTTGTGAAGAAAACTTGCAATAAACCAAAGCATGTATTAAGGCGTTGTAAGCATGATTTGCGTAATATTAAAAAAACATGTTAGAATGGTGGAATGTTCAGATCAGCATTGTGATTTTGCAAGAATATTTAGCAGACTTAAGAAAATGTGGCATATTTCTAGGCATTACTGAGTGCAAAGTAGTGTTGTGACGCCATTAAACAGAAATTGATTCGGTAACGGTTTCTATTTTTGTGGCAGTGTGGCTACGATCTGTTAAAGTCACTTTACATCAGTTCAAGTTATTACAACTAAGAATAAAGCAAAACTTTTCATTACGCATATGCGAAAAGCCTAAAAGTATGCAATACAAATTTTCCTTAACGTATGCAATAAAAGTAAAAATAAAAGTTGTCGAAAAAATTCAATTAATTTTTGTTTTCTTAACCTTCCAATGGACTTCCCCTGCAACAGCTAGAGGGATCTTATTTCAGTCGCCCTATCATAATCCTATTTAGTGGTGCTTCTCTACTTGAATAAGAATGCGGAAGCCATCGCGTATCTACTTCTTTGTTTTGTCATGCCAATGTTTTGTTTCGAAAGTCAGTCCAGGAACCTTCTTAATCTTTCTTACCGAGCTTTTCGAGCCATTAAACTCTACTATTTTCATAGATGAGGAGAACGGACGGGTTCAATACTTTGGGGATTTCTGGCAGTGCTTTAGTTGTTCTCTTGTTATAAACCCAGTGAAATGTGGGAAAATTGCCTAAGGTATTGTTTTTGGCGTTACTAAGTTCCGTTAAATGTGGAAATCTCATCGCCACTTTTCCAATTTCCTCGTGCTATTCTTTGACTTTTCCTACAAATTTGCAGGACGGGTATATCTTAAGTATTATATTATAGTGTCTACCTCAGATTAGGATATGTTAAGGTGACTACCACCTAGAAAAGCAGAGAAGTACATGTAGTCTGACAGGTCTATTGAGGAAACTTTGATAGAAGCTGAAGCCCCCCCCCCCCTTCGCTAAATATACAAGAAGCTCAAGTCGTTTAATGTAACTTAAAATCTCTTCGACTTCAGATTAGCATGGTTTACCTAAAAAACAATGAAAAATTTGTTCAGATCTTGAACACATACCTTTCTTACAAGAAGAGATAAACTGTTTCCCACTCTAATGTCCATGCAGTGCATAAATCCATGAAAGTGTGAATTTGTTGATACTTGGATGAGTTCACAATGAACTCTTACTAGATAGCACCCTGTACATAACCCAATAAGTGAGTTTCGAAGGACTTAATTAAGATTAGATATGAATCTGGATCAAAACTCATAACAGTGGGACGATGTTTACCTGAACAGTTCACTAGTGGATTCCAGTGCCATGTTAGCACTGTAACCTCCTTTGATGAAATCAGATATAAAGAAGTTCTTGCATACATAAAAAGAACAACACAGTTCGTAGTTACTCGGCAGTTATCTGCAACGCACATAACTATACTGGTACACCGATAGACAGGCTAATTTACCGACTATTTGCAATAGGTTGCTAATTTGAAGGAACTATTCCTCACCGTTAAGCAACTTGGTAGAAGTAGCTGTCACTGTAGCAGACATAGGCCAGTGTCAGAAGGCCTGTTATGATATCACAGCGTAGATAATCCAGGAAATGGGCTTCCAGGCAACCTTAACGCCTGGAAGTTGCTGATGTTTCCTAATTTTCGTCATCTTTATTACACAATAAAACAGTGCCTAGTTAGTATTCCTAACAGTGTGGAAATTGTATCCCTACTAAGGTTACGTGATCTCTTAAGATCCCATTTTGCCGAGGTTTGCTTAGATGTCGGAAACCCTGGGGTTTGCAACCATCTATATCTGGATTGACAGTAGATGTACTCATTTAGCAATATCTCGCATGTGAAAAAGGGTATACCCAAGCGTTCCATTTCAGGAATGTGATATGTCCTGGAATATCCTTCCATTAGGTCATTTGCTGAAGCTATAGACACCAGTTAGGTGTAAGCTTATAATTGAAAGACGAGAAGCAAACCTCCAAAGCCTTCGGGGAGTGTCCTTATCGCTACATCAACAACAACAACAACGAAACGCTAAAAATGATTACTTATTTGAGTTGGATATATCGGTACATTGAGTGAACCCCTCCTCCAATCCTACCGTTTGTCAGACTGACTTAACACAGAATGTAGTTCCGTAGATCAGTATGGTCCAAACCAGCTGAAAATACAAGTGCCCCGCTGAGACCTCTAGTTTTGCTTAGACTTCCATTCCTGACGAGAGTTTTACTCTTAAGTAGTAGCACCTGTTGGATTTAATGAAGCACTCTTAATACAAGAATTATAAAAAATATGGCCGAGGCATATTGCTAGCGACTTATGTGAAGCTCTGAAATACATTTTCTTTAAAAGTCTACATTAAAAAGCTGGAGGACCTTTGGACCTAATAAAAGTAAATAAAATGCTAGCTCGACTATCTGGGGAACAATTTGATGTGACCACATAAAATTTTAGGTTTTCCAACACCCTCCTTCCATAGGGAACTTAAGGTCGCCACACACTAGCGTGCTAAATAAACTGGTTTGGATATCGGTAGGTGATTTTGACAATTGGGTTGGAGAAGCTATGAATTGCGCTGGCAACTCCTCGGGGAAGTGCGAGCTGCAGGATGTAACGGTGGAACACGTTCTGTGTTCGTTTCTTGCACTCGCGCGGCCAAGGCTGCAGTACCTAAGGGCGGCAGAGTTGCCAGATCTCGAGGAAGCACTTAAGGTAGGCTCTAGTAAACTTCTAGTATTTGCCAAGAGAAAAGATTTATTGTAAACACATAAGACCTGGTACCGAATTGGTGTTTTTGCGTTTGGTCGTGAAACAAATTCTGGTATAATAATATGAACGCATTCAGCCTATGTGAGGTCCTCACCGACCAGCCAGTTCAACATAAACTATCAACACCTTGGCAGGGCCCTCTTGAAAATTATGCTAATAGCATAAAAAAAAGTTTATGATAGTAAAAAAGCTTAACACAAATTAAGGTTTTAATTAGCCAACACACAAAAATTTCATCATTATAGCCTACATTGAGGCGCGAAAGCTGGGAAAATCACAAAAATCAATAGAAATAAAACAAAATTAAAATTAAAAATAAAATACACTCACGTTAACGAAGCAATGAAAAAAAGGAGAAATAACAACAAAAGCAATTATATGTCACACTAAAAAAAGAAAAAACAAACAACAAACACAAGCTAAAAAAACAGACACAACGGCAATTGCATATCCTTATCAATTACGTGGCAACATTGTAAATCAACAAATAAAACAAGCAAAAGCAAAACGGAAAAATGCGACGTCCCATTTGTTTACCAATACTAACGCAGCATTGCCAGTGCAACTGATTGTTTGTGTGTGTGTTTGTTCGGTAAACTTTTAATCTATGTATAGCAGCGAAAAAAGCAATTAATTTGCTTTATTTATGCAAGTTGCAAATGTCAAGATAGAAAACGAATTAATGCAAAAGAAAAAAATTTAAATAAATAAAAGTTTATAAAAGTGTATAAAATATATTTTAAATGTGAAATAGCAAAAAGTAACACTAACAAAATGTGAACATTGAAAGGTCGACAAATAAATTACCTATATTGGATTTTTTTTATGTGAGTAGAATACAGATTTTAATTAATTTACCGAAGTGCAAAAATTAAAAAAGAAAACAATTGGCTAAAAAAGTTTTTTTTTGAATTTTGAATAAATAGCGCAACATGTTTATATAAAAATTTTGATTTCAAATTTCAAGGAAATGCAGCCAAGTAGTGAAGTGATGTTTAGCGCTGATTTAAGACAAGCCGTTTTAATGTATATTTAAAAGGCAGGAGTAATATAGTGTTTTGCAATTGGATGTACAGCAGTGGATACCAAAATAGCAGCGGTATTTTTTTAATAAAATTTAGTCAATTAAATTGTTTTTTTTTTGATTTCGATAATTAAAAAAAATCTTAAAATGTTTACTTTAAACTGGAAATAAATTCGAAAAATTTCAAAACAGTTTTAGAAAAATTTCAAACAAAATTTTACGTTTTCGAAAAACATAAGAAAAGGGAAGCTTCGGGATTAGACACACAGCACTGAACACGAAAATAGCTGTGAATTTTTTTTTTTTTGCAAATTTCGGCAACTAAATACTTTTTTGTTTATTTCGATAGTTTAAGAAAAAATTTCTATGAATTTTGTTACTGAAAACTTCTTCAAAAAGGTTCGAAAAATTCCGATTTTTTTTTTTTTTTAATTCGAAAAATGTAAAATCCGAACATGTCATTTAGAGTGTTTTGATTTTTTTTTGAGAGTTAAATTTTTTAGCCCAAACAATTTTAGTCCGACAAAGCACAAATAAAACGTCTCTAAAAATTCGCAATGAGTTTTGACATATTTTTTTCGTTGTTTCAGATTTTCTTCTACGATGCGGACGCATAGCTTTATTTTTTATATGGAAAAGTTTCGAATATTTGATCGCAGTGACATTTTTTCTTATCAAATTTCGCCAATTTAATTTGTTTTTTTATTTCCATAATTTAAAAAAAATATCTATGAATTTTGTAACTGAAAGTGTGCAAAAAATCTTAAAAACATTTTCGAAAATATTCGAAAAACTTTCCAAAAAAATTCCAAAAAAAATGTTTTAATTTGGAAAAAAAATTTGAAATACTTTCGAAAAAACGTTTATGAAATTTTCGAAAGTTTAAAACTTTGTGAATTTTTTGTGTATGCAGTTTTATTGTGCCACCAGTTTTAGTCAGAAAAAGCACAAGTTGAACGTGTCTCAAAATTCGCAATAATTTTTGACAATTTTGTTTTATAAATTTTTTTATTTTTTCATAAATTTATTTTAGATTTCATAAACTGATTTATTCATGTCATAGCTTTATTTTTTATATGGAAAAATTTTGAAATTTTTGTAAAACTTTTTCGAAATTTTTGAAAATGTTTTTAAGTCTGGTTTGCATGGTTTCCGTTACGAAATTATTAATATTTTTTTTAATCGTAATAAAAAAGGAACTTAACTGACGAAATTTTAGAAAATTGGACTCTGATTTTTTGTGTTCGCTGCCGAACTTATAATTGTAAATTTAAAGAAACAATTACCGCAATTAATTTTCAAAAAAAAATACTCACCTAAAATGAGAAAAACATTTCTTAAAAAAATTATTTAAGTACAAAAATTTTTTATTATTATTTCTGTACGACTGTTTGTGCTTGAAATACTTAACAATTGGATCGATTTTATTAGTGTATTTACGGGATTTGGATTGAAAATTTGGTCTGGTTTCTTTCTTATCTTTCCGAAAAGTGAACCAATCCAAATTAAAATAATTTATCGTGAGAGGTAAAGGGGTACTTCCTTGACTAGCTTTTTATTTGGAAACAAAAAATCTAATTTCTGGAGCGATTTCCTTGAAATTCGGTACATGGTTTTACATGCTTTTACTTTAACTAACCTAATTTTTCAGAAACTTTTTATATCGGAAAAAGAACTTGAAAGGAAGAGGGAATGAGAGTGGGAGAGGGAGTTGTAGTGGATGTGGGACTACGACTGAAAGTGGGAATAGGAAGTTAAGCGGGACTAAGACAGGGTGCAGGAGTAGGAATCGGAGTGGGATTCATAGTAAGATTTGGAATGGAAGTGGGAGTAGGAGTGATAGTGGGAGTTGGAGTGATAGTGGAAATAGCATTGGCAGTGGGACTGGGAGTTAGCTTTGTAATAAGAGCATTCGACTTTTTAGGGTTTTTAGAAAAATTATTTCAATTTTTAAAAAAATTACAACAATATACAAAGAAAAAACAATTATGAATGAAAGGTTTAAAAAAAATTACTAGACAAGATCAAAGGAAGGATTCCTATGGCGAAATATAACATACTAAATTTCCTTATTTTATTAGCTGTTTTCCTCGTTTTTACTATGCGCGCATGCATAAGCAGTTAGTAGCTCCAGGGGACATTATAACGAAGCTGTTCCCTGCCCCGATGCGTTTTAAATAATACTGGGGTATACTCGCCGTGTACATCCAATCATTAAATTACCCTGCAAAAATCCCTGGATCATGTGGTCCACTGGAGTACTTACCATTATACTCCACTGTAATGCAGCAATAGCCCAACTCATGCTTCTACACGAATATATTGTAAGCCGATCATTGCTCGTTTTTAACGATTGTAAACAACACTACACGATGTTTATTGGACTGTGGGTACTCCATGGATTACTCTGATGTAATGCGGAGCTAGAGTATATGGTCCAGCCCTAGGACATCACAATTTTAATTGGACCATATTTTTTGTATGAATTGTGGTTAAATTTGGAGCACTCGGTTGGTCCATAGCGAGTACTCCATACATGCATGGATGGAGTACTCGCGATTTTTGCAGGGTAATTTCTCATAAAATGCTTCCATTTTGCGAGTGCCTTAGTAACTGTTCTGGATAACATAGTGGCCGGCTAGATAACGACCCACCCGTGTCCTGTTAATGTTCTGAAAGCCCGTGACGGGGTATCTCCGTCGACGCCCTGTGTGCTTAATTACGCATTGGTTAGTCAAGTTGGGTAACGGTTCGCCTATGTCCCTTAGTGGTTAGTCTCGATGTACGTTGGTGACGCTCTGACAGTTTGCTGTTTCACTTCACTGTTACCGCTCTGTTATTTTGTTGTTAGCGTTATCGTTGCTATGCTGACGCTCTACCGCTGTTGGCTCTCTGTCACAGTGTGGAATATCGTCGTTGGCGCTCTACCCCTGCCTGGGCTCTACCCCTGCCTGGGCTCTGCTACAGGCGTTCTGCCTCTACGGGGACTGTCGCTGTTGGCGCTATATCGCTGTATTGGCCATAGGTTGAATTGGCCGGTCCATGAGGATCTCACATAGACTGATTGAGTCCGTAGTGTATTGGCCATAGTGTCTGGCACTCTGTTGCTATGTATACTGCTGTAGTTGGCGCTCTGCTGCTATTGTTCTGCCGTAGTAAGTACTCTGCCACTATTGGGGATTTATCGATCTGTAGACTGCCACCATGAGCGCAACCAAGTGTTGCACAGTTCACGTCTGCTCTGGTGATGTCTCACATTGCTTAAAACCTACGAATGTACAGAGCGTAAACTGGGCGCAGAAAACTAATAGCACCAAAGTACTGATCAGTTTACGTCCTCTCTAAAAGGTGACATCTCGCGTTGTGTAAAACCCATGTAAGCGCTTACGCTCTTCGGCTTTGTTCACTTTTCTACCACAGCTTCATGCTGACTGACTTTTTTTTGCTGTTGCGCTCGTGTTATACTTGATGTGTCTCATGCCGCTAGCTCATAGGATGGTGGTTGGCTTAATTTGTCGTGTTTGTTAGATTGATGTTTGAGTTAGCTGATGTGTGTCGGTGTTGCCACGATTACCTGAGTAGCTTGGTGTTTTGAGCTATATCGGCGGTGTTGTGCATATTTAAGTTGGCTATAGCTATAATCGCTGTGTGGACTAGTTGTGTTATGTAAATTTATGTCGAAATTGTGTGCTGTGTTTGTGGTGCTCACCAAATTTAGATGTAATACTTGTTGCACACAACATGCTCAAAACAAAGAGATCACTCCAAAGCGTAGAAAGAGGATCAAGCTGGGCTTTTATTGCGAATTCCTTTGCGACTAATCACAGAGTCATCCTAGACTAATCACACTTCTTGTATGGTGACAAAGACTGACTTGCAATGTAGTTCGTGACTTCATAATAATAATTTATTAATTTAATTTCAGGAAACTAGTTTAACTGACTGGAAAGAAAATGAGATATGTCGACAACAAAAAAATATTATAAATGCAAACTCAAAAATTGCTAATAGGAAAATTCATTTACACTAAGTCTTAAATACTTGCGACTTATTTAAATTAAAAATCAAAGTGAAATAAAATTAAAAAAAGTGATATAAAAATCAAAGCTTAATTTTAATATTGAAATAAAGGAATGTAAAAAAAACAAATTTAATTAGTTTCCACAGTAAAAAGTGAAACGAAGTCACGAAGAAAAAAAAAGCGTGATTATGCAACAACAAAGGGGATCAAAAATTACAAACTTTTTGCTGAGTTGTTTGCAATAATTATTTGGTTTGCATATTAAAAACATTTATTTTATAAAAGCTTACGGTCAATGCACTTGTAAGCGAAATACACAGACATACAAATAGAAATATTTACAACAACAAAATCTGGGCCAATTCAATAAGTTACACCCTAGAGGCTTAGAATGCTATAGAGTAAAAATAATTGTATGTGTGTGTGTATGTGTGTGTATGAAATGAAAAAAATTGTAAACAAAAGAAATTACAATTAAAAAAGTTATAACACACAAAGTGAAAAATAATAAATTACAACAACAAAGAAGAAATTAAAAAAAGAGAGAGTGAAGTAATGCAAATAGCTGTAAAACGTTAAAACGAGCGAAAAAAAGTAGGCCAACTGCCAATAAAAAACATAAATTAATAAAAGCGAATTAATAAAGTGCAAACAAGTTTATATAAATTACTGAAAAGAAAAAAAGAAAAAAATTCAATGCAAGCACCAAACGCTAATAATTAATATCAATAAAATTAAAAAATACATATGCGCGTTAAAAATGCGTTCATTAAGGACTGCAAAAAATGTAATTAATTGCAATCATGAACAAGTGAAAGAAGAAAGTGAAAGATATTTTAAATTCCATAAGCAAACAAACGAAATGTAAATATTATACAAAAAAAAAAAAAGCGACAAGCTCTACTCCCTTTCAGCTAATCAACTGCTATCAAGCACTACTAAACGCTTCTTAAGTCGAAAGTTAAATAAGCTAAACAAATCAACTTTACAAAGCGCTCTATGCTAACATTAGAGACTACGCAGACAGAACCCCACTTTCATCTAGAAATCCCAGGCCTGTGCGTACTTGCAGGCATTCACAACGCAAAGTGTACTCAAACTCTCTATACAATACATATGCAAAGCAAAAAAGTAAAAATACTGAAAAAAAAATGTATTATTGCATACTTCACGGCGCTCAACAACGGCAACTCGTACAGCAACATAGTTTTCCTACGTGGGATAACTGACTGCAACTCTGCTTTTATGTATGGAATAAAACGCAAACGATAATTTTTCAAAAAGGTAGGTTAATCATAGATTAAAATGCATTTATTGCGCATATTTATCAAGAAACAATGGCAACGCTCGTTTCCATATATGCAATGCGCCTGCTGATAGGCAATGTATATGCATGACTGGGCCTGGGTAGTGATAGAACTTTTAGAAAAAGTATCGATAACGGTACTTGTAGAAAATACTCGTATCAAAGTATAGATGCTAGTACTCATACTCAGTATAAGGTGTCGAGTATACTCGATCCAAGTGAGTACTTCGGAGTTTTTAAAAAAAGTGAAGAAACTTTTTTTTCAAATGAGATTGTATATTTGTATTTTAATGGAAAACAAGTAAGGAAGTTTTAGTTTAGACGAGACCGAACATTATATACGAATTTGTGTGCTCTTACATATTGTAACGAATTTAGGGGATTTCTGATATTTATGCACCCTCTTCTAACGTTCGAATCTGAATGTCGAATAAATAACTCCAATATTCTTTATTGTAATATGGTCTGTATTTAGTCTACTTTGGGAGTAGTACTTCACAATTATACTTCACAACTGCTTTTATATTCTCGGTTTTCTCGTTCACCACTTCTTCTAATGTCTAGTCGTTTCAGGATCATGTATATCTGTAGTTTATGCTTTTCTTCTAGCCATATGCTTGTGTGTGTGAGTAACTACTTCTTCTCTTAGCTGAGGGCTACATATGTGTATGTGAAATATTCTCCGTCGCCTTCTATGTACGTATGTGTTGCTTGCCTTATTGTGTACATGTACATAAGAGTGGCTGCCTTCTGTTTTTGTTGTTGTGATTATTTACTAATAGCATAGTGATGTTAATATTTGTCACAATATATTTTAGGGTTACATTTAAAGATAAAAGTCCCGAACATTGAATGATTTAAAAGATTTTTGATCGACTTATGGTTTTTTTTTTTCAAAAAAGACTCGTCCCTCGACAGTGGTTTGGCAAGCACTCCGAGTGTATTTCTCCCATGAAAAGCTGCCCAGTAAAAATTCATCTGTCTTGCAGATGCCTTTCGGAATCGTCATGAAATATGTAGCACGAAGCAAATTGGAGTGTGTCCCAATATCTTCGGAGGTAAATCGCGTCAAGTATTTTTTATACACAGCAGAGCTCACAGATTATATTAATTTTTTTGTTCGCATAATGGTACCCCGTAACAGCATAAACTAATCGAGATTGATATAAACTTCTATATATCAAAATGATCTGGGCGAAAAAATAAATCCATTTTGCCATGTCCGTCCACCCCTAAACAATATAAAAAAAAAAATAAATGTAAGGCGCGATAACCTCCGAAGAGATCTAAGGCCGAGCTTCTCTTCCAATTTGCGTCGTGCTCCTCTTGATTTTTCCCTACAAATTGGCCGGACGGGACCTACATGTTTTATGCCGACTCCGAACGGCATCTGCGAGGCAGATGAGTTTTCACTGAGAGCTTTTCATGGCAGAAATACAATCGGAGCGCTTGCCAGACACTGCCGAGGGGCGACCCCGCTTAGAAAAATTTCTTCTAATTGAAAAATCTTATTTCTAAAATTTTGATGTTGCTTTGCCCGGGAGTTGAACCCAGGGCATACGGTGTGATAGGCGGAGCACGCTACCATCACACCACGGTGGCCGCCACCCCTAAACAATATAACTTGAGTAAATTTTGAGGTAGCTTAATGAAATTTGCTATGTAAGTTCCTGGGCACTCATCTCAGATCGCTGTTTAAAATGAAAGAACTTGGACTATAACGACACCCACTTTTTCGATGTCGAAATTTTCGAAAAACCGAAAAGGTGCCATAATTCATTACCAAATACAGATAAAGCGATGAAGCTTGGTAGGTGGGTTGACCTTATGACGCAGAATAGAAAATTATTGAAATTTTGGACAATTTGTGGTGAGCTTTTCTAAATATAACTTTAAATATCACTTATGTACTTTGCACTGTCACATCTCTAGTGGTTGTTGTTGTTCTAACAGTCCAATAGGTGCGGCCACTTACAAATTGTCATCAATTTTCTCTAACCAGCAGTTTCAACAGGGGCGGACCACAAAAAAAGCGGTGTTAGAGGCGTTGTTTCCAAATTGCAATTTAAAAGATAATTGGTATCATGTGGGGACACGTTGCAAGCAGGAAATACATTATTCAGGAAGGGGTTGATTTTGGTTAGGTAAGAGTTTAGCCTGTAACAGTATCCAGTTCAAGTTTGAGCTAGAGTTAAGCGCGTCCCCCTAGAGAGATCGCTTTCCTCTTCTTCGAGCTCAGGGTTTTAGCTTTAAGAACGGGGTTCTCAAGGCAATTCCTGGCATAGAGGTCCGACATCTTTCTGAAGATATCACTGAGCAGCTTTTTCTGTTCTTCTACATACGGCTCAAATATCAGGTGCCGTATTTCCTCATAATGCTTGCTGAGATGACTTCTTAAGACCCGAGGGGCGGGGTCCTTTAATTAGATGTCTACTGTTGGGATGCCCAGGTTTCTGTGTATTCAACAGAAACTGGTTGCTCAGCACTTCATTTCTCGCCCTAATGGGGACTACTCTCGCCTCACTATGTAGGTGGTGCTCTGGGGGAAATAAGAAGAAAGCCCGTATAGGTTCTGAGAGCTGTGTTTTAACAGGCTTGTATTTTCTTACAGTGAGTAACCTTTAGTCTCGGCGAACATATCGTAGACGCGTAGCATGCCAGCGTACGGCCAATTGCTTTGTAAGTGTAAATGAGCGTGTCTTTACCCCAAGTGCTGCTGGCAAGAGGTTTGAGGATTTTGTTACGGCTCAAGATTCTAGGTACAATTTCACAGTAGAAAGAAAAATCTCTATTGCATGACAAGGTGAATTGTTTGAAATTTTATAAAGTTAGCAGCTTTTCATAATTTTATTGGAGTTAGTGATTCTGGGCAATGAATACATACTTTTACCACCATATGCAGAAATCGTCTCCCATTCCACCTTATCAAAAAGACGATTTAAGTTAAATGTAGAGCTTTTACCGTATCGTCGACGATTACAATTTATGCTTAAGTTATGGTGTCAAAGCCGAGGTCTATGCCATATACAGAGTAGCAAAGCTGCTTCAAGATAGTGCGGTCTCCGACACCGACATAACGATCTTTGTTGACAGCCAAGCCGCCTTGAGGGCATTAGAGACCAACATGATAAAATCGGATATCGTGCGGAGGTGTAGAGTCTCCCGGGCCTCTATAAGTCACCTCAATGTGTCCCTTTGCAGGGGCCCTGGGCACAGCGGCATTGAAGAGAATTAAGTCGCGGATGAGATGGCTAGGAAAGGTTCCGATTTAGACATAAGTCAGGTGGACAGCTCCGTCTGACCGCCGCTGAATTATCTCCTGGGGAGAATCGAGGAATATGAGAACAGGGCAACGGACTTGCTATGGACCAAAAGAGTAGACTACGAAGTCTCAAGGTCCTTATGGCCATGCGTGGATAAGAAAGGCACTGAACAAATTCGCGGTGAGGGTAACATAGGTCATTGTGCTATCGCATCAATGCTCCGACGGTGGCGAATACCAACAAGCTCCCTCTGGAGAAGCTGTCAGGATGAGGAGGAAGAGGAGTCGATCCACCACTTTCTCTGCCGATGTCCGCCGCTTCAAAGGAGTAGGCTCAGATTTCTGGGCTCACGGTTCTTCGGCAGCCTGGCAGAGGTTGAGAACGTGGACGTCTCGCTTCTTCTGGGTCTATCAGGGAAAGCAAGTGGTTCGTTGAGGACCACTAGAAGGTAATGAGGTCAAACGAATATGCCGCCTCCCTGCACTTACTGAGGGCACTCACAATGGACAAAAATATCCCCGAGTGGAAGTGTGGGTAATACCCACGCACGCCGTCTTAACCTAACCTAACCTATGGTGTTAATGAACTGAACTTTGTTGATCTTAAACATGCAGATCATCGGCACTGGGTAAAGTATCGGGGAAAAGTATCGAGCAAAGTATCGATACTTTACGCAGTACTTGGAAAAAAGCATCGAGTACAAAATACTCAAGTATTTATTTGGAAAAGTATCGATACTACTCACTCAGTACTCGTATCGTTCTATCACTACGCCTGATATGCTTATTGTAGCAGAGCTGCCGTTATTATTATAATACGTTAAGTTGCTGATTTTTTTTGCTCTCATTTAAAACGAATATTGAAAAGTGATATATAAATCATGCAGCGCTAGCAGAAGAATAATTAAGCCTTTAGTATTTCTTTGAAATTATTTACAATTACTTTAAGTAGGCGCATTTGTTTCAGTAAAAGTGTGTCTCTCTTGTGCGCCGTTATGGGTTGCGGGGAGTTGAAGCTTTAAATTATTGAATTATTATAGATCTTAAGGGGTTTTCATCAATAATTGCGGATTAAAAAATAAAAAGAATGAAAGTATTTATGATAGCCTGAAAGTATTTTACTTAAATACAAAAAATTGTAATTATAGTAAGAAACTTTTTAAACATATTGGCATGGGCTTCGTATACGAAAATTTGTATTCATTGAGGGCACATCCAAGGTTAGATGTACGCACTCCAAAAACGCCCATTCCAGGCAGTTAGGGATGTAAATAAAAAATAAAATAAAAATTCGTTTTGTTGAACTGATCCACACGGACTCTCCTTGAAATTTGAGGTTGAAATACTAAGGCTTGGTTATGTTGAACTAACTGGCCTCTCATAGAGACGTCACATGGACTGTGTTCATAGTGTCACTCGAATTTATTTGAGGAAGTTCTAGAAGTTTTCTAAAACCTAAATATCTGCCTCGAGATCTGAGAACCCCTAATAGCTGCATCCTTGACCCGTCGAGCGCAGGAAACGAACACAGAACGGGCACAAACATTCCTTCCTGCAGCTTGCAATTCCTACGCTTGCTGTTACTGACGAGGCCTAAATCATAAGCATGGGCACCAGAAGCCAGTGTCCAGTTAGTATGCTCATCGTGAGATTTAGATATTCTCTCTTTAGATATATGAGCAACTTCGTCAACTTCTAAATGTTATAAGATTTCCAGATGATATTAGAAATTCTGCACCACGCTCTTTTGTCAATGCATTTCTGGCTTGATGGATCATATGCAACTTCTAACTGCTTTTAATTTTGCCAAACGGATTTTGACGTCTACAGCTGTTTCATCGCGTTCTGCATCGCCATTTGCTAACTTAGCTGTGTTACAGCTGCCTTTAGCCTTTATGGTCCGAAAAACCAGTATAGATGTATGATCCGGCCTGAGCGAAATCTTTCCAATACTTCTTTTCATTCAAGGACAGCGCTTGATGAGGCACTATGTGGATTATTATTATTACTAATTGTTTCCTGATTATAAGTATGCAAATAAATGCGACTTAAAGTCAACAGTTTTCGCCTGAAAAGCACTGCAATTATATATTTGCCCGTACGCTGTACTTATGTCTGAATTTTCACAGTAAACAGCGCACCCGCTCACTTCCGTTAATTTGGAACCATCGGCTTAAAAGGGTATTATTCTACCATATCCGCACCCTTGAGCCAATTCCCCGGCTCTACTGTGGCCCCAAGAAGCTCAAGCACGAGAATATGTAGTCTGTTCGCCCTACATGGGATGGCGCTATACTGATATGGCCATAAGGTCTGTACTCAAGCTGACTCTATGCCTTAAGTCTTGTTGCAACTGCTATCGTTATATTTTTAACACGCAATAAGCGTCACTTGTATGTTTGTGCGCAAAGAGACCCATATAGAGGAACCTAGATGATAATAAAGCAGCAATCAGGTTTTCGGAAAAAACATTCCTGTGAAAATGCCTTGAACCTTTTTTTAGATAACTGGAAAGAAGATCTGAGTAGAAATAAACATATAGTTGTATAGACTTAAAACGTGCTTTTGAGACTATTGATCAAAATTTATTGCTAAAAAAACTTTATAGCATAGGTGTTACTAAAACGGAGCTAAAATGGTTCCAAGACTTTATCATGAAGAGAAGTCCTATAATTGGATCATCCCTGTCAGAAAAAAGGGAGGTCCTGTTGGACTTCCGCAAGGGTCTATCCTGGCACCTATATTGTTTAATATCTATATTAATGATATAACCAATTCTCTAAAGTACTGTATATTAAACTTTTTGCTGACGAAACATTATTGATGCTTAGTGGAGATAATATCACTGAAATATATATAAAATTACAAGAAGATTTAAATAGAATATATGATTGGTTATGCTCGAATAGATTGAGACTCAATATAAGCAAAACAAAATTTATGGTTATATCAAGAAAGAATTTTCAAAACAATGAGTTACCACTTCTAAATATAAACAGTGATGCTATTGACATCGATTACACGGTTGGGAAAATAGCCAAAAAGATATATTTCATGCAAAGAACCAGCAAGTACTTAAGTAGACGGTACAAGGTAATGGTTTACAGATCGATAATCGAACCTCACTTCATATATTGTCCAACATTATTCTTCATTATGAGAGATAACCAAATTTACAAATTGCAAAAGCAGCAGAATCGAGGTCTCTTAAGCTAGCCCAACCTTTTCAGCCCAATCAAAAAACGAGACCGTACTAAATTGCACAACATTTATTACTAATTTAGTACCGATTAATTAAATTTATTACCCTTGTATTTTAAAAAATATCGAGGGTTGGGCTAGCTTAAATTTAAGCCAACCCAACCCGTATGCACAATTAAAAAAACGAGACCGTACTAAACTGCAAAACATTTATTACTAATTTAGTACCGGTTAATGAAATTTATTACTCTTTTATTTTAAAAAATATCGAGGGTTGGGCTAGCTTAAGTTTAAGCCAATATGCACAATCAAAAAATGAGACCGTACTAAACTGCAAAACATTTATTACTAATTTAGTACCGGTTAATTAAATTTATTACCCTTGTATTTTAAAAAATATACATATGCACAATCAAAAACCGAGACCATACTAACTGCAAAACATTTATTACTAATTTAGTACCGGTTAATTAAATTTATTACCCTTGTATTTTAAAAAATATCGAGGGTTGGGCTAGCTTAAATTTAAGCCAACCCAACCCATATGCACAATCAAAAAACGAGACCGTACTAAACTGCAAAACATTTATTACTAATTTAGTACCGGTTAATGAAATTTATTACTCTTTTATTTTAAAAAATATCGAGGGTTGGGCTAGCTTAAGTTTAAGCCAATATGCACAATCAAAAAACGAGACCGTACTAAACTGCAAAACATTTATTACTAATTTAGTACCGGTTAATTAAATTTATTACCCTTGTATTTTAAAAAATATCGAGGGTTGGGCTAGCTTAAGTTTAAGCCAGCCCAACCCATATGCACAATCAAAAAACGAGATAGTACTAAACTGCAAAACATTTATTACTAATTTAGTACCCGTTAATTAAATTTATTACCCTTGTATTTTAAAAAATATCGAGGGTTGGGCTAGCTTAAGTTTAAGCCAACCCAACCCATATGCACAATCAAAAAACGAGACCGTACTAAACTGCAAAACATTTATTACTAATTTAGTACCGGTTAATTAAATTTATTACCCTTGTATTTTAAAAAATATCGAGGGTTGGGCTAGCTTAAATTTAAGCCAACCCAACCCATATGCACAATCAAAAAACGAGACCGTACTAAACTGCAAAACATTTATTACTAATTTAGTACCGGTTAATGAAATTTATTACTCTTTTATTTTAAAAAATATACATATGCACAATCAAAAACCGAGACCATACTAACTGCAAAACATTTATTACTAATTTAGTACCGGTTAATTAAATTTATTACCCTTGTATTTTAAAAAATATACATATGCACAATCAAAAACCGAGACCATACTAACTGCAAAACATTTATTACTAATTTAGTACCGGTTAATTAAATTTATTACCCTTGTATTTTAAAAAATATCGAGGGTTGGGCTAGCTGAAATTTAAGCCAACCCAACCCATATGCACAATCAAAAAACGAGACCGTACTAAACTGCAAAACATTTATTACTAATTTAGTACCGGTTAATTAAATTTATTACCCTTGTATTTTAAAAAATATACATATGCACAATCAAAAACCGAGACCATACTAACTGCAAAACATTTATTACTAATTTAGTACCGGTTAATTAAATTTATTACCCTTGTATTTTAAAAAATATCGAGGGTTGGGCTAGCTTAAATTTAAGCCAACCCAACCCATATGCACAATCAAAAAACGAGACCGTACTAAACTGCAAAACATGTATTACTAATTTAGTACCGGTTAATGAAATTTATTACTCTTTTATTTTAAAAAATATCGAGGGTTGGGCTAGCTTAAGTTTAAGCCAATATGCACAATCAAAAAACGAGACCGTACTAAACTGCAAAACATTTATTACTAATTTAGTACCGGTTAATTAAATTTATTACCCTTGTATTTTAAAAAATATCGAGGGTTGGGTTAGCTTAAGTTTAAGCCAGCCCAACCCATATGCACAATCAAAAAACGAGATAGTACTAAACTGCAAAACATTTATTACTAATTTAGTACCCGTTAATTAAATTTATTACCCTTGTATTTTAAAAAATATCGAGGGTTGGGCTAGCTTAAGTTTAAGCCAGCCCAACCCATATGCACAATCAAAAAATGAGACCGTACTAAACTGCAAAATATTTATTACTAATTTAGTACCGGTTAATTAAATTTATTACCCTTGTATTTTAAAAAATATCGAGGGTTGGGCTAGCTTAAGTTTAAGCCAATATGCACAATCAAAAAACGAGACCGTACTAAACTGCAAAACATTTATTACTAATTTAGTACCGGTTAATTAAATTTATTACCCTTGTATTTTAAAAAATATCGAGGGTTGGGCTAGCTTAAGTTTAAGCCAGCCCAACCCATATGCACAATCAAAAAACGAGACCGTTCTAAATTGCACAACATTTATTACTAATTTAGTACCGATTAATTAAATTGATTACCCTTGTATTTTAAAAAATATCGAGGGTTGGGCTAGCTTAAATTTAAGCCAACCCAATGCATATGCACAATCAAAAAACGAGACCGTACTAAACTGCAAAACATTTATTACTAATTTAGTACCGGTTAATTAAATTTATTACCCTTGTATTTTAAAAAATATACATATGCACAATCAAAAACCGAGACCATACTAACTGCAAAACATTTATTACTAATTTAGTACCGGTTAATTAAATTTATTACCCTTGTATTTTAAAAAATATCGAGGGTTGGGCTAGCTTAAATTTAAGCCAACCCAGCCCATATGCACAATCAAAAAACGAGACCGTACTAAACTGCAAAACATTTATTACTAATTTAGTACCGGTTAATGAAATTTATTACTCTTTTATTTTAAAAAATATCGAGGGTTGGGCTAGCTTAAATTTAAGCCAATATGCACAATCAAAAAACGAGACCGTACTAAACTGCAAAACATTTATTACTAATTTAGTACCGGTTAATTAAATTTATTACCCTTGTATTTTAAAAAATATCGAGGGTTGGGCTAGCTTAAGTTTAAGCCAGCCCAACCCATACGCACAATCAAAAAACGAGATAGTACTAAACTGCAAAACATTTATTACTAATTTAGTACCCGTTAATTAAATTTATTACCCTTGTATTTTAAAAAATATCGAGGGTTGGGCTAGCTTAAGTTTAAGCCAACCCAACCCATATGCACAATCAAAAAACGAGACCGTACTAAACTGCAAAACATTTATTACTAATTTAGTACCGGTTAATTAAATTTATTACCCTTGTATTTTAAAAAATATCGAGGGTTGGGCTAGCTTAAATTTAAGCCAACCCAACCCATATGCACAATCAAAAACCGAGACCGTACTAAACTGCAAAACATTTATTACTAATTTAGTACCGGTTAATGAAATTTATTACTCTTTTATTTTAAAAAATATCGAGGGTTGGGCTAGCTTAAATTTAAGCCAGCCCAACCCATATGCACAATCAAAAAACGAGACCGTACTAAATTGCACAACATTTATTACTAATTTAGTACCGGTTAATTAAATTTATTACCTTTGTACTTTAAAAAATATCGAATGTTGTGGATCACGTTTAATGCTAAATGCCGACCGGACAGTAATAAAGTTATAAGCAAAACTTATGTATATGATTCGATCTACGGAAAGGGGGGTTTGGTCCCTAACTCCAAATTTTGGGGATTTTTTGGAAATTATAAAAATGCCCTTTTTGTATACTCGAGCAGACCTACAACTTGATGTATAGATCGCAAGAAGCATACTTAAACTTTTTTTATTTTGTCACAGTTTTATTTATAAGTTCTTTTGTATCAGTAATAAAAATAATACAATGAATGGTGTTTTGTATTTGTTTTCAAAGTTTTATATCGAATTATCTTGGTGTACATTGTATATGTACATCCAATTTTTCTATAAAATGAAATTTTTAGCCTTTGTTTTAATGGAATATACATATATAACATTCGTAAAAGCTAAAAAAAACTCAAATAAAATTATTTAAGTACGTTGTTCGTAATAAAAATTGTAAATGCTTCGAATATTTTTAAACGTCCGGGAGCCCTGAAATGGTGAAATTTGCGGGGCAGATAATTTCTTTAGGTTCCAACTTTTAATTTGGACACACAACAAAGTTCTAATTTTTAGTTCGGACACACCTTCGTTCAGCCAGATAATTTGTGCGAGATAATTTGAGCAAGATAACTTGCTTAGTTTGGACACTACCAATGATGAATACTATTTCAAAGATAGATGGCGCTGCTTAATCATGTAGCTATTTAGTGCCAAATTATGTAAAACGCGGGGAAGGACTCAATTTTTCTATCCTAAATCAAAGTTAGTATTTTGTCACGGCGTTCACACCCCCAGTAAATCAGAGTAGCGACAAAATTCTGTCAGAAAAAATCGTCCCTGTCAAATACATTAAAGAGGCCTTTGGGCACCGCCCACCAGTTTTTTTTTTGTGACAGCTGCATGTGTTTTGTGCGCGCTCTTTCACGAAGACTTGTACAATCTAAATTTTGAACAAAAATTGATTTAGTAATATATGCAGTACAAAAAATTTTCATTTTTAGACTTGAACCTATTCGCGAATATTAAATAATTGATGTAATATTTTAAGGAATACATCTTTAATTGGATTGATTCACCCTATACAAATATCAGTTAATCATTGTTCTTTGGCAAGACATAGCTTCCAGTAGTTTATCTTATTTTCTGCAGGAAAAAGCTGAATGAGTCAATATTTAGGCAGGAAAAAATAATAATAGGAACAAACGAAACATGTTTGGTGATATTGCTGCATGCAATGCGTCATTGCAAACTAACCCTGTTTTGATTTCTAGAAAGATGAAAACGGAATTATATATATGTGACAAGCCTTACAATATCCCAGAGATTGACAGATGCCACACTTTTTGTCAAAAACTCTAGCAAGGTACCTTACGGGACATTCAAAACGAGAACAACAGACAACTTCAACAAGCAGGTATAGTTTCTATTATTTTTCCAACCAGGGTTGCGGTTTTGATAACACTTTTTGTAAAATTTCGTACTTTGATACTTTTTTATTATGGAATATCCAATTTTTGACCGTTTTCCTAATTGCTATAAATTGCTTGTAAAATCCGGTAGTCGCAGGGACTTATTTTAATAGTTATTTTTCTTGTGACCCGAAAAGGCCCGTGTCATGTGGTTGGGTTGGCTTAAACTTAAGCTAGCCCAACCCTCGATATTTTTTAAAATACAAGGGTAATAAATTTAATTAACCGGTACTTAATTAGTAATAAATGTTTTGCAGTTTAGTATGGTCTCGGTTTTTGATTGTGCATATGTATATTTTTTAAAATACAAGGGTAATAAATTTAATTAACCGGTACTAAATTAGTAATAAATGTTTTGCAGTTTAGTACGGTCTCGTTTTTTGATTGTGCATATGGATTGGGTTGGCTTAAATTTAAGCTAGCCCAACCCTCGATATTTTTTAAAATACAAGGGTAATCAATTTAATTAATCGGTACTAAATTAGTAATAAATGTTGTGCAATTTAGTACGGTCTCGTTTTTTGATTGTGCATATGGGTTGGGTTGGCTTAAATTTAAGCTAGCCCAACCCTCGATATTTTTTAAAATACAAGGGTAATAAATTTAATTAACCGGTACTAAATTAGTAATAAATGTTTTGCAGTTTAGTATGGTCTCGGTTTTTGATTGTGCATATGTATATTTTTTAAAATACAAGGGTAATAAATTTAATTAACCGGTACTAAATTAGTAATAAATGTTTTGCAGTTTAGTACGGTCTCGTTTTTTGATTTTGCATGTGGGTTGGGTTGGCTTAAATTTAAGCTAGCCCAACCCTCGATATTTTTTAAAATACAAGGGTAATCAATTTAATTAACCGGTACTAAATTAGTAATACATGTTTTGCAGTTTAGGACGGTCTCGTTTTTTGATTGTGCATATTGGCTTAAACTTAAGCTAGCCCAAGCCTCGATATTTTTTAAAATCCAAGGGTAATAAATTTAATTAACCGGTACTAAATTAGTAATAAATGTTTTGCAGTTTAGTACGGTCTCGTTTTTTGATTGTGCATATGGGTTGGGTTGGCTTAAACTTAAGCTAGCCCAACCCTAGATATTTTTTAAAATACAAGGGTAATAAATTTAATTAACCGGTACTAAATTAGTAATAAATGTTTTGCAGTTTAGTACGGTCTCGTTTTTTGATTGTGCATATGGGTTGGGCTGGCTTAAACTTAAGCTAGCCCAACCCTCGATATTTTTTAAAATACAAGGGTAATAAATTTAACTAACCGGTACTAAATTAGCAATAAATGTTGAGCAGTTTAGTACGGTCTCGTTTTTTGATTGTGCATATGGGTTGGGCTGGCTTAAACTTAAGCTAGCCCAACCCTCGATATTTTCTAAAATATAAGGGTAATAAATTTAATTAATCGGTACTAAATTAGTAATAAATGTTGTGCAATTTAGTACGGTCTCGTTTTTTGATTGTGCATATGGGTTGGACTGGCTTAAACTTAAGCTAGCCCAACCCTCGATATTTTTTAAAATAAAAGAGTAATAAATTTCATTAACCGGTACTAAATTAGTAATAAATGTTGTGCAATTTAGTACGGTCTCGTTTTTTGATGGTGCATATGGGTTGGGCTGGCTTAAACTTAAGCTAGCCCAACCCTCGATATTTTTTAAAATAAAAGAGTAATAAATTTCATTCACCGGTACTTAATTAGTAATAAATGTTTTGCAGTTTAGTACGGTCTCGTTTTTTGATTGTGCATATGGGTTGGGTTGGCTCAAATTTAAGCTAGCCCAACCCTCGATATTTTTTAAAATACAAGGGTAATAAATTTAATTAACCGGTACTAAATTAGTAATAAATGTTTTGCAGTTTAGTACGGTCTCGTTTTTTGATTGTGCATATGGGTTGGGTTGACTTAAATTTAAGCTAGCCCAACCCTCGATATTTTTTAAAATACAAGGGTAATAAATTTAATTAACCGGTACTAAATTAGTAATAAATGTTTTGCAGTTTAGTACGGTCTCGTTTTTTGATTGTGCATATGGGTTGGGCTGGCTTAAACTTAAGCTAGCCCAACCCTCGATATTTTTTAAAATACAAGGGTAATAAATTTAATTAACCGGTACTATATTAGTAATAAATGTTGAGTAATTTAGTACGGTCTCGTTTTTTGATTGTCCATATGGGTTGGGCTGGCTTAAACTTAAGCTAGCCCAACTCTCGATATTTTTTAAAATACAAGGGTAATCAATTTAATTAATCGGTACTAAATTAGTAATAAATGTTGTGCAATTTAGTACAGTCTCGTTTTTTGATTGTGCATATGGGTTGGGCTGGCTTAAACTTAAGCTAGCCCAACCCTCGATATTTTTTAAAATACAAGGGTAATAAATTTAATTAACCGGTACTATATTAGTAATAAATGTTGTGCAATTTAGTACGGTCTCGTTTTTTGATTGTGCATATGGGTTGGGCTGGCTTAAACTTAAGCTAGCCCAACCCTCGATATTTTTTAAAATATAAGGGTAATAAATTTAATTAATCGGTACTAAATTAGTAATAAATGTTGTGCAATTTAGTACAGTCTCGTTTTTTGATTGTGCATATGGGTTGGGCTGGCTTAAACTTAAGCTAGCCCAACCCTCGATATTTTTTAAAATATAAGGGTAATCAATTTAATTAATCGGTACTAAATTAGTAATAAATGTTGTGCAATTTAGTACAGTCTCGTTTTTTGATTGTGCATATGGGTTGGGTTGGCTTAAACTTAAGCTAGCCCAACCCTCGATATTTTTTAAAATACAAGTGTAATAAATTTAATTAACCGGTACTAAATTAGTAATAAATGTTTTGCAGTTTAGTACGGTCTCGTTTTTTGATTGTGCATATTGGCTTAAACTTAAGCTAGCCCAACCCTCGATATTTTTTAAAATAAAAGAGTAATAAATTTCATTAACCGGTATTAAATTAGTAATAAATGTTTTGCAGTTTAGTACGGTCTCGTTTTTTGATTGTGCATATGGGTTGGGTTGGCTTAAATTTAAGCTAGCCCAACCCTCGATATTTTTTAAAATACAAGGGTAATAAATTTAATTAACCGGTACTAAATTAGTAATAAATGTTTTGCAGTTAGTATGGTCTCGGTTTTTGATTGTGCATATGTATATTTTTTAAAATACAAGGGTAATAAATTTAATTAACCGGTACTAAATTAGTAATAAATGTTTTGCAGTTTAGTACGGTCTCGTTTTTTGATTGTGCATATTGGCTTAAACTTAAGCTAGCCCAACCCTCAATATTTTTTAAAATAAAAGAGTAATAAATTTCATTAACCGGTACTAAATTAGTAATAAATGTTTTGCAGTTTAGTACGGTCTCGTTTTTTGATTGTGCATATGGGTTGGGTTGGCTTAAATTTAAGCTAGCCCAACCCTCGATATTTTTTAAAATACAAGGGTAATAAATTTAATTAATCGGTACTAAATTAGTAATAAATGTTGTGCAATTTAGTACGGTCTCGTTTTTTGATTGGGCTGAAAAGGTTGGGCTAGCTTAAGAGACCTGCAGAATCGAGCTATGCGATTTATTCTTAGGAAACGCTATGACACACCTATCAGAGATATGCTCGCCACTCTAAATTGGCTAAGCATTAAACAGGTACTGTTTTGTCATACGATGAAGTTTATTAGAAACATAATAGAAGGCAACTTGCCTGATTATTTGAAAAGTAACATAAAATATGTAAAAAATGTTCATTCCGTAAATACAAGAAGGAGAAATGATTTTACTCTACCTGCTTATAGAACAGAAGCAGACAAATGTAATTTGTACTATAAAGGATTAAAATTCTACAATGGCGTCATTTATCTGCTACCCACCTCTCACTCCATTTGGGCAGACAATAGATGCATAAAAAATAATTTAGTTTGATTATATATTAATTACTATATATAGGTATAAGCTAGGCTTAGTATAAGCTGTAAGAAATAAATAAATAAATAAATAAAAACAATAAGGAAGGCTAAGTTCGGGTGTAACCGAACATTACATACTCAGTTATGAGTATTTTAAAAGGGCGTGGGCCTTAGTTCTATAGGTGGACGCCTTTTCTAAATATCGCCATAAAGGTGGACCAGGGGTGACTCTAGAATTTGTTTATACGATATGGGTATCAAATGAAAGGTGTTAATGAGTATTTTAAAAGGGCGTGGGCCTTAGTTCTATAGGTGGATGCCTTTTCGAGATATCGCCATAAACGTGGACCAGGGGTGACTCTAGAATTTGTTTGTACGATATGGGTATCAAATGAAAGGTGTTAATGAGTATTTTAAAAGGACGTGGGCCTTAGTTGTAGGTGGACCAGGGGCGACTCTAAAATTTGTTTGTACGATATGGGTATCAAATGAAAGGTGTTAATGAGTATTTTAAAAGGGCGTGGGCCTTAGTTCTATAGGTGGATGCCTTTTCGAGATATCGCCATAAACGTGGACCAGGGGTGACTCTAGAATTTGTTTATACGATATGGGTATCAAATGAAAGGTGTTAATGAGTATTTTAAAAGGGCGTGGGCCTTAGTTCTATAGGTGGACGCCTTTTCTAAATATCGCCATAAAGGTGGACCAGGGGTGACTCTAGAATTTGTTTATACGATATGGGTATCAAATGAAAGGTGTTAATGAGTATTTTAAAAGGGCGTGGGCCTTAGTTCTATAGGTGGATGCCTTTTCGAGATATCGCCATAAACGTGGACCAGAGGTGACTCTAGAATTTGTTTGTACGATATGGGTATCAAATGAAAGGTGTTAATGAGTATTTTAAAAGGGCGTGGACCTTAGTTCTATAGGTGGACGCCTTTTCTAAATATCGCCATAAAGGTGGACCAGGGGTGACTCTAGAATTTGTTTATACGATATGGGTATCAAATGAAAGGTGTTAATGAGTATTTTAAAAGGGCGTGGACCTTAGTTGTAGGTGGACCAGGGGCGACTCTAAAATTTGTTTGTACGATATGGGTATCAAATGAAAGGTGTTAATGAGTATTTTAAAAGGGCGTGGGCCTTAGTTCTATAGGTGGATGCCTTTTCGAGATATCGCCATAAACGTGGACCAGGGGTGACTCTAAAATTTGTTTGTACTATATGGGTATCAAATGAAAGGTGTTAATGAATATTTTAAAAGAGCGTGGGCCTTAGTTCTATAGGTGGACGCCTTTTCGAAATATCGCCATAAAGGTGGACCAGGGGTGACTCTAGAATTTGTTTGTAGGATATGGGTATCAAATGAAAGGTGTTAATGAGTATTTTAAAAAGGAGTGGGCCTTAGTTCTATATGTGGACGCCTTTTCGAGATATCGCCATAAACGTGGACCAGGGGTGACTCTAGAATGTGTTTGTACGATATGGGTATCAAATTAAAGGTATTAATGAGTGTTTTAAAAGGGAGTGGCTCTTAGTTGTATATGTGAAGGCGTTTTCGCGATATCGACCGCGATGTGGACCAGGGTGATCCAGAACATCATCTGTTGGGTACCGCTAATTTATTTTTATATGCAATACCACGAACAGTATTCCTTCCAAGATTCCAAGGGCTTTTGATTTCGCCCTGCAAAACATTTTCATTTCCTTCTACTTAATATGGTAGGTGTCACACCCATTTTACCAAGTTTTTTTCTAAAGTTATATTTTGCGTCAATAGACCAATACAATTACCATGTTTCATCCCTTTTTTCGTATCTGGTATATAATTATGGCATTTTTTTCATTTTTCGTAATTTTCGATATCGAAAAAGTGGGCGTGGTCATAGTCGGATTTCGGCCATTTTTTACACCAATACAAACTGAGTTCAGATAAGTACGTGAACTGAGTTTAGTAAAGATATATCTATTTTTGCTCGAGTTATCGTGTTAACGGCCGAGCGGAAGGACAGACGGTCGACTGTGTATAAAAACTGGGCGTGGCTTCAACCGATTTCGCCCTTTTTCACAGAAAATAGTTATCGTCCTATAATCTAAGCCTCTACCAAATTTCACAAGGATTGGTAAATTTTTGTTCGACTTATGGCATTAAAAGTATCCTAGACAAATTAAATGAAAAAGGGCGGAGCCACGCCCATTTTGAAATTTTCTTTTATTTTTGTTTTCTTTTATTGTTGCACCATATCATTACTGGAGTTGAATTTTGACATAATTTACTTATATACTGTAAAGATATTAACTTTTCTTTTAAAATTTGAATTAAAAAAAATTTTTTTTAAAAGTGGGCGTGGTCGTTCTCCGATTTTACTAATTTTTATTAAGCATACATATAGTAATAAGAGTAACGTTCCTGCCAAATTTCATCATTATATCTTCAAAGACTGTCAAATTACAGCTTGGAATTCTAAATTACCTTCTTTTAAAAGTGGGCGGTGCCACGCCCATTGTCCAAAATTTTACTATTTTTCTATTCTGCGTCATAATTTCAACTCACCTACTAAGTTTCATCGCTTAGTCCGTATTTGGTAATGAATTATCGCACTTTTTCGATTTTTAAAAATTTTCGATATCGAAAAAGTGGGCGTGGTTATTGTCCGATATCGTTCATTTTAAATAGCGATCTGAGATGAGTACCCAGGAACCTACATACCAAATTTTTTCAAGATACCTCAAAATTTACTCAAGTTATCGTGTTAACGGACAGACGGACGGACGGTCGGACATGGCTCAATCGAATTTTTTTTCTATACTGATGATTTTGATATATGGAAGTCTATATCTATCTCGATTCCTTTATACCTGTACAACCAACCGTTATCCAATCAAAGTTAATATACTCTCTGAGCTCTGCTCAACTGAGTATAATAAAAAAATTATTGAAGAAGGCAGTGGTTAAATAACTAGATACAAAAAGAGTAGGGCTTAATAGCGGAGACACGAACCTCTATTCTACCTGCCATCTGAAACATAGCAGGGAATGTATCATCTGAAGCTCGCAATTCGAGCTTGGAAAAAATCTTTGGTATTTGTCAGTAACCCTGCTACTGATCGCTCCGTATTTGAAGTGTGATTGCTGCTATTTAACTCTTCCAAATCATTTCCTGATAGGTTGTGTGTGTTAGATAGCACCTCAAGGTACTCTTTACCACAGTGTGGCTATTCATCGTTGTGATTTTTTATCAGTTTCTGGAATGTATCTCCATTGAGAGGACTTTCCCTAGTCTTGCATCTTTTACATAAAACCATCTTCGACTTGATTATTTCACATTTATAGATCGTCGACGGATCCCAGCACTTCTCACTTTTCGTCACTTTTGCCAGCTTTAAAATGTCGCTCACCTGCTCTCTAGGAAACCTGAACTCCTTGCATCACCATGGCAGCTTTGCTAATCCCTTGAATCTTCTCAGAGTACAAACGTGGTAACCTCTAAAGGTTTCCCCAGTCTTCCTGCTACCTATTTCTGGAATTTATATCAGTCCGTCATCCTAGGGTTGCTAAAGGTTTTCCTCTTCTCTACCCGCTTTAGGGGATGTATGAGGAGTCAAAATTAATAAATTTTCGTTAACGAAATTTGAAATTTCAAATTCATTTTATAAGCACTTCAACTCTCCCATTTGCTTTATGCGATTTCACTTTAAGTAACGTTCTTTTACAAAGTGGCTAAGAATTAAATTTTCTTACTTCAAACGCCTTGTAGGCTTACCTATACACACTCTTTCACTTACTTACCCACTTATCTAACTACTTACAGCATATCTGCATACGTAAATATTAAGCTCCTTCGCAAGCAGTATGAATTTATGAAAAGAAATAAGGCGAGTTTACTTATAATCTTATGCACTTTGTAAAGAAGGCGGGTTATATATTTATGACAAAAGTGAAATAAAATATACCTATCTGCAATAGTACGAACAAACATATAAACTTAAATAACTTATCAATAAACATATATACAAATATTCGCATATAAATTGTATGCTTTACAAAAGCAGAGCTTCATTATGAAGCAATAACCTTTTCTGCCTTATCGCCTTACTCGAATTTACTTGCTTCGTTCGGATATGATTTACTGGCTACTTATGTATTGATATAAACATACACATACGTACCCAGTAGGAAAAAAACTAGTTCTAAACTAGTGTATTCTTCTAGTGCATTCGAAACCATTATTAGTTCGCCATCAATATCTTTTACATACTTTCAACTGCCGAACTTTAAATGGCGACGTCATAGGCGGTGGAAATTATCCCCTGCTGCGTTACGTTTTCTAGACTTCCGAGCTGGAGAAAATCTTACCACTATCAAACTACACCCTTTTCAGTTTTAGTTCAGAATGTTGCAATTGAAGTTCAAAAATTACAATTGAAGTTCAGAAAATTACAATTGAAGTCCAGAAATTTCACTTTAAGTTTAGAAAATTACACTGGAATTTAAGAAATTACTATTGAAGTTCGGAAAACTACAATTGAAGTTCAGAAATTTCAATTGAAGTTCAGAAAATAATAATTGAAGTTCAGAATCGTCAATTGAACTTTCGTTATAGTTTTTGAAGTTTGAAGTTCAGAATTTTCAATTGAACTTCAATTATAATTTTCTGAACTTCAATTTACATTTCTTGAACTACAAATAGAAATTCTGAACTTCAGTCTTGATTTTGTGAACCTCAATTGTAATTTTCTGAACTTAAATTGAAAATTCTGAATTTCAGTTGTAACTTTCTGAACTTCAACTGCACCTTCCTGAACAAAAAAATGAAAGAAGTGTAGTTTTGATCCGGAACATTGTATGCACTATTAACTTACTTCCTTACTGGGTATATGTAAACGCGTGTAAGGATTTTCGCAATATAATTTATGTCAGCTCTTAAAATATCTTTTTCCTTTATTATCTGATTTACTACTTCTTTCTTGTCGTACTTTTTCCTTTTTACGTTATTACTTGTTTCCATGATTTTTGTAGGTTTCTTAAATAATTTGCCTCTTTCGATTTTCCAATAAATTTTTTCAGATTTGGTTTTTTTTGCTGAATTAAATTTTTCGCATTCATATTTGTTATTTTTATGCAAATATTGTTTTCGCATTTATTTAAATATTTTATTTTCTTATTTTCCACTCTTTGTGTGCATTCATTTAAATAAAACTCTTCGTAAGAAACATGAGGATATTAAAATTATGATTTAAAATGTGGGTAGTAGTGATGTGTGGTTTCAACAATTTAATTAACCGTTAATAATTCATAAATTATCCACCAAATATCTATACTTGTTCCCTATACGGTCTTGAAATCATCTCGAAAAGATCTCTTATTATTAACGAACACAACTCGGAAATAATTAGGTAATAACGCTAAAATTATGTGGAAACGAATACCTAAATTTCCCCGGTATAGTCCAAATTAGAAACGATCTCAATAAGACCCCGAAGCAATCCAAATTATACCGTCGTAATCTTGCAATAAATTCAATGGTTCCAAAAGTATGCAAAATAACACCCTTATGATCTTGAAATACTGCCGAAATGTTTCCGAAAACAAACACGAGGCACCTTCGAAATTATCTCGTTGTAGAAGATTGTCAAAACAATCTAGAAATTACACTGATTATTAATTTCAAAATGTTAATGGAGTAGTCAAATGTTATCACAATACGGTCTTGTAATATTTCCTAAAAATATTTCGTAATAATCATGACCCTACAGTGCGTAAATTATCTCGAACTAACAATCCAACCATCTGGGGAAAAAAATTCCGGTATTATCCCATAATAGTACAGTTTTGAAACGATATCAATAACACCCGAAAAAATCCAATTATTACACGGAATCAGTGCTGCAATCATAAAAAATAATCCAAAAAATACCCAAATATACATAAAAGATAATGAAATAGTGCTTAAATGCTTCCAAAAGCAATTTCGAAACACCCCCGAAATGATCTTGAAATTATGATGAAAACAATTCTGAAGCAGTCCAGCAATTTCGCCGAAATAAAATTCCGAAATTATCCCAGACTACTCTAGAATACGTCATGGAACAGTCTTGGAATAATCCCAAAAAGATCGCAAAGTTATCAAAATGCAGCCAATTCCGAAATAATCCTGAAAAAAATTAACCAAATTCTCCGAAAAATCTCGAATCGATCCCGAAATAGTTTTAAAATTATACTAAAAGATCCTGTGAACATTCAGAAAACTAAACCTACATAGTTCTGGAATGATTGAAATGATTTTGAAAACGAGAGCAAACCTCACTTGGTTCCGAAGTGATATCGACTAACTCCTGAAATCAACTGACAATATCCCCAACTAAACCGTCTACGACGATCTTAAAGTTCATATGAAAATATCTGTCCTCCCACAAACCGTCAGCCATTACAGCTCTACTAACATATTCTTGCTCTTCAAAACCATCACAGATCTGTCAACGTAGTCTCAAAACGGTGCCAGTTCGTATCCCAGTGAAATCTACATGCTCAAACTCATCCCGAATCATAGAACTACAGCTGTGATAGGTATATTTGATTTGTGATACGTTATGTCATAATCCTCGCAAGGACGATTTCAGTGGTTTCGAATATAAAATCAACTACTGAGGGAACTTTTGAATTTCTTAAAATTTAATTTTTTAAGTCACCAAATAAGTACACAAAATCTTTTTAATATCTATTTTCTAAAATTTTTCATATGTATTCATTTTTTTTTTTAAATAAAGCGTCTTTTCTCCTGCTTATTTAAAAATGCATGCCTTTTCACTTACCCAATCTTTTCAATGCTGTTTATTAGATTTGTAATGCGTTGAGTCCTTTTCGAAAATGTAACCTTCAATATGAAGAAGAAATAGCGCCCGATGTTGAGCGCATAATCCTGATTTTTAGCAATTCCTTTTTTATCCAATACTGTGCCACATTTCAGCTTCAATTTTTGAGCAGTCAGAGATTATTTGGATGTTACTATAGGAATTATCGCGAAACCGTTTTGGAAAATATTTACGAGTCAACTCAGAACTGTTTCGAGACCGGTTAGGTATTTATTTGGGCAATATTTGTGGAATATTCGTTTCGGGACTACTTTTAACTCATTTTGGAATGATTACGAAAACAGATAAAAGAAAGAAATGATTCCAAAATCAATTGCTAAATGATCCCAAAGCGATTCCGAAATTTTCCCGTAGTGAAAGTAGTCAATCGATTGATCATAAAACTACAAAATCTGAACCCCAGTCCTAAGTAGTTAAGGACCTAACTAGTACTGCGCACTTAAGCAAAGTTATAACGAGTAGAAAAACTCTTTCTCTAATTCACTTAGAGAAGTTCCTTTGTGCTTGTTTGCAGTCGGTTCATTAAAGTAGCCGGTACCGTTTCTCTGTTTTTATGTATCAACAGATTTTATATAGGATAGAGTCGAGCAAGCAATTAATTGCCAACTACATTAGTGATGGCCTATGAAAATACATGAATGTAATTATGGAAAAAAATGTTTCATACTCAATTGAAGTTGTAGTGATAATTATGTTCTAAAGTCAAATATGAAATTTTATTAAGTTAAGTGTGCTTAAATTGGGGTCTATATCTGGTAAGGTATTATGAGTATGAGTTGCTGCAGAATCATCGTATCTTAACAAACGAGTCAAATTGAGTTTTACATATATTTCTATCCAGAAGTGTTTTCTTTCCTGAACAGTATGCTTTTGATACACTAGACTGATCGAGATTTTCAGTGCTCACTGCGAGGGCTACCACTAAAACCTTACCTCCAATACATGGTCAGCGGAATTCGCCATACTTGGGAAAGCATTAAGCATAATTTCGGGAACGGATGCACGATACGTGAGGTCTACGACTACTCTCATTCATAAAAACGTTAAGAGCTGCAATGTTTCTGTAAATAGTCAGTTTTAAATAGCTAATGTTTCGAGGGTTAAGTGACTCGTTGATCATAAGTACTAAGCCAATGACTTAAACGAACGTTGAGAAACTTTGGCTAAATCGAGATAAACCAGTTTGATCGTATTGATCTTAATCGAACTGAAATCAAGAAGAGCCCTTTCCTAAGGTTAAAAAAAGAAGCCGACTTCACTCTTAAAATATTAGATGATACCATTGATATGAAAATAAAATATAAATAAATTCACGACGCTATAGCCTCCAAAAATATTTTAAGCTGAGCTTCTGAGACACCTCCAATTGACATTAGTATGTAAGATTTAAGATATAAGATATAAAATACAAGATATAAGCTATATATATAAGATGATATATAAAAGACTAGAAGACCCGGCAGACGTTGTCCTGCCCTAAATTTGGCCAATATGCATACATTTTAATAAGCTTTTTCCGTCTGACCACATTTTGGCCTATATCCCGAGACCATAGTCACCCAGGGGTATGAAAATTACCCTCTAATAAAGCACTCATCAACAGCTTACATTTGATATCCACATTTTATAAACACATTTTAGGTGTACCCGGGTCCTCGTTTTCGCCTATATATCGAGACCCTAGTCACCCAGGGGTATGAAAATTACCCTCTATTAAAGCTCTCATCAACAGCTTTCATTCGATATCAATATTCTATAAACACATTCTAGGTGTACCCGGGTCCACTTTTTGGCATATAGCTCGAGACCTTAGTCACCCAAGGGCATGAAAATTACCCTCTACTAAAGCACCATCAACAGCTTTAATCTGATATCAATATTCTATAAACAGATTCTAGGGGTACCCGGGTCCACTTTTTGGCCTATATCTCGAGACCCTAGTCACCCGGGGATATGAAAATTACCCTCTAATAAAGCACTCATCAACAGCTTTCATTTGGTATCCACATTCTATAAACACATTCTAGGGGTACCGGGGTCCACGTTTTGGCCTATATCTCGAGGCCCTATTTACCCAGGGGTATGAGAATTACCCTCTACTAAAGCACTCATCAACAGCTTTAATCTGATATCAATATTCTATAAACAGATTCTAGGGGTACCCAGGTCCACTTTTTGGCCTATAGCTCGAGACCCTAGTCACCCAGGGGTATGAAAATTACCCGCTACTAAAGCACTCGTCAACAGCTTTCATCTGATAGCCATATTCTATACACACATTCTAGGGGTAGCCAGGTCCACGTTTTGGCCTATATCTCGAGACCTGAGTCACCCAGGGGTATGAAAATTACCCTCTACTAAAGCACTCATCAAGAGCTTTCATTTGATATGCATATTCTAGGGGTACCCGGGTCCACGTTTTGGCCTATATCTCGGGACCCTAGTCACCCAGGGGTATGCAAATTACCCTCTACTAAAGCACTCACCAACAGCTTTTATTTGATATCCATATTCTATAAACACACCCTATTGGTACCCGGGTCCACGTTTTGGCCTATATCTCGAGACCCTAGTCACCCAGGGGTATGAAAATTACCCTCTACTAAAGCACTCATCAACAGCTTTTATTTGATATCCATATTCTATAAACACACCCTAGGGGTACCCGGGTCCACGTTTTGGCCTATATCTCGAGACCCTAGTCACCCAGGGGTATGAAAATTACCCTCTACCAAAGCACTCATCAACAGCTTTCATATGATATCCATATTCTATAAACACACTCTAGGGGTACCCGGGTCCACGTTTTGGCCTATATCTCGAGGAAATATGCTGTTTTGAGTATTTTCCCGGCAAGTATTAGAATTTTTCTCACCTTTTAAACCTTCCCTAGACCTCCACGAATAATTCAAGACCAAGGTAAGATAAATCCGTTCAGCCGTTCTCGAGTTTTAGCGAGACTAACGAACAGCAATTCATTTTTATATATATAGATATATGATATTTGGTTTAAGATATAAGATATAAGGTGAAATATATAAGATATAAGGTACAAAATATAAGATGCTAGATATAAGACATTAGATATAAGATAAAATATATAAGATATAGGATATAAGAAATAAGATATAAGATGAGATAAATAAGATATAAGGTGTTCGGTTTAAGATATAAAGTATAAGATATAAGATATGAGATATAAGATACCAGATGTTAGATATAAGATACAAAATATAATATTCTCATTATAAGATATAAGATGTAGGATATAAGGTATATAACATAAAGTATAAGATATAAAAAATAAGATGTTAAGTATAAGATGTGGAGGAGGATGTTTGAGTATCGAATTCACACACGGGATGTTTACTGCTTGAAAAAAAATCAAAAATTAATTGACGTGCTTTGCTCAATCGACGTTGCAGCGCTCACATAACATTTAGGCGGCCGTCGAATAATAAGTAAGAAGCTCGGGAGTGGCTCCCTGCACTGAACTTTTTATTGGTTTGCGATAGCTTGCACTTAAAATCGACATTGATCGTTCAAAGCTTTTGTTAACGCTACTTACGTAATAGCGAAACTTGGTTAAATTATTTTCTTTCTATTTCCTTTCTCATTCTTGTCGTTTTTTCGAAATTAGGGATTTCTGTTTCAGATATTATTTTCAACATTTATTTGCATATTACTCAAGCAAGATTTTTAAATCTTAAAAACATTCATGAATAATGTATAAACACATACATATATACATAATACAGTCAAAAATTTTTCCAAATGAAAGGGAAAAATCTTTCAAATGTGTTCAAAAAAACTAAGTCAACAAGTCAGCTTAGTCGGATGTTGTTATTTTTGTGAGTGACATATGTCGCTGTCACTTGTGAAGTATACTTTTAGGGCTTTTTACATTCATATATGAACAACGGTAAAATGGCATAATAAATTCATGCATAAATCTAATAAGTTCAGTGCACAGGAATTTAAAATAAATAAAAAAGCAGCAACCAGTTTTGGTTTTTCTCTTGGAAAATTTAAAAAAACTTTACTGTGTTTAAGAAATAAATTGCATACTTTTATGAGTTAGAAGTAAGCTTTTGATTAACAGAATTTAGCTGAAGTAGATGCGGAAGAAATAGCATCATGCTAAAGTCAACAATATTTTCAGAATATTCCAAAGTCCCTCTTAAGCCTTGAAGTTTTTAGTATACAGGGTGAACCATGCAGCACATCTTTTTTTACAATTGGGTAAAAAAATGTCAAGTATAACATATATAATAAATGTTTCATACATTGAGAAGAACTAGCATACGAATCATTTGCGCAGCCAAAAAGACTTGTAGGCGTGGCTCAAAATACCACTTTTCAATAATCAAAACTTGTTTGGTGCAAAAATCAGGATTTGTAAACAAAAATCGGTATTCCAGGGTGTTTTTGAATTCTGAGTGAGTGTTAGCTACCTCTAAATTGCTTTGCGTCACATTTCTCATCTCAGTTATTAGCAACCTAAACGTAACTTGACATACATAGATAGCAATCCTAGCTCTCTACCTTAAAGAAAAGGTTCTGCACCAGCATCTCAGCTAATACTGTTTACTCTACCAAATTGTCTGTATTGTCGTAATGTATTTATATTTGCTGAAGGCTGTAGATGCCAAATTTGTTTAGAGCTACCGATGTTTTTCAAAAGCATTATTAACGCTGTACGCTAATAGACGTTTTTTTTCGCTACCATGAAGCTATACCATATGATACGCACCAAGTGAAGCGAACTCCTTTTAAAACTAATTTCTATAATGCAGTAATACCCTCTTGTTTGCTCTGTTATCGCAGACCAATGTCGATATCAACGTATGATCCCGAAAACTTATTAAGAAATCGGGTAGAACTGGCGCCCGAGAAGGAATGTACTTCCTCACAAACCTACAAAAATAGAAAACATAGAAGCGCATTTCGTTGCCTCCTTTTAGGAGCTGTGCTATAAGAACAAAGCATAAAAAATACAAAAACAAATTTTAAGTCTAAGTAAAACATAAAGTAAAAAAAAGTAAATAAAGTAAAAACAACGGAAAGAAGAATCAAATACTAAGAACAACAACAAACTGCTAAATTTATGTCGGATGCCTATAATTGCTCAGCTATCTAAAAGTATGCCACAATATACAATATAAAAGATTTTAAGTTATGCATGATGCCAAATACATCTTTCTTCACTCCAAATTTTTTTTATTCCTTACCTCTTACCATAACATTACTTTCTTTGCCACACATCCAATACAGCCATGCAATGCTCTCAAATAGACAATTGTCTACAGTTTAGTACGCTTAGTGCTCTACGGGGAAAATGCTCTGCCAGCGCCAACAATGATGGCAACTCAGACACATTGTACACGTGTGCCTTAGTACAAAGGTGCTAAACTGCCACACATTGTTGTTACTACAAAGTTGGCCTGAAAGATAAAAATTTGAATGTGCATGTGTGTTTATGCTAAAAGAGGGGGAGGGGCGGGGTAAATTGGTATTCAATTTGGAGGAGCGAAATATTGCTGGTACCGTTTCTGCTTTCATAAGGAATATAGCGATTGTCTGCATATGTTAAAGAATTTGTTATTTTTTCTTAGCATGAAAGTTGATGAATTCCTATAGACATCTCAGCTTCAGACCAAGCGACGCTAGAAGGCACATAGTGATTAAAAGCAGTCTGATATCTCATTAAAATTATCGATAAGTCTGCCAGCCATTTCTCTAGGAAGATACGAGGTTGCCTGGGTTATTCATTATCCTTAACACTACAAGTTCATATATAAATTATAAGATACATGATAAAAGACGTAGGATATAAGATAAAATTATAACGTTTAAAATACAAGATATAAGGTACGAGATACAAGGTATAAGATATACGATATAAGACATAAGATATAAGATATAGGATATAAGATATATATATATATATATGTATATATAATTCCGTCACAGTTGACCTCATTTCAAAAGCTGAATAAAGTTCTCACGTCTCTCCTGTGGTTGCGGTGGTAGTAGCTCAAGCGAAATTTCTTTCTAGCGCTTGTTTACTCTGATTGAAATGAAATTTAATAGACTTCTAAGTGGCAGAATTGCCGCTACATATTGTGGGGAACTGTGGCGTACTAAATGGGTCCTATTAAGGTGGCAGACACACTATAGCAAACAACAATATTATATATTAAATAATTTATACCTCATTTATTGGCAATTTAATACCGCAAAAAAAAATTTAAAGCTGCGTCCGGTTCCGAGAAACGGGAGTGTCTGCTAGCTTAAGACTCAAGCCAGCAGACACTTCGTGAAAACACGACCTACGACTTCCGAACGACTTGGATAATTGATATTACATTTATTGGCAATTTAGTACCGCAAAAAAAAATTTAAAGCTGCGTCCGGTTCCGAGAAACGGGAGTGTCTGCTAGCTTAAGACTCAAGTCAGCAGACATTTCGTGAAAACACGACCTACGACTTCCGAACGACTTGGATAATTGATATTACATTTATTGGCAATTTAGTACCGCAAAAAAAAATTTAAAGCTGCGTAAGGTTCCGAGAAACGGGAGTGTCTGCTAGCTTAAGAATCAAGCCAGCAGACACTTCGTGAAAACACGACCTACGACTTCCGAACGACTTGGATAATTGATATTACATTTATTGGCAATTTAGTACCGCAAAAAAAAATTTAAAGCTGCGTCCGGTTCCGAGAAACGGGAGTGTCTGCTAGCTTAAGACTCAAGCCAGCAGACACTTCGTGAAAACACGACCTACGACTTCCGAACGACTTGGATAATTGATATTACTTTATTGGCAATTTAGTACCGCAAAAAAAATTTAAAGCTGCGTCCGGTTCCGAGAAACGGGAGTGTCTGCTAGCTTAAGACTCAAGCCAGCAGACACTTCGTGAAAACACGACCTACGAATTCCGAACGACTTGGATAATTGATATTACATTTATTGGCAATTTAGTACCGCAAAAAAAAATTTAAAGCTGCGTCCGGTTCCGAGAAACGGGAGTGTCTGCTAGCTTAAGAATCAAGCCAGCAGACACTTCGTGAAAACACGACCTACGACTTCCGAACGACTTGGATAATTGATATTACATTTATTGGCAATTTAGTACCGCAAAAAAAAATTTAAAGCTGCGTCCGGTTCCGAGAAACGGGAGTGTCTGTTAGCTTAAGACTCAAGCCAGCAGACACTTCCTGAAAACACGACCTACGACTTCCGAACGACTTGGATAATTGATATTACATTTATTGGCAATTTAGTACCGCAAAAAAAAAATGTAAAGCTGCGTCCGGTTCCGAGAAACGGGAGTGTCTGCTAGCTTAAGACTCAAGCCAGCAGACACTTCGTGAAAACACGACCTACGACTTCCGAACGACTTGGATAATTGATATTACATTTATTGGCAATTTAGTACCGCAAAAAAAAATTTAAAGCTGCGTCCGGTTCCGAGAAACGGGAGTGTCTGCTAGCTTAAAACTCAAGCCAGCAGACACTTCGTGAAAACACGACCTACGACTTCCGAACGACTTGCATAATTGATATTACATTTATTGGCAATTTAGTACCGCAAAAAAAAATTTAAAGCTGCGTCCGGTTCCGAGAAACGGGAGTGTCTGCTAGCTTAAGACTCAAGCCAGCAGACACTTCGTGAAAACACGACCTACGACTTCCGAACGACTTGGATAATTGATATTACATTTATTGGCAATTTAGAACAGCAAAAAAAAATTTAAAGCTGCGTCCGGTTCCGAGAAATGGGAGTGTCTGCTAGCTTAAGACTCAAGCCAGCAGACACTTCGTGAAAACACGACCTACGACTTCCGAACGACTTGCATAATTGATATTACATCTATTGGCAATTTAGTACCGCAAAAAAAAATTTAAAGCTGCATCCGGTTCCGAGAAACGGGAGTGTCTGCTAGCTTAAGACTCAAGGCAGCAGACACTTCGTGAAAACACGACCTACGACTTCCGAACGACTTGCATAATTGATATTACATTTATTGGCAATTTAGTACCGCAAAAAAAAATTTAAAGCTGCGTCCGGTTCCGAGAAACGGGAGTGTCTGCTAGCTTAAGACTCAAGCCAGCAGACACTTCGTGAAAACACGACCTACGACTTCCGAACGACTTGGATAATTGATATTACATTTATTGGCAATTTAGAACCGCAAAAAAAAATTTAAAGCTGCGTCCGGTTCCGAGAAATGGGAGTGTCTGCTAGCTTAAGACTCAAGCCAGCAGACACTTCGTGAAAACACGACCTACGACTTCCGAACGACTTGGATAATTGATATTACATTTATTGGAAATTTAGTACCGCAAAAAAAAAATTTAAAGCTGCGTCCGGTTCCGAGAAACGGGAGTGTCTGCTAGCTTAAGACTCAAGCCAGCAGACACTTCGTGAAAACACGACCTACGACTTCCGAACGACTTGGATAATTGATATTACATTTATTGGCAATTTAGTACCGTAAAAAAAATTTAAAGCTGCGTCCGGTTCCGAGAAACTGGAGTGTCTGCTAGCTTAAGACTCAAGCCAGCAGACACTTCGTGAAAACACGACCTACGACTTTCGAACGACTTGGATAATTGATATTACATTTATTGGAAATTTAGTACCGCAAAAAAAAAATTTAAAGCTGCTTCCGGTTCCGAGAAACGGGAGTGTCTGCTAGCTTAAGACTCAAGCCAGCAGACACTTCGTGAAAACACGACCTACGACTTCCGAACGACTTGGATAATTGATATTACATTTATTGGCAATTTAGTACCGCAAAAAAAATTTAAAGCTGCGTCCGGTTCCGAGAAACGGGAGTGTCTGCTAGCTTAAGACTCAAGCCAGCAGACACTTCGTGAAAACACGACCTACGACTTCCGAACGACTTGCATAATTGATATTACATTTATTGGCAATTTAGTACCGCAAAAAAAAATTTAAAGCTGCGTCCGGTTCCGAGAAACGGGAGTGTCTGCTAGCTTAAGACTCAAGCCAGCAGACACTTCGTGAAAACACGACCTACGACTTCCGAACGACTTGGATAATTGATATTACATTTAATGGCAATTTAGTACCGCAAAAAAAATTTTAAGCTGCGTCCGGTTCCGAGAAACGGGAGTGTCTGCTAGCGTAAGACTCAAGCCAGCAGACACTTCGTGAAAACACGACCTACGACTTCCGAACGACTTGGATAATTGATATTACATTTATTGGCAAAAACGGCGGCCACCGTGGTGTGATGGTAGCGTGCTCCGCCTATAACACCGTATGCCCTGGGTTCAACTCCCGGGCAAAGCAACATCAAAATTTTAGAAATAAGATTTTTCAATTAGAAGAAAATTTTTCTAAGCGGGGTCGCCCCTCGGCAGTGTCTGGCAAGCGCTCCGATTATATTTCTGCCATGAAAAGCTCTCAGTGAAAACTCATCTGCCTTGCAGATGCCGTTCGGAGTCGGCACAAAACATGTAGGTCCCGTCCGGCCAATTTGTAGGGAAAAATCAAGAGGAGCACGACGCAAATTGGAAGAGAAGCTCGGCCTTAGATCTCTTCGGAGGTTATCGCGCCTTACATTTATTTTTTTTTTTTTTAGTACCGCAAAAAAAATGTAAAGCTGCGTCCGGTTCCGAGAAACGGGAGTGTCTGCTAGCTTAAGACTCAAGCCAGCAGACACTTCGTGAAAACACGACCTACGACTTCCGAACGACTTGGATAATTGATATTACATTTATTGGCAATTTAGTACCGCAAAAAAAATGTAAAGCTGCGTCCGGTTCCGAGAAACGGGAGTGTCTGCTAGCTTAAGACTCAAGCCAGCAGACACTTCGTGAAAACACGACCTACGACTTCCGAACGACTTGCATAATTGATATTACATCTATTGGCAATTTAGTACCGCAAAAAAAAATTTAAAGCTGCATCCGGTTCCGAGAAACGGGAGTGTCTGCTAGCTTAAGACTCAAGGCAGCAGACACTTCGTGAAAACACGACCTACGACTTCCGAACGACTTGCATAATTGATATTACATTTATTGGCAATTTAGTACCGCAAAAAAAAATTTAAAGCTGCGTCCGATTCCGAGAAACGGGAGTGTCTGCTAGCTTAAGACTCAAGCCAGCAGACACTTCGTGAAAACACGACCTACGACTTCCGAACGACTTGGATAATTGATATTACATTTATTGGCAATTTAGTACCGCAAAAAAAAATGTAAAGCTGCGTCCGGTTCCGAGAAACGGGAGTGTCTGCTAGCTTAAGACTCAAGCCAGCAGACACTTCGTGAAAACACGACCTACGTCTTCCGAACGACTTGGATAATTGATATTACATTTATTGGCAATTTAGTACCGCAAAAAAAAATTTAAAGCTGCGTCCGGTTCCGAGAAACGGGAGTGTCTGCTAGCTTAAGACTCAAGCCAGCAGACACTTCGTGAAAACACGACCTACGACTTCCGAACGACTTGCATAATTGATATTACATTTATTGGCAATTTAGTACCACAAAAAAAATTTAAAGCTGCGTCCGGTTCCGAGAAACGGGAGTGTCTGCTAGCTTAAGACTCAAGCCAGCAGACACTTCTTGACAACACGACGTACAGCTCCCTAACGACTACAATAATTTATACCTTATTGATTGCCTAAATGTTTCGTTGTCCTGAAAAATATTTTCACTATACCAAAAGCAAAAATTAAATTTTATATTTTGCCGACCCTAATAAATATAAATTATAACTTTCGAAAATCAGTGAGTTGCATGTTACTGATTACTGAAAACTTAGCAACACTTAACTTTACTTAGAAGTCTGTTGAATTTTGATTTTCTATGTAAGTTCTAAGTGACGTTTACATTTTGAGATGCCATTTATTTGTTTCCATTTCATTTTGACATACAGATTGACACTTATTGATTATGATGCCAGAGTGTATGCGCTAAGTGGAGTATAATCGGTGCTAAATTGCCAAGTTTACGCCAAGTTAAGTCTATGCTAAGTATCAGTAATGGGCCCTTAAGTCTGAAGCCAGCAGACGCTTCGCGAAAACACGTATGAACATACATGCATACATACATATGTACACATGTACAATGTACATGTTACCGCGCATACAATGATTTAAGTAATGCGTAAATTTTGTTGCATCAATATGTTGATTGTGTTTGTGTTGATGATGTTCGCAACTATAACGGTTTATGAAATACATGTCGGTCTTCTTTCTTTCGAAAATCAGAGAAAAGTTTGTGCATATTTCGTATTTGTATTTTCCCGCTTGCGCGCAGGATTTCTGATAACGGGTACATACATATGTATGTACATATGTGCTTTAGGGTGTGCCGAGAAAAACAACTTTTCAATTTCCATCCTCTCAAATATTTCTATTTTATTAAAAACAAAAAACCCTCACCAAAGATGGGTCCTATAACTCCACTCTACAGGGTACGATATTTTCATTTTATTTTCCCATTTCGTTAACATGGGAACAACTATTTTTTGTCCAAACTTGAATTTACTCAACTTTTTACGAAAATCTTTTATGTGCCGTTTTGCCTAGTTTTGAGGTCTTGTACAGGTTACAAAAAGTTTTTATGATTTTTTTCTAATCATATCATTTGAAAACACTCTTAATGTATTGCGACCTTAATTACGAATTTATGTTATTATTATATTGTTTTAGTTATGGCTATTTGAATTTATGCTTTATCATTTCAATACACTTTTCAAGTGTGAAATAACTGTTTACACAATTTCGTCAAAGAACACAACTTCAAATGGCCACGACTTTTGGACAAAAATCGTAATTAAGATCTCAATATATTAAAGAGTGTTTATAAATGATATGATTAGAGAAAAAAATCATACAAATTGTTTGAAGCCTGTACAAGACCTTAAAACCCGGCGGGAAATCCGTTTTTCGGGTACCACTTAGGGTGGAGTAATAGGACCAAACTTTGGTGAGGGTTTTATTTTTACATCAAATTGAAACATTTCAGAGGATAGAATTTGGACAAAATTTTTTTTCGAACCACCCTAATATGAACTTTTTCATATGTACCCATTAGCGCAGAAATCCTGCGCGCATGCCATTTGAAACATATCGAAATACAAACTTTTTTCTGATTTTCGAAAAATAGTAGAGCGAGATGTATTTTAGAAACCGTTATAGTAGCAAACATATCAGTTTGTGATAACACATACACAATCAATATATTCATGCAACTAAATTTACTCATTACTCAAATCATTTGTAGTAAGTATGCTCGCTACCTTGAATGTATGTTCCAGCGTTGCCACTCACGCAATTTTTTTTGTTCCTAAAGTGTATCATTCCTGAAAAAATGTATCAATTCGTTTTAATAGATTGATACATAGTTTTTGAGTCATTTCGTCTGAATTTTATATAATGTGTGAAACAAAATTCTGAAATTAATAATATTTAAAACAAAACATCACCGCACTATTTTGGCTAAACGGATGACACAACTGAATTTTATAAAATTTTACCAACGCTCAGTTTTAAATAAATGTCGCTGTTATAAAGGTTTTTCTATTTAACATATCGAAACGCGTTTATTTAAACGGAATTATTGTTTATACGTTTTTTAACAAACACTACTTATTTTAAACAAAACTAATACCAACAAAATAATTATGTAGAAGAAATACGGTTTATCTATATATATAATATAGATATAAAGGAAAAAATAAATATCATTCTAAAATTTGATTTACTCTAAACTGCATATTCAAACATTTTTTAGAAATCTTACTGATAATTTGTAGTTCCCATGACATGGACAGAGCTTCAATCTTCCAAAATAAAATGTATACATTTTAGATTTTTTGTATCTTTGTATCCACTCATTAAAAATGTATTCAAATGTATACAATTGTATCCAAATGGCAACCCTGGCATGCACATTGTACATATCTGTTTTCATATGTACGCACTAGGGTCGATCTCCTGCGATCTCATGCTATTAGAAAATATTGTTTAGGACAACGAAAAATTTAGCCTGTTAAAATTGCATGGGGAAACTAGGTTATTTTATATTATTGCCACTTACCTAATTCATGGCCAAGCATACCGAGAGATATTGAGAGTTTGAAAAGGACAACGTGCCAAACAAAAGTAACACCTTAAAAATTTTTGACAAAAAAATTCTATGCAAAAATTTTGAAAGCAATAGTTCTTGTTTGGAACATCGATATTTAAATATTTCTAACCCAGCTCAATGAGTTCAAAGGGCGGAACAAAGTATCAAATATACAACCATACCAAAAACACAATAAAATAACAAAATTTAATAATAACTTCTAAAATATTAATTTTACAAAAATAATATAAATTATAATTTATTATTAGAAATTATTAAATTCTATTTTCGAAAAGGAAATTTTTTATATTATTACATGAGGTATCTAAACGTGTACACTATACTGGGTCGATTTATTAACCGATAGCGCGACATCGTTTTTCGATAGGATTTGGGATCAGGAAAACAAAGTTCCACTACACATGCCCAAAAAAATAATTTTCGAGCCTGTGAAAATTATAATTTTTTTTTTACTTTTTTTCGACTTTGATTTTTAAGTTTTTTTTCATGACCTACTAAAAAATCTTCATTTGATTGTAAAATTGTCATGTATACCCTGTCCGACCAAAAAATGTCCGCTAAAAAAAATATTCTTTTTTTTCAAAAACTGTTATCGACAACGTTTAGCGGATATTTTTGGGTAGGACAGGGTATACATATGAAAATTTTTTTAGTAGGTCATGAAAAAAAACCTTACAAATCAAAATCGAAAAAAGTCAAAAAAATTACATTTCGCGGGCTCGAAAATTATTTCTTTGGGTATGCGTAGTGGAACTTTTTTTCCTGAGCCCAAATACTATCGAAAAATCGATGGCCCGATATCGGTTAACTTTCGTCCATACAAATCGACCCACCCTAGTGTACACATATATTTTCTTACGAAGGTTTTGAAATGTGCGTTGTGAATGAAAATAAAATTTATAAATTAACTAAAGGAGTAGAAATTATTTTTTTATTTGTATCCTATTGCCCTTTGTACTACAATAATGATTGCATATATATATATATATATATATATATATATATATATATATATATATATATATATATATATATATATATATATATATATGTGTGTGTGTGTGTGTATGTTGTTGTTGTTAAGTTGACCATGCATACATACGTACATATGTATATACATACATATGTAGGCACGCGTTAGCTGTATACAATTAATGCCACCTATTGCTTGCTGTAAGTAAATGTAGGCAAGCTGGTCGTAGTAACGTGAGAAATTAGTTAATATTTTTTGAACTAACAAAATAAAATAAAAAGGGGAATAAAGTATGTAATATTTGTTTAAAAAGTATAACTTTTATTTACTATTTCGATTTTATAAAATAATAATTTTATTATTTATTTACTATTTCGATTTTATAAAATAAAATCTTTCTTTAACGCAGTTATAAAGTAAATGTCGTTACCTTCAAAATAAAACAAAAACGACGAGTGGAACCAAATATATAGAATTTTGAATGTGGGCAAGTTTGCTTAACCATGGAATCTGAACACATGCAGATCTTTGAAATAAACTTTTTTTTGAAGGAAGTCTTGATATACATATGTATTTAGGTATTGACTTAAATTGTGAAAAGATTCCAGGAAATCTGGTATCTTTTAACCTTCCTATACCCGCGCGTTGGTCTGTGAGACCAACAAAACGCTTTTACGTAAATACTCTTTTTTCCAGCAGCCCTAGAAATTTGAATTTTCTGTTAGCTGCCGCTTTTTTTACAGGCTTTGTTTTTAGTGTTTGTGCGAGACGCGCATACTGGTGTATTTTATAATAATTGGTCTGTGAGACCGGTACTGGTATATGTGTAACTTTTTGTGCAGGTAAAATTTTTTTGTGTTTTTTATTCATTGCTGTGCATTTTAAGCTATTGCATAGATTTTATCGTGGGCTTGGCGACTAAATCAAAAAAAAACCGTAACGGATATTTGTCAAAAAAGGTTCGAAAAGTTTCGAAAAAGTTTCGGTGTTAGCAACAAGATGATTACATAAAATTTGATCTATTTATGCGAATATTGGTTGTTGTCTTTGGTGTACATCTATCTTCACTACTGCGCCGTAGATGGCACTGGTAACCGCCAGATGCCAGATGACCTGCACGCTAGATTTAATCAATAAAAGTAAAAAATTTGTTTTCTTATCGGTCACCACGCTTAAAAAGTGTAACTTGAATTAATATCAAAGACAAAACTTGAATTAATATCAAAGAAAACAAAATGTTGCATAAATATTATAATTGCATAAGTGATAATATGCAATAGCTTTACCGTGGCAGTCCCCGAGTGCCACACGTCCTTTTTTTTATTATTTTGAAGGTACCTGTAATTATCAAAATGAATCAAGAGCAAATCAAACTGCTTTTGGAGGAAGAAATTTCGAGTTCTGAATATAAGGATGAAAATGACAGCCAGGTTGAAGATTTGTTTGGAACATGCTATTATGGTATGTTCTAACTGTTACTGTAGGGTGAAGAAGCTTTTTTCTTACCGCGGAAAAAATTCGAAACAGGGACTGAGCTGTGCTCTAAATTAAAAGAAAGATAGCACGATAAAACTACGCCTCTTGGTGGTTCACTGTAGACTAGTTTATTCAATATAAAGAGAAATGTAGTTTAGTTCTAGTTATATAACAATAGCTGTGTTTTTTTTTTACTTCTATATACGTTTACGCTCAAACTTTATATGGACTGCTAAGCGACAAACTTTAAATACACCTCTGAAATTGATGCGCATAAAATTTGTCCTACTAAATTTCAATACGCATTATACTCAAATGTAACTGAAATATGTGTCTTTGTTTCACCCTCTACACTAATTCTATGTATTCTATGTGTGTCCACAATTCATCGCAACCGATTCAGCTATATATACCCTATGGCCATTAGAGGGTTGTGTCTCCGCTTTTCGGTACACCCTGTGATGTTATGTTAGTTATTTAACCACTCCCGCTAGATGGGTCTCCTAAGCATTATCTAAGAAAAGATAGCCGTTTTTTCACGCGCAAATGAAACGTATACGCGAGTATAAAAAAACACGGCTATTGTTTCAGTGTAGCTGCATATGTAGGTATACATACATGCGTTTGTTAGAATTAGTCTAGAGGGTTACATAGAATTAGTCTAGAGGGTGAAACAAAAACACATATTTCAGTTACATCTGAGTATAATGCGTATTGAAATTTAAGCCGGAGTCATTGGTGCCGTATGTCGTATCGCTGTATCCGTATCCCTAACGTAATCAGCTGTTTATCGTTACGACGGTAAACAAAAACCTAATTGGTTGGCTACGATACGGTTACGACCTTAGCGGCACCAATAATCGATTGCATTGATTCTCATAAGGTTGGTCGAATCAGCTGTTATAAGATTACCGATACGGTTACCGATAAAGCACCAATGTCTCCAGCTTTAATAGGACAAATTTTATGCGCATCAATTTCGCGTAAACGTACATACATATATAGAACTAAAAAAAACACAGCTATTAATTATGTGGGTACACACATGTCTGTTTGTATTATGAGTTCATGCTCTAATATTGAAATGTCAATGCGACAGTTATGTACATTATTAAATGGTAAGGTAATGATTGAATTTAAAGTAAATGCATTTGCATTGTTCCTGCCTACGACAACATGCAGCGTGTGAAAAATTCCTAGTTATACATCAAGCAAGGAATATGTATGTAAGTGGAAGGAAGATAATAATCTTTTTCATAGTTTTCAATCAATTTTTGTAAAATTGGAAATTATTACCACTACCACCCAACTTAAAATGTTGATGAAAACAAAAGTTTAGTGCATTGTGCTCTAATTAAATGTTGCGATATGAATTAAAAAAATACTTACTTCTTGATACACTTTTTCACGCTCGCGATTAAAAGAAATGTCGACTAAATTCGTATAAAAATAACACAAAATTTACTCTATTAATAAATAATATTTTATCACATTTATTTAGAACGCACAACTTTTTGAATCTATTTCTTATTTGCAACTGAAGAAATTCCTCAGAGCAAAATCTTTAGTTAACAAATCGCGAAACAATAAAACATCGAATTCGGCAACAAAGAAGCTGAAACCATCAAAAAATTGTACTAAATGATAATTACATACAAAAATATGCATACCCACGCGTACCCGTTAGCGCAGGAGTCCTGCGCGCATGCCATTTGAAGCTTATCGAAATACAAACTTTTTTCTGATTTTCGAAAGAAAGAAGAGCGAGATGCATTTTATAAACCGTTATAGTAGCAAACGTTTCCTTTTTTGTTAACATAGGTATATACAATCAACATATTTATGCAACTAAATTTACTCATTACTTAAATCATTTGTAGTAAGCACGGTTGCCACATCATGTTTTCATTTGGGACCAAAATTCATCGAAAAAGGACCAAATCCCAAAAGGGGCCAAATTTTTCTTTTAGTTTATTGTTATACAAACAATTCGTCAATTTACTAGAGTGTCGTTTCGTTGTGAAATATAAAAAATTTAAGATTTTTCCTTGGTTTCCTACAAAAAATAGATACCATCAGCTGAGTTTAAATTAATAAATAGAAAAGAAATATTAAAAGTATACAAATACTACGTTAATTATTTAGGTATAACATTTCCACATTTCTAGGATAAGCCTATGTCTTTCACCAAATTTAATGACAATGTGCTTGCCCAAGGATCCAACACATCTCTTTTTAATGCCTCGCCTAAATTATCTCGTTGGTGAAATGTCATTGTTCTGTTACATTTTGTTGACTGAGCAATTTTTATATTAAGAATTACATTGAAGTAAATTGAAAATTATATGTGAGTTAACGAGTGTGTGGCAAATTTTGTGAGCAGTATTTTGAATTTTTCCCTCAGCGAAAAGGAAAGGAAAGTACCAAAATCGTGGCTACTTTCTAAAAAGGACCAAAATTTAAAAAAGGAACCAACGGACCAAATTGGCAACAGTAGTCTAGCAAGTATGCGCACTAACATGTATGTATGTACAGTTGTGAACACGAAAATAGCAGTGAAATTCTAAATGGTATGATTTTCACATTATAGCTGTGTTTTTATACATACATATGCACTCAAACATTATATGGACTGCTTAAGGTGTAATTTTATCTATTATGAAATTTTTGCGCCTAAAATTAGTACTGCTAAATTGCGGTATGCATTATACTCAGTTGCAACTGAAATGTGTCTCTCCGTTTTATCTTCGCGTCATTCTCCACTTCTATGACCGAAAAAGGGTGTGTGTCCACTATTAATTGTAACCGATTCAGCTATAGGTTATACACTATGACCAACAGAGGTGCGTGCCTCCGCTATTCAGAACAACCCGTTTTGTAGCAAGTTATTTACCACTGCTGCGAGTCTTCAATAATTGCCGCTAGATGGACCTCCTAAACATTATCTAAGCGTTTTTTTAACCACAAATGTAGGTGTATATGAAGAGTAAAGAAGAGCAAGATGTATTTCATAATTTATGTTCTTTAGGATGGGCCAGATATAAAAAGTAAAATTTTTTCTTTTGGTATAGTAAAAATGTTGTTGCGAACAACGAAAAAGATGGTCCTTAAAAATTGCAGCTTTTAATTTTTATGTTAAGAAGTGCCTCATCGCGATTTTAGTTTCTCCATACAAAATTATATGGGAAGGTTTTGATTTTTTATTTGAAGTGTACCTGCGCTGGGTCTTTAATGATGAGCAATACCCATTCGTATAAAAAAGTGTGAGTTTCAAGCAGCTGAGAAGCCGTGTTGATTTAAAAAAAAAATGTTAAGACTAACTTACGCACTTTTGCCATATATTCCAGGAGATTAATAGAGTTTTCTTTTCTGAAATAAAAGTTTTCCTAAGTAAATGGTAAAGCCTTAATAGAGTTACTCCTACCCCAGAAAATTTGCAACATTTATAGTGCATGCAAAGAACATAAATGGCTACCCCGTGTATTAGCTGATTTTCAAAAACGCACACAGAATTATTTCCTTCATTTAAATTTTCGTCGCCAAAAATTTGTGAAGTTATGAAAATAAATTGCCACGATCAGGTGGTTTAGCAGGGTTGTTCTGCCACACCGCCATTTTTTGCAGGGTAAAAGTGTAACGCTTTTGCGTTGCGAGCCTGCAACAATTACACAAAAGAACGAAATACCCCGTAAAGGCGTTACCTGCTTTTTAGAATAGAACAAAATATATTTACAACTCTTGCGCCGCGTACAAAAATCATAACACTTTTACCAGAAAAGAAAACGCTATAAGACCGGATCATTAAGTAAACGTCATTAAAGCGTAGGTACACATCGAATAAAAATTCCCCATGTAATTTGTAAGAGAAAACTAGATTTGCATGATGCACCTCTTAACATTAAAATTAAAACCTGCAATTTTGACAGGCTAAATTTTTCGTTGTCCTAAACAATATTTTCTAATAGCATGAGATCGCAGGAGATCGACCCTAGTGCGTACGTATGAAAACAGATATGTACAATGTGCATGCCAGGGTTGCCATTTGGATACAATTGTATACATTTGAATACATTTTTAATGAGTGGATACAAAGATACAAAAAATCTAAAATGTATACATTTTATTTTGGAAGATTGAAGCTCTGTCCATGTCATGGGAACTACAAATTATCAGTAAGATTTCTAAAAAATGTTTGAATATGCAGTTTAGAGTAAATCAAATTTTAGAATGATATTTATTTTTTCCTTTATATCTATATTATATATATAGATAAACCGTATTTCTTCTACATAATTATTTTGTTGGTATTAGTTTTGTTTAAAATAAGTAGTGTTTGTTAAAAAACGTATAAACAATAATTCCGTTTAAATAAACGCGTTTCGATATGTTAAATAGAAAAACCTTTATAACAGCGACATTTATTTAAAACTGAGCGTTGGTAAAATTTTATAAAATTCAGTTGTGTCATCCGTTTAGCCAAAATAGTGCGGTGATGTTTTGTTTTAAATATTATTAATTTCAGAATTTTGTTTCACACATTATATAAAATTCAGACGAAATGACTCAAAAACTATGTATCAATCTATTAAAACGAATTGATACATTTTTTCAGGAATGATACACTTTAGGAACAAAAAAAATTGCGTGAGTGGCAACGCTGGAACATACATTCAAGGTAGCGAGCATACTTACTACAAATGATTTGAGTAATGAGTAAATTTAGTTGCATGAATATGTTGATTGTGTATGTGTTATCACAAACTGATATGTTTGCTACTATAACGGTTTCTAAAATACATCTCGCTCTACTATTTTTCGAAAATCAGAAAAAAGTTTGTATTTCGATATGTTTCAAATGGCATGCGCGCAGGATTTCTGCGCTAATGGGTACATATGAAAAAGTTCATATTAGGGTGGTTCGAAAAAAAATTTTGTCCAAATTCTATCCTCTGAAATGTTTCAATTTGATGTAAAAATAAAACCCTCACCAAAGTTTGGTCCTATTACTCCACCCTAAGTGGTACCCGAAAAACGGATTTCCCGCCGGGTTTTAAGGTCTTGTACAGGCTTCAAACAATTTGTATGATTTTTTTCTCTAATCATATCATTTATAAACACTCTTTAATATATTGAGATCTTAATTACGATTTTTGTCCAAAAGTCGTGGCCATTTGAAGTTGTGTTCTTTGACGAAATTGTGTAAACAGTTATTTCACACTTGAAAAGTGTATTGAAATGATAAAGCATAAATTCAAATAGCCATAACTAAAACAATATAATAATAACATAAATTCGTAATTAAGGTCGCAATACATTAAGAGTGTTTTCAAATGATATGATTAGAAAAAAATCATAAAAACTTTTTGTAACCTGTACAAGACCTCAAAACTAGGCAAAACGGCACATAAAAGATTTTCGTAAAAAGTTGAGTAAATTCAAGTTTGGACAAAAAATAGTTGTTCCCATGTTAACGAAATGGGAAAATAAAATAAAAATATCGTACCCTGTAGAGTGGAGTTATAGGACCCATCTTTGGTGAGGGTTTTTTGTTTTTAATAAAATAGAAATATTTGAGAGGATGGAAATTGAAAAGTTGTTTTTCTCGGCACACCCTAAAGCATATATGTACATACATATGTATGTACCCGTTATCAGAAATCCTGCGCGCAAGCGGGAAAATACAAATACGAAATATGCACAAACTTTTCTCTGATTTTCGAAAGAAAGAAGACCGACATGTATTTCATAAACCGTTATAGTTGCGAACATCATCAACACAAACACAATCAACATATTGATGCAACAAAATTTACGCATTACTTAAATCATTGTATGCGCGGTAACATGTACATTGTACATGTGTACATATGTATGTATGCATGTATGTTCATACGTGTTTTCGCGAAGCGTCTGCTGGCTTCAGACTTAAGGGCCCATTACTGATACTTAGCATAGACTTAACTTGGCGTAAACTTGGCAATTTAGCACCGATTATACTCCACTTAGCGCATACACTCTGGCATCATAATCAATAAGTGTCAATCTGTATGTCAAAATGAAATGGAAACAAATAAATGGCATCTCAAAATGTAAACGTCACTTAGAACTTACATAGAAAATCAAAATTCAACAGACTTCTAAGTAAAGTTAAGTGTTGCTAAGTTTTCAGTAATCAGTAACATGCAACTCACTGATTTTCGAAAGTTATAATTTATATTTATTAGGGTCGGCAAAATATAAAATTAAATTTTTGCTTTTGGTATAGTGAAAATATTTTTCAGGACAACGAAACATTTAGGCAATCAATAAGGTATAAATTATTGTAGTCGTTAGGGAGCTGTACGTCGTGTTGTCAAGAAGTGTCTGCTGGCTTGAGTCTTAAGCTAGCAGACACTCCCGTTTCTCGGAACCGGACGCAGCTTTAAATTTTTTTTGCGGTATTAAATTGCCAATAAATGTAATGTCAATTATCCAAGTCGTTCGGAAGTCGTAGGTCGTGTTTTCACGAAGTGTCTGCGGGCTTGAGTCTTAAGCTAGCAGACACTCCCGTTTCCCGGAACCGGACGCAGCTTTAAATTTTTTTTGCGGTACTAAATTGCCAATAAATGTAATATCAATTATCCAAGTCGTTCGGAAGTCGTAGGTCGTGTTTTCAAGAAGTGTCTGCTGGCTTGAGTCTTAAGCTAGCAGACACTCCCGTTTCTCGGAACCGGACGCAGCTTTAAATTTTTTTTTGCGGTACTAAATTGCCAATAAATGTAATATCAATTATCCAAGTCGTTCGGAAGTCGTAGGTCGTGTTTTCACGAAGTGTCTGCTGGCTTGAGTCTTAAGCTAGCAGACACTCCCGTTTCTCGGAACCGGACGCAGCTTTACATTTTTTTTTGCGGTACTAAATTGCCAATAAATGTAATATCAATTATCCAAGTCGTTCGGAAGTCGTAGGTCGTGTTTTCACGAAGTGTCTGCTGGCTTGAGTCTTAAGCTAGCAGACACTCCCGTTTCTCGGAACCGGACGCAGCTTAAAATTTTTTTTTGCGGTACTAAATTGCCAATAAATGTAATATCAATTATGCAAGTCGTTCGGAAGTCGTAGGTCGTGTTTTCACGAAGTGTCTGCTGGCTTGAGTCTTAAGCTAGCAGACACTCCCGTTTCTCGGAACCGGACGCAGCTTTAAATTTTTTTTTGCGGTACTAAATTGCCAATAAATGTAATATCAATTATGCAAGTCGTTCGGAAGTCGTAGGTCGTGTTTTCACGAAGTGTCTGCTGGCTTGAGTCTTAAGCTAGCAGACACTCCCGTTTCTCGGAACCGGACGCAGCTTTACATTTTTTTTTGCGGTACTAAATTGCCAATAAATGTAATATCAATTATCCAAGTCGTTCGGAAGTCGTAGGTCGTGTTTTCACGAAGTGTCTGCTGGCTTGAGTCTTAAGCTAGCAGACACTCCCGTTTCTCGGAACCGGACGCAGCTTTACATTTTTTTTTGCGGTACTAAATTGCCAATAAATGTAATATCAATTATCCAAGTCGTTCGGAAGTCGTAGGTCGTGTTTTCACGAAGTGTCTGCTGGCTTGAGTCTTAAGCTAGCAGACACTCCCGTTTCTCGGAACCGGACGCAGCTATAAATTTTTTTTTGCGGTACTAAATTGCCAATAAATGTAATATCAATTATCCAAGTCGTTCGGAAGTCGTAGGTCGTGTTTTCACGAAGTGTCTGCTGGCTTGAGTCTTAAGCTAGCAGACACTTCCGTTTCTCGGAACCGGACGCAGCTTTAAATTTTTGTTTGCGGTACTAAATTGCCAATAAATGTAATATCAATTTTCCAAGTCGTTCGGAAGTCGTAGGTCGTGTTTTCACGAAGTGTCTGCTGGCTTGAGTCTTAAGCTAGCAGACACTCCCGTTTCTCGGAACCGGACGCAGCTTTAAATTTTTTTTTGCGGTACTAAATTGCCAATAAATGTAATATCAATTATGCAAGTCGCTCGGAAGTCGTAGGTCGTGTTTTCACGAAGTGTCTGCTGGCTTGAATCTTAAGCTAGCAGACACTCCCGTTTCTCGGAACCGGACGCAGCTTTAAATTTTTTTTGCGGTACTAAATTGCCAATAAATGTAATATCAATTATGCAAGTCGTTCGGAAGTCGTAGGTCATGTTTTCACGAAGTGTCTGCTGGCTTGAGTCTTAAGCTAGCAGACACTCCCGTTTCTCGGAACCGGACGCAGCTTTAAATTTTTTTTGCGGTACTAAATTGCCAATAAATGTAATATCAATTATCCAAGTCGTTCGGAAGTCGTAGGTCGTGTTTTCACGAAGTGCCTGCTGGCTTCAGTCTTAAGCTAGCAGACACTCCCGTTTCTCGGAACCGGACGCAGCTTAAAATTTTTTTTTGCGGTACTAAATTGCCAATAAATGTAATATCAATTATCCAAGTCGTTCGGAAGTCGTAGGTCGTGTTTTCACGAAGTGTCTGCTGGCTTGATTCTTAAGCTAGCAGACACTCCCGTTTCTCGGAACCGGACGCAGCTTTAAATTTTTTTTGCGGTACTAAATTGCCAATAAATGTAATATCAATTATCCAAGTCGTTCGGAAGTCGTAGGTCGTGTTTTCACGAAATGTCTGCTAACTTGAGTCTTAAGCTAGCAGACACTCCCGTTTCTCGGAACCGGACGCAGCTTTAAATTTGTTTTTGCGGTACCAAATTGCCAATAAATGTAATATCAATTATCCAAGTCGTTCGGAAGTCGTAGGTCGTGTTTTCACGAATTGTCTGCTGGCTTGAGTCTTAAGCTAGCAAACACTCCCGTTTCTCAGAACCGGACGCAGCTTTAAATTTTTTTTTTGCGGTACTAAATTGCCAATAAATGTAATATCAATTATCCAAGTCGTTCGGAAGTCGTAGGTCGTGTTTTCACGAAGTGTCTGCTGGCTTGAGTCTTAAGCTAGCAGACACTCCCGTTTCTCGGAACCGGACGCAGCTTTAAATTTTTTTTTGCGGTACTAAATTGCCAATAAATGTAATATCAATTATCCAAGTCGTTCGGAAGTCGTAGGTCGTGTTTTCACGAAGTGTCTGCTGGCTTGAGTCTTAAGCTAGCAGACACTCCCGTTTCTCGGAACCGGACGCAGCTTTAAATTTTTTTTTGCGGTACTAAATTGCCAATAAATGTAATATCAATTATCCAAGTCGTTCGGAAATCGTAGGTCGTGTTTTCACGAAGTGTCTGCTGGCTTGAGTCTTAAGCTAGCAGACACTCCCGTTTCTCAGAACCGGACGCAGCTTTAAATTTTTTTTTGCGGTACTAAATTGCCAATAAATGTAATATCAATTATCCAAGTCCTTCGGAAGTCGTAGGTCGTGTTTTCACGAAGTGTCTGCTGGCTTGAGTCTTAAGCTAGCAGACACTCCCGTTTCTCGGAACCGGACGCAGCTTTAAATTTTTTTTGCGGTACTAAATTGCCAATAAATGTAATATCAATTATCCAAGTCGTTCGGAAGTCGTAGGTCGTGTTTTCACGAAATGTCTGCTGGCTTGAGTCTTAAGCTAGCAGACACTCCCGTTTCTCGGAACCGGACGCAGCTTTAAATTTTTTTTTGCGGTACTAAATTGCCAATAAATGTAATATCAATTATCCAAGTCGTTCGGAAGTCGTAGGTCGTGTTTTCACGAAGTGTCTGCTGGCTTGAGTCTTAAGCTAGCAGACACTCCCGTTTCTCGGAACCGGACGCAGCTTTAAATTTTTTTTTGCGGTACTAAATTGCCAATAAATGCAATATCAATTATCCAAGTCGTTCGGAAGTCGTAGGTCGTGTTTTCACGAAGTGTCTGCTGGCTTGAGTCTTAAGCTAGCAGACACTCCCGTTTCTCGGAACCGGACGCAGCTTTAAATTTTTTTTTGCGGTACTAAATTGCCAATAAATGTAATATCAATTATCCAAGTCGTTCGGAAGTCGTAGGTCGTGTTTTCACGAAGTGTCTGCTGGCTTGAGTCTTAAGCTAGCAGACACTCCCGTTTCTCGGAACCGGACGCAGCTTTAAATTTTTTTTTGCGGTACTAAATTGCCAATAAATGTAATATCAATTATCCAAGTCGTTCGGAAGTCGTAGGTCGTGTTTTCACGAAGTGTCTGCTGGCTTGAGTCTTAAGCTAGCAGACACTCCCGTTTCTCGGAACCGGACGCAGCTTTAAATTTTTTTTTGCGGTACTAAATTGCCAATAAATGTAATATCAATTATCCAAGTCGTTCGGAAATCGTAGGTCGTGTTTTCACGAAGTGTCTGCTGGCTTGAGTCTTAAGCTAGCAGACACTCCCGTTTCTCAGAACCGGACGCAGCTTTAAATTTTTTTTGCGGTACTAAATTGCCAATAAATGTAATATCAATTATGCAAGTCGTTCGGAAGTCGTAGGTCATGTTTTCACGAAGTGTCTGCTGGCTTGAGTCTTAAGCTAGCAGACACTCCCGTTTCTCGGAACCGGACGCAGCTTTAAATTTTTTTTGCGGTACTAAATTGCCAATAAATGTAATATCAATTATCCAAGTCGTTCGGAAGTCGTAGGTCGTGTTTTCACGAAGTGCCTGCTGGCTTCAGTCTTAAGCTAGCAGACACTCCCGTTTCTCGGAACCGGACGCAGCTTAAAATTTTTTTTTGCGGTACTAAATTGCCAATAAATGTAATATCAATTATCCAAGTCGTTCGGAAGTCGTAGGTCGTGTTTTCACGAAGTGTCTGCTGGCTTGATTCTTAAGCTAGCAGACACTCCCGTTTCTCGGAACCGGACGCAGCTTTAAATTTTTTTTTGCGGTACTAAATTGCCAATAAATGTAATATCAATTATCCAAGTCGTTCGGAAGTCGTAGGTCGTGTTTTCACGAAGTGTCTGCTGGCTTGATTCTTAAGCTAGCAGACACTCCCGTTTCTCGGAACCGGACGCAGCTTTAAATTTTTTTTGCGGTACTAAATTGCCAATAAATGTAATATCAATTATCCAAGTCGTTCGGAAGTCGTAGGTCGTGTTTTCACGAAATGTCTGCTAACTTGAGTCTTAAGCTAGCAGACACTCCCGTTTCTCGGAACCGGACGCAGCTTTAAATTTGTTTTTGCGGTACCAAATTGCCAATAAATGTAATATCAATTATCCAAGTCGTTCGGAAGTCGTAGGTCGTGTTTTCACGAAGTGTCTGCTGGCTTGAGTCTTAAGCTAGCAAACACTCCCGTTTCTCAGAACCGGACGCAGCTTTAAATTTTTTTTTTGCGGTACTAAATTGCCAATAAATGTAATATCAATTATCCAAGTCGTTCGGAAGTCGTAGGTCGTGTTTTCACGAAGTGTCTGCTGGCTTGAGTCTTAAGCTAGCAGACACTCCCGTTTCTCGGAACCGGACGCAGCTTTAAATTTTTTTTTGCGGTACTAAATTGCCAATAAATGTAATATCAATTATCCAAGTCGTTCGGAAGTCGTAGGTCGTGTTTTCACGAAGTGTCTGCTGGCTTGAGTCTTAAGCTAGCAGACACTCCCGTTTCTCGGAACCGGACGCAGCTTTAAATTTTTTTTTGCGGTACTAAATTGCCAATAAATGTAATATCAATTATCCAAGTCGTTCGGAAATCGTAGGTCGTGTTTTCACGAAGTGTCTGCTGGCTTGAGTCTTAAGCTAGCAGACACTCCCGTTTCTCAGAACCGGACGCAGCTTTAAATTTTTTTTGCGGTACTAAATTGCCAATAAATGTAATATCAATTATCCAAGTCCTTCGGAAGTCGTAGGTCGTGTTTTCACGAAGTGTCTGCTGGCTTGAGTCTTAAGCTAGCAGACACTCCCGTTTCTCGGAACCGGACGCAGCTTTAAATTTTTTTTGCGGTACTAAATTGCCAATAAATGTAATATCAATTATCCAAGTCGTTCGGAAGTCGTAGGTCGTGTTTTCACGAAATGTCTGCTGGCTTGAGTCTTAAGCTAGCAGACACTCCCGTTTCTCGGAACCGGACGCAGCTTTAAATTTTTTTTTGCGGTACTAAATTGCCAATAAATGTAATATCAATTATCCAAGTCGTTCGGAAGTCGTAGGTCGTGTTTTCACGAAGTGTCTGCTGGCTTGAGTCTTAAGCTAGCAGACACTCCCGTTTCTCGGAACCGGACGCAGCTTTAAATTTTTTTTTGCGGTACTAAATTGCCAATAAATGCAATATCAATTATCCAAGTCGTTCGGAAGTCGTAGGTCGTGTTTTCACGAAGTGTCTGCTGGCTTGAGTCTTAAGCTAGCAGACACTCCCGTTTCTCGGAACCGGACGCAGCTTTAAATTTTTTTTTGCGGTACTAAATTGCCAATAAATGTAATATCAATTATCCAAGTCGTTCGGAAGTCGTAGGTCGTGTTTTCACGAAGTGTCTGCTGGCTTGAGTCTTAAGCTAGCAGACACTCCCGTTTCTCGGAACCGGACGCAGCTTTAAATTTTTTTTTGCGGTACTAAATTGCCAATAAATGTAATATCAATTATCCAAGTCGTTCGGAAGTCGTAGGTCGTGTTTTCACGAAGTGTCTGCTGGCTTGAGTCTTAAGCTAGCAGACACTCCCGTTTCTCGGAACCGGACGCAGCTTTAAATTTTTTTTTGCGGTATTAAATTGCCAATAAATGAGGTATAAATTATTTAATATATAATATTGTTGTTTGCTATAGTGTGTCTGCCACCTTAATAGGACCTACTAAATGTGTGGGAAATCGAGTTGTGAATCATGCTAGCGAAGTCGATCCGACTCCTTTGGGCTAAATGACACGCAGAGTAAAATGGGAGCGCTCTTCTCACAAGGATGAGCATGATCATTTTATTCAGCCTGCTCTCAATTCGGGGTTTCGCCAGTTAATCGTGACTGTGATAAGTACTTCGACATACATAAACTTCACAGCCTGCTTGTATATAACGTAACCAAGAAAGCCTGTGTTTGGACCATTAGATAAAAGCTTTCTGCAAGGTTAGTGGACTACGTGGTGCATATGTTAATTCTTTTCTCTTATCACCGTGGGAATATGGGTGAGCCTTAAGCAGATTATTGTGAACCAGCTTCTGCCTTGGTAGTTAGCTTACCATATTTATACACACCATTGGGGAGCCTATATTTATTAGTCAAGAATCAAGTAGAAAAGACTATGTCAGAACCACTTCTTGTAATGTGTGGAAGTTCTACCGACTAATATATTTAACAAAACTCTATTACTATATACTGTGGTTGACGTGTTGACTTGGACTCTTCGATGGGAATCCAAGCGGATGCAAGAACAATATTATGCACTGATTTTCATAATTTCAGACACTGAAAATAGCTTCGACTCCTATGTACTTGCATTTATAAATAGTCGGTAATTCAAATAGATGATTTATTAAAGCTCACGAAGGAAAAAGGGTTGGAAAATCCGCTTTAGGAACAATAATTTTCTATATCTGGAAGCGGTAGTTACAGTACCTTGTCCTTCCTTAACCTGTATAAAATAAGTGCTGACATGCTTCTCTATTAATCTCACGTAGCCCCATACTAGCTTATGTCTTACAATAGTATTCCAAATGTAGGTTGGAGCCTTATACGCCTAAACCACCCTTTCCATATAATCGATTATTCAAATGGGTTGTATATGTCCTATACCCACACATACATAGATGACTGTGTTTATACACATCAACAATTTCTCTACCAATCTAAGCGCGTTGAAAGCGTGTGATGTGGTCTTTCAATTTTTTCTTGAGATTTTTTACGCGCGCTAAATTTACATTATTTCACGTTACTTTCTTCTAACCTCTTTGAAGTTAATCCCACCCTCGTATACTAATTTTTCTTTGTTTCTTTGTAAGGGCGCTTCACGCGTATCTATGACGAATTATTTTACGCGCGTTCCTACCAAGCATACAACTTGTTTTCATTAAATTATTCTCTCCTTTCCTTTTTTGTGTTTTTTTTTTTTTTTAGCTCATATTTCCTGTATGTTATGTTCTTTTATTTCTTATTTTTATAAAATTCCACTCTAATGTTTGTTTGCCCTTTTTTCATGCTCTTTGCTTAGATTGCAGATATTTCCCCTCACATCGTATACTTTTAGGCCTTGTTTTTGCACATATTTTTGTTTCCCAGAATTGCCGCTGTTACTTCCATTATTTTCATTGACATTAAAGCGAAACCTTATAAGAGCCTTTTTAACAAAAAACAAAGAACTTAGCACATACAGCTTTAACAACTATAGGTTGCTATATCATTTAAGTGGGGTTAGCAGTTACGTTAGTGACCTTATAATTGAGGATGTTACAAAATCCCTACGTATTGACATAACAGTAATGAAAGCTGAAACTTCAATGCATACTCTAAACTAGAGATTACAGTAACCGATTGCCCAGCACATAGCAAGGCTTTCTCACCGAAATATGCTTATCTTTTTAGTTTTTTCTCACTAAGTACCACCTTGCCAGCTTTTCTCAAAATTGAAGATGTCTTCAACAACGTTTACACGGAAGCCATCTGCAGGGAACTTGTACGACATGAAACCCAAGACTTTATAGTTGCTTGGATCAATTCTATGGATAGAAATAGGGTCTCTACCGCGACTTTAGGAGCTGGCTCACCTTTTAAAATGGCTACCAGAGGCATAGCTCGCTGAATGCTGGCGATAGCATAGTTAACGAAATTCAAGAAATCTTTACAGCAAGAGAAACCGAGGGTAGTCGCATATGCCGACGATTTAGTGATTTTGATTCAGGCAACTTTCCTGCCAACAACTAGCGAGCTCATGGAAACAGCACTTTGGGAGATTTTGCGACGGGCAGGGCAAACGAAGCTAGGGTAAACCCAAAAATAAATATGAAGAAAAACAAAAAGCCAATCCTTTAACTTACCGAGGCAAAAGGATAAATCTCTTGTCTCAGGCCAAATATCTTGGCACGGTAATCGACTCCAAATTAAACTGAAAAAGGAACTTTCAGGTGAGATTAAAGAAAGTTCTGGCAGGATACTACACCTGCAAACGGGATTTTTGGGAGGAGCTGAAGACTTACACCGCTATCATCCGTGACATGTACAGCATCGTCATTTGACTAATACTATCGCATGAAGCTCTTTTCTTGTGGAAGGTGCTAGACAAAAAGAGCAATCAACATATAGTTGCGAAGGTGCAAAGGCTAGAATCCCTGTGAACGTCAGGCGCAGTGTGCAGCGCACCTCAGGAATGGACAAACGTTGTTTTTAACCAGATTCCTCTACAACTGTTCGTGCGGAGTTAGAGGCAAAAAAGCTCTACGACCATGAAAATACCACGTATAAAAATCAATCGAATACTCTTACGCGACCTTACCCTTCCAGGTGTCCAACATACGATATCCTTCAAGCAAGGGGTGGTGGGAAGATCTAGACAGTAGAAGATGCATTACAATCTATATTGGAGCTAGAGTGTAATCAAAGCCTGTCCAGGTAAATAAATCGCACTGACTTTCTGACTCATGTAGTGTCTTCCACGCAGCAGTCTATACCATAGAGAGAGCAGCTGGACTGCTCATGGATAGTACGGTGCCATACATCAATGCAAAGATCTTTGTCACCTGTCAGGCCACCCTAAAGGCATAAGGATCCTGTATGATTAAGACTGATATCGTGCGGAGGTGTCGAGCCTCGTTAGCGTCCATAAGTCATCCCAATCTCTGCCTTTGGCTGGCTCCAGCGGCACAACGATATTGAAGGAAATGAGTTTGCAGATGAAACGGTCAGGAAAGGTTCCGCTATGAACATAAGCAGGCCGGACAGCTCCGGCTGACCACAGCTATATCCTGAGTAAAATCGTAGAATATGAGATTATGGCAAAAGATTCGCTGTGGGCTACCGTGCTGATTGCAAGGTATCAAGTTCCTTACGGCCTTGTCCTAATAGTAAATAAACAAGCTTTCTTTTCAAGTTGAACAAATCGGATGTCACAATATTTACGTGTGTCATCACAGGTCATTGTGCTTTTGCATCAATGCTTCGACAGTGGCGCATTCCAGCAAACTCCCTCTGCAGAAGCTGCCAGGATATGGGGGAAGAAAAGTCGATTCATTACTTTCTCTGCTGATGTTCCGTACTGCAAACAAGATGGCTCAGCTTTCAGGGCGCACGGTATTTCGATAGTCTGGCAGAGGTTGGTAAGGTGGATCTTTCACTCCTTCTTGGGTTCATCAGAGAAAGCAAGTGAAGTTCTTAAGACTACTAAAAAATCTGTTTGGACGAATATGGCGCCACCCGAAACTCAATGAGGATACAATGTACAAAAATGTTTTCGAGTGGAAGTGTGGTAAATTCCATGTTTTCTATTCCTTTTGAGATCACTTTGAGACTGTTTTGGTAAATTGTCAAAAAGTTATCGATTTTTCATTAAAAAAATATGAATTCGTTGTTGAAGATTTATTGATTTATGATCAAAAATATATCTAACCGTTGTCAATTTATTAGCAAAGGGGAATCGATTTATCATTGAAAATTTATCAAATTTTTATCGATAAAACATCTCCTACTTATCGATTTCTTATCAAGAAGATATCGAAAAACTATCTATTCGTTATCGACAAAATCATTGTTTATCAAAAAAATATTGACTTGTAATGAAAAATATATCGAAGAGTTATCGGTTTATAGGAAAAAGTCTTTTTTTCTAAACAAATCTAGCTACATCGTTGATTCATAGAAAGTGTGATGCCCTTATCGTGTATTCTTTCAATTCCGCACGCCAGTGCAACTCGAGACCTCACACAATTCCGGATTCGAATGCTTTTGAGGTAGCTATACTATAAACAAAGACCATTATGAAGTCGAAAAGGCTAGCAGCTCTTTTTATGGAAAAAAACTCCGATTGGAAGACACTATAATTAGGAGAACGATAAAACAAACTGACTCGCAGAAACTCCTTAAATAGGTGCGAAATTTGATCTTTACCTTTTTAATAAAATATTTTTTTTAGTGTTGTGAAGGAGGAAATGTTTATGCACGGAAGGGAGAATTTTAAGCCTCACTTCGCGGCTCAGAGTGTAGGACTTCCATCTTCCTTGAAGAACTAGCCCCAAAACCTAACCTCCCACAGCTCATACTTGTGACCGCATTTAGCATTACTTCGGGTACGAGTGCGTGCTACGTGTGCCTACTCTTACGCTAATGAGCTATGCAATGATCTTCTCGTCTCGTGATAAGTATGTATATGCCTCACATATAAACCTCTCTGAAGTTGGCAAGACAACTTTTACGTGGAAAATATTACCTATTGGGAAAATTTCCGTGAACTTGCCGTAATTTATCCGTGAAACAAAAAATAGAAAATACAGGGTGGCACGCTAACTTCACGTGAAGTTAGCGTGCCACCCTCAGAAAACCACCTTAGAGACCAGCTAGGAAAATAATTCTTGCACACGAATTATTTCCTTGCTGGTCCCTAAAGTGGTTTTCGAAAGGTGGCACGCTAACTTCACATGAAGTTGGCGTGCCACCCTGTATTTTCTAAAACATGGCCGCGCCAAATTATTTTGTTTCACGGATAATTCACGACAAATTTACTACAAATTCACGTGCAAGAACTATTTTCCTAACTGGTGTCCAAGGTGGTTTTCGAAAAGTGGCACGCTAACTTCACGTGAAGTTGGCGGTGCACCATAAAAAAAGTTAAATTTTTTTTCAAAATTATATAATATGCCACTTATCTACGTCAAATTTACGGCAAATTCGTGCGCACGAATTATTTTCCTTGCTGGTCCCTAAGGTGGTTTTCGAAAGGTGGCACGCTAACTTCACATGAAGTTGGCGTGCCACCATGTATTTTCTAAAATATGGCCACGACAAATTTTTTGTTTCATGGATAAATTACGGCAATTTAATTTTACGGCAAGGTAATTTTTTTCCACGTAAAAGTTGTCTTGCCAACTTCAGAGAGGTCACATATAATTGGACCGTATCCCATCTGTTGGTTCGTCATGCCATGTAATGGATGACACTGCTCGGGGATAGGTCGTTAAGTATATCTTCTGTCCTGTTGTACGAAAAAGGTGTGCACGTTACACCTCCTGTAATTTTACGAAGTACAGCAGCTTGGGTTTTTAGCTCCATCATTTTTATCCATTTTTTGGAGCTATTTACGGAAGTAACCGTGCTCGGTTAGAAATTGGGCCAATCGCTCAATTGGTTGTGGTTGTTTCAAGCATGATTTCAGTGCAGGAATTATTTTTCTGTTACACTTTCCTGTAGTGCTGCTGCCACACTGTTGTTGCCAGCGTAGAATTGATTATTCTCGCTCCTGTATGGCAACAGTATTTCTAGCCGCTACGGATCCGGTGTCGAAGATTGCTTTTCCGTTCTCAGCGAGAAGATATATATATATATATATATATATATATGGTTCACTCAACAATCAGAATGCTACTTCCGAGATCGATCCGTTAGCGGAAGCTTTTCACAGCGCCCCTATGCGTTAGGAAGATATGAGGGTGGTTCAATTGCGTTCACCAAGATTTTTGCACCGCACAAGAGTGTAGAATGTGAGGCTGATGAAAGCAGTTTCCTAGTACACGGCTTTTGACTGCCTTGTGTCTCATTAATCTAAAAAGTGTTGCTATTGTGTGCGCAGCCCTTTCCCAGGCTCCTCTGATGTGCTCTGAAAATCTAAGCTCATTGTCGCTGTTTACTACATCGTACATGATTTAGTCTTTGCGCTACTTACCTTCAATTGATTGCTCTTTCTTTTCTTGCGTCTTTCATTAGACTAAAGTTCTACACTTTAATAAGCGGACACATAACTGCGATGTAAAAGTCATGTATGCTATACAGCCCTGTGCCCTATGTCGTGAAAGTACCAGATTGCCTTCATTTAAATCAAATTGGTTGAACCTTTAATCTCCAGGAAGCCTTCCATATTTTATTCATTGCAGTGCAGGAATTTCTCGAAAATATTAAGACTTCAAAAAGAGCGCTTTTAGCCGATTTTTATTTTTTTTTAATGTTGAGAGGCATCCCAACGTTACATATGTATGTGTGGTTCAAACAGCTTCTCTAGTATTTTAAGTGTAAAGGAAGAGGGGTTAATTGGTCAATTACAAAGTTTTCCGAAGAAAAGGTACTGTTGTTTTTGTTGTTGTAGCAAGTACTTATTCTACTCTAAGCACGATGCAGTAATGCTACCAATAAAATGTATTCTTTATTTTTGAACTAAATTCGTTATAAAGCAGTGAAATAAGCTACTTTCTGCGTCTTAAGTTAGGACATTCACAAATGAAAACGAAAATCAAAATTAGGCTAACTTAAGCAATTTACTTAACCACTTACGCTTTGGATGTGTATCAGCTCTTGACATCTCAAAGGACATTGAAGAGTGTGCATAAAGACGGCAGGTTACCCAAAAAATATCGAATCAATATCTTCATATTTTGTGCTTACTTTTGCTTCTGCCTTAAAATTCGCTTTTCATTCAGATATGCAAATTTGTTACTTAACGAAGCTTGCACTAACAAGGTAAGACATAGTGGAGCTTTGGGATATTCTATGAAAAATAATATACAGAGAAACATGAAGGACACCTCCCTTTGCAGGACAGTTTTTCGTACATCAAGGTTTAGGTACAATTTTAATAATAAACTGTTTTACATTAGACGGATGCTGTCTTGGACAGAAGCGCACAGTTATTTGCTTAAAAAATTGGTTGAAAAATACTTACTGTGCGGCCACGAACCTTTTATCGGTTCACACTGAAAGCTGTTTTCATAACACAATCAAAGACCTCTCTTTGACGGACGCGAACTCCTTGTTAGAGGATAGAGTTTTGGAATGAATATCAACTTATACATTTGAAAAACGTCCATACAGTTCTGCAGGGTATCGCTAGGCATGAGAACTCTCAAACCCGTTGTTGCAGCGGCAACCTCCGTCTATACTCATTATATGCTCTTTTAACATTGGCATGCCGTTAGAGATGGCGTCTTATCAAACTTAACAACTAAAGACCTTAATAAATATCACATTTGTGACCTTGCAATAAGGGGGTCCTATTACATACTGCAGACATACACTGCAGAGTTTGATATATACTTTTGCTCAACAATCTTCGCATTTTAAGCTGAATATCTTGAGAAATATCCATTGAAGGGACCTAATAAAAGGACATGCTAATAGGGCCATGAAAAAGTGCTAGTCAAATTGGTTATGTTGCCTCTGCTAGAACAAATGGGGTCATACTGGCTGCAGACATCTGTATTTGGCAATGGCAAAAAGGGTATCCTCGAATAAAACCAATTTTTAGTTAAACATTTAGACTATGGCTACTTAGTGTCGCTTTTAATGTAAACGAAATTTAAAGCTTCCACATTGCCCGAAGTTGGGTAAGGTTGAACTGGCATGTCCTTGAGGATCTTATATAAACTATACATGGAGTTACCAGAAGCTTATTTGACGACAAAACTGAAGAGCCCTCTTAGCAACCATGACCTATGTTATGAAATAACTACGTCACTTGAAAAATAATAGAAGGTACCACGGGCTGACCTCCTTAGCGGCTTCTAGAATTGAAAATTTGATATGCCGTGATCTTTGACACTTTGCAGCCCTATGTTTGATTCCATATTCGTACAGCTTATCGTATATTTCGGTATTTCGGTGCCATTGCTTTACCTTTCCAATTCTATTGCGACTGTAGGATCTCAACCGAAAATTTTCCTTTAAAATAGAAAGTTGTTAGTACTAAATCAAACAAGCACAACAAAATATTAAATAATTATTGATCGGACGCCCCCCCCCCCCCCTAGGCGGACAAATCCTAGCTGACGATGAGTGTCCGCCCAAGGGTGGTCTCACTGTTTATACTTATATACGATTCCATATTATAACATAGGTATTTGCATATAAATTTATGTTAGATATCATTGCACAATCCATACTCAATATGCGTTAGCATCTCAAAGGATAAACGAACTTTGTGAAAATATTTAATTTGGCTAAGCTAGAATGGTCCAGTTTGCGCTGAAATCACAAAAAGAATATTGGGTCGCCTCTAAACTTGAATAAGTTTGTTAGCCTATAGATGAAAAAAAGAAAGAAAATAATTGAAGGAGCTTTTTTTGTATGCAAAATATCCAAGGAAATTAAGAAGAGGCACTCAGGCGTACACAGACCCGAACTGAAAGTATACAACATCGGTTAAGGGATTAAGAGTCACGCCAACTAAATGTCAGAGGCTCTCCCTTGACAGAGAGGCGCATTCGCAGAGAATGTGAACGGGTGTTTTATCCTCTACCTCACAGAAGTGACAGATGTGTGTGCTATATAGATTAAATATACCTAGGTGATATCGTAGACAGCAGTGTCTGCTTGGATTGATGAGTTTGCCTTATACTCTCGTTTTTGGGAGTAAAAATATTGTGGCCTATCTCCGCCCTTGGTATTCAATCCATTGTTGTCTGTACTTTGTTTTCCACTTATTTATGGTTTCTCTAGTGTGTGCCTTTGTGTAAAAATGCAAGGTACACAAGGCTGCCTAGCTGTCTGACATAATTAAGATACCCCTCGACAATAAGCCCCTTCGTAGACATACTTTACCGCAAACTTCCAATGCATGGACCTCTGTCTCAAAAGTAATGGGGAAGCATTACATTGGTATCAACTTATTTTCATAGATGCCAGATAGCGTGAGTATTAAGGGCACAATTTAATCAACTTGCGTTTCTGGGTCGGCAACAGCAACAACAATAGATAGTGTCTACCAAAGAAGCGGGATACGAGTGACGGCCAATGATCATCTAAGGTCGAGGTGGATTTTCGGAGTATCTAATTTTTGCTTGTAAGGTGCAGTTGGCATACCTCAGGGTCGCAAGAACCACACCGCAGTGCGGTGAGCTAGCTTGTGCTAAATCCAAACGTCTGGCGCATGCCATGTTTCCGCCTGGCAGCAAACCCAAAACTCGTACGTACCAGAAATGAATAATTATGGCATGAATAGTTTTCTTCTCCTTTGGTATTACACCATCTATCTATGAAACTCTGTGCTTGTTGCATGCGATTGGATATTGTTTCCTCGTGCATTTCTCTGATGCAGGTTACTAAGTCTTTCTTTCAGCTTTCAGCAACTGTAGGAGACCCTTTAAGAATAGGTTTCACAAGGGAGAAGGGAGTACACCCCCTAAAAATCATTTTGTAATGGCCTTAATTGACCCGGTTGTCACTCCCAGTTCAACGCTGATTTTTCTTCTATTCAGTACGGATAGCGTCCACCGAATCCGGCTTATAGGCCTGCCAATCATAGCCTACGCGATGTGTCCTGCTATGGAAAGCTCAGTGAGTGCTTTAGTTTTAGACTCCAAAGCTTTTCAAATTTTTTCCATAAGGCTATGAAAAGCCACGTCCGTCGATTTTCCATAAAGCTATGAATAGCCGTTTCCGTGGACTAATAGAAGGAGTTTGTTTAGGTTAATCTCCTAGGATTCGTATGATCTGGAATCCAACTAACAAATATTTATAGAGTGTCGGTTAATGAGGCCAGAATTTGCTTTCATACCTGTACTGGGTTTGAGCTAGTGCATGGCGCAGCTAGCGCCTTTATTGCTGCTTTACTGGCAGAGAGGATAGTCTGATCATAGATCAGTTATGCTCCATACCTAGGAAGATTTTTAGACTTGCCAAATCGTGAGGTAGCATTTTAAATTATATAAAACTCTGTAGAGAATGCGAAATGATTCCAACTCCTACACATGAGGTCATACTGAAGCCATTGGTGAAGATTTGTATGCTGTGATTAGCATGAACCTCGTCAGTAATATCAGATGTTGCAGGTGGCATCTGCAGAAAAAAACGGTTGGCTACGTCCTGTGTTCGTGTCCTGCGCTCGCCAGCTCAATGCTCCATCTACTTGTACCAATAGAGTTTCCACATCTCAAGTTAGCTACTAAGCTGTTCTAGAAAACTTTTATTATTCCCCAATAGGACAGAGCTATGTATTTTATAACATAAGTCCTGGTATCAGTTTTGGTTTTTAATATTTGGATGTTAAACAAATTCTGGATAACACTATGGAAACAAACATTCGATATGAGGTCTTCATTGACCGGCCAGTTCAACCTAACCTAGCAGGAACCATAATCCTCTCCCAAGCATTTCTACTAGGAACAATAGTGTTAAAGCTATCTCAAACTGTAGTTTGTGGAGATAATAAGGATAATGATCTGCCATTTTGGTTTTTATCGACGTACAAGGTTTGTGCATCTAGGTGATTCTGTCGAAAACTGGTTTAAGGGTTTAAGATGGAGTATCAAGCCGAAATGTGACAGGTGCGACAAACTATGGTGCCTTCGACGTACGCGGTGTGCTGAGGCATTTGTTGACAGTTGAGATTTTAGTTTCTACTAAGAGCTTTCAAACACACTAAAGACATAGGTCAGCATTGATCAAACCACTAAGAGAGTCCTCACCCCTTACCGAGCTCTTCATAATCGTGTTTACTTACTTGTCAAGAATAGCAGATCGGTATTCTCCGGACTGAGCCTGACTCTACATCTCTACCCACACCTTGTGGTGTGCATCTAATATTTGCTTACAAATTTCCGCTCACCATAGCTCGGCTGATATCTATCGGTTTAGAAAAGGGAACGAGCTCCAACTCTTTATTACGTGTTTTTGAAAGCACCTTCCAAGCTTTTATCCAGTAACACCACCTCATGTAATGCATTCTCTGTGGATTACCAAGAGGATCGCCCCTTAATCTTAAAGGTCACCTATTGAATGGCATTCGTTGTAAACCTTCCTGATATACATCCTTAGATCGCCAAGGTGGTCATCCCCTAATGAAGAAAAAGTCTTTCTAGCTTCTTTAGATCAGATGAACTACTTTTACGATACCTGAAAGCTTTCTTTCAGAGACCTTATCCGGTCGTCCAGATTATCTTAGGATTGAATGGGTGTCTTGTTCCTACAAAGCATATCACTGAATATGCTGTTGAAGCTCACCCACTTTTTCAGGTTTTTCATTTAAAAAGATAACGAATGAGTTGAAAATCAGGTAGACAGCAAAGCTCGAAATAAAGCTCATTGAGACAGAGCTTTAAAGCTTACAGCTACAGAATTTTTACTACTACTATTTTAGCACAACTTAGCACTTTTTTTGATCCGATTCTTACATTCATTCTTCACATTGTCTTCCTGCCATTCTTTCATTTGATTCCCCTGCCACTCAGTATGGCCATAAATTCTAATTTGCCATCGTATCATTACTGTGCATACTAAGCGCCTAAAATGCTGCTTTTCTGGGATGTTTCTATAAAGCATGCATAAGATGGCATATCCAAGTGAATATAATATTTGGTTGCGGCTTTAAATATCACTACATATTAGCGTCTAGCTAAATTGCCAAGATTAGATTATTTATGGTTGACACTTAAGTTATACATGGTAAGGGTGTAGAGATTGCGCTTGAGCCGGCAGAGGGATGAAATAAAAATGAGTAAAAAGCAGCTGAAAGTAATGTAATAATGGAGAGGCCAAACTAGTTTCAATACAGAAATACATTTAATTATTCGTAAAGAATGTGAATTTTCAACAAAAAAAATTCTCAACTAAGAAAAACTGAATGCTTATGCATACATTCTAGTTCTATAGACAGTCGAAATTACTAACACGAAATACTTGATGCGGTTAGAGAAAAGGACACAACCGCAAAGCAAAACGAAGTCTTTACTCCAGCTGTTTCACAAGCCGATAAATTTTAGACCCAGAAATCAGCTAATGAAATTTGAATCTGCATCCTGCGTAAGTTTTCTTAAATCCTTTCCAGTTTTCGTGATATTAGCGCCCAAAAGTGCTAAGCGCAGGTTTTTTTGCTACATTTACTGCGCTTTTTCTTCCCGAAAACTTCTCATTATTACTCAATCATATGTAAAATTTAAAAGTGCATTTATTTTCTATGCAAATCTCGTTTAATTTTATAGAATACTCCCTTTTGGAGTTGAGAGATTCGTCTATGAACTATTTTATGGTTGCGTTATTTTCTCCATAAAAAGGTTTATCACAAGTTTGAAGTCTACTTTTAGAAGCGATTGTCAGTTCATAACATGCACGAAAGCGCGTTCACCGTACCATAGATGTTCGGAAAGAAAATTGCCTTAAACTACCAAAACAAAGCATTTAACTAAAAAGAATTATGTCAACTACTTCATCTATTTTACAATTCTAATCACAATTTAAGAAAGTCTACCTGAAAGTATGCTACTATGAAGGCGAAGCGTACAAAAACGCATATATATTTTTAACCGTTTAAATGGCTATGGCCGTCCAACAAGCCGCGCCAGTCGCTTCTTCGCTGTACTTGCTGGCGCCAAGTGGTAATACACAAGCGACATTTAAACATTTTCCCCCCGTTCCTTCTTGCGGAGTGGGGGCCGCACCTTACCTCTGTTTTGGTAGACGGGTTCCGATAAGAATGTCTGCTTGACCGGAAAATCATCGTTATTCGCTGTGTTTTAAATCGCTTTTCTATGTTGGTGTCTGCATCAAGCTCGTACAGCTCATCATTAAACTTGTGTCGGTACTCGCCATCGCCAACGCATAGAGGTATGTAGATCTTTCGAAGAACTTTGCTCTCTAACATTCCTATTGCCGTCTCACTTGATATTGCCATGGTCCATGCTTCTGCACTATATAGCAGGGCATGTACGATAAGTGACTTAGATCATGATTCTCGTTTGCCGAAAGAGTATACCACTTTTCAATTGCCTACCTAGTCCAAAGTAGTATTAATTGGCATGAAGCAGCGTTTTGTCTTAAATGGCTCGGAGAGGTCCTTCTTAGTTTGGATTGAACTGATGGTGTTGCACAATGTCATTTTGCGTAGCCGTACAAGCTTTGCGGTGAGACCAAATTCAGACATACTGGCATATATGCGGCTTGTGGTTGTTGTTGTTATTGACACTCCCCGAGAATTTTGAGTAGTTTTGTCGACGTTGATAGTCCTTTGCCCGATATAGACTTGTTGTAGCTAGCGCCTGGGCTGTTAAGAAACAGGATTCACCACGGGTAGGTGAGATTTACAATTGTGTTAAGAAAGCCTTAAATTGTGCTGGCAACCTTTATAAAGGGTTGCACTACACAACTCCTGAATTAATTGGGTATTTTAGTCGACAGGCATACCTGCCATGGGTATATTCTAAGCCCTCCAACTCGATGTGATGGATACAGGCAGCTTATTTTCGTGCTGTCGCAGGCGACTTTAAAAGCGACGAAGAAGGGGCATGTGAGTAAATTTTTTTCACAGGTTTTTTTCCAAGATTTAGCGCACAATAAAAATATGGTAAATTCCCGACTTATCAGGTCTGATGCCGCACTGATAAGGTCCCAAGTGTCAATTTACAATGAGCTTCAATTTTCGATTAATATGCTTCACAGTTCCTTATATCGACACTAAGTATGCTGATTACGTGACAGTTGGCGCAGTTTGCAGCATTCCCCTTCTTGAGGACTGTGCAAAGAACTTTACGATACCATTCATCGGGCACTCGTACTCGTCCGACCATACTTGACATAGAAGTTTTTGCTCGCGCCTTATAAACTCTTCGTCACCGTAAATGTATAGCTCCGCAGGCAGTCCTTTAGTTCCTGCTGTCATGTTTTTTTTTTTTCAATGTGGTTATAGGTTTTTTGACATAAGGATGAGGGTGTAGGTACATTAATTCCGTCATCATCGCTTTCGGTTTCGGATTCATTTGCTGCTCCGCATGTGAATTTCAGGGACCCTTTGAGGTTTGATATATAACGGAGATAGCTTCTGATGACGCGCTGTAGGTACTTGTAGCCACTACTCTGAGTCGACCAGCATGTCTGCCAATCGCGCGCTGAAGAAAGAATTTATTACTTATAAGGTTGCAGGGAGGGAAAGTCGTTGGAGCATTACCTTGCTGTGCTTTTTCTACGCTTTTAAGGACGTCTTCAATTGCGCCTAAAGTATATTTTCGGTGCTTTAAACTATGCTGTATGTGTGATAGCCCTCCTGCTTGTTCTACAGTATATGCAATACTTGGTTTTAGGAGTTGTTTGTGTTATACTGCATTGCCGTATTTATTTTTATTTTGGTTTTTCTTTTTGTTTTACATACACTGAAAGAAAATCCTAGTAAAATCAACCGAAATACGGGTCAATTAACCGAAATTTCTATTAATTTGTATCCATCGCATAAAGACGTTGAATCAACTGCGCACAAATCGTTGATTCGTAATTGATCGTTTTAGTAGTCAAATGAACAAAAAAAAGTTGTTGCGACAGCTTTGTCGAAAGTACCTATGTTGCCATATAAATAAATAAATGTAAGGCGCGATAACCTCCGAAGAGATCTAAGGCCGAGTTTCTCTTCCAATTTGCGTCGTGCTCTCTTCATTTTCCCTACAAATTGGCCGGACGGCACCTACATGTTTTATGCCGACTCCGAACGGCATCTGTGAGGCAGATGAGTTTTCACTGAGAGCTTTTCATGGCAGAAATACACCCGGAGCCCTTGCCAAACACTGCCGAGGGGCGAACCCGCTTAGAAAAATTTTCTTCTAATTGAAAAATCTTATTTCTAAAATTTTGATGTTGCTTTGCCCGGGAGTTGAACCCAGGGCACACGGTGTGGCAGGCGGAGCACGCTACCATCACACCATGGTGGCACTTACTAACCGAACGTCAATTCGGCTTACATCAAACATGCGGGCACACATTATACATTTTATTATTTTGTTTTATTAAACACACTTTCACCAAATTTTATATTTTATAATTTATTTAGTTTATAGTTTTGAACTTCGCTTTGCAAATAGAAATTAAAATAGTAGTCACAAAACTGATTCTGAATTCTTTCGGTTGCAGCTCAGCTCATTCTCAATTTCTTCTCTCGCATAAAGTTGCCACACTTCATTGTTTCGAACAAAACTTGTATAAATGTTTGACATAACATTTTAAATAGAGAAATTGTAAGTTATAGAAAAGTAAAGAATCAAATCGCTAGAAGGTAATTCACCACTGGAGTAACTGTACATGTAATTCGGCAAGTTTAATTTTCGTAACACTTTAAGTTGAAACGATTACAAAACAGCTCAAACTTCTATGTTGTCGGAAACATCAACATTAAAAAGGGATGTTTTTTATTATCTTATTAAATTCTTTCGCGTGAGTGGAAATTCGTAAAAACTGAACAAAATGTTACTCACTTTGGAAAAATTCTGTTCGTTCAAACAAAACTTTTGCAACAAGAGGGCAATATTTTGTATTTCGCTTGGAGGAGAAGTTGCAAAATTGTACCCGATATCTCATAATTTTTTGAACAGTAAATTCAAAAAAGGTTTTTTCGTTTTGTATTGATAACTGGAAAACTAGTTTTTTGTTGTTCTCCCCATTTTGTGTGTTTTTTGATTTGTTGTTTTTCTTATTTTGGTATTTTTTTTAAACAAATGGCAACATCATCATAAGGACAAAGTAGAGAGCGCAGTGAGCGTAAAATTCTCTTTGAAATTTGCTCATGTATTGACTGCTGATCGCTGTTGATCGCTGTTGAAATGACCAGTGAGGTCAGTTGTGTAAACAGAAAAATCAGTCAGATTGTCCAGGAATCTGTCAATTTTAGAGAATTTTGTTAACTTAAGAGCGACAGTTTCTCTTCTTTTGAAATGACTAAACTAATTTTTTCGTTTGACAAAGAACTCGGTCGAATTAACCATAATTCGATCAATTTCACCGAATCTCCGTTAAGTCAAGAACAACAGAACCGATTTTTTTTATTTTACTAGCACCATTTCTTTCAGTGTATAAGTAAAACCAATCAAGGACATACAGTTGCCATTGTACGTATATGCATTCATGTATCTATATAGAAACTTGTTTAGTATCTCAGTCATGCATGTGCATATGTATGTGTTCTATTTCCTGTTTCAGTGAAATCAACGCTTGCACACATTGTCATCTTGTCAGTTGCATTGTAAGTGATTGTTCGTAATTGTGCTCTATAAAACTGATTGAAAATTGTATTTGTTGTTATTGTTTTAAAATAAAAAGAATGGTATTTTGTGCTTCATATTCTTGTTTTTTTTATTTGCCAGACTTTTGTCTGCAACTTCTACACGACTTGCTGGTCAATTTATTACTTTGATATGTTTATTTTGCTTGCATCCTTTTCTTCATACTATTTATTATATATTTTTCTCTTTTTCTTCTTTTTCTTGCTGTAAATTATCTTCTCTGCACTTGACACACCGCTCAATTTCTTATGATTTTCCACAGCTTGCTTTCAATTTTCAGAAATGTAGGAGCATTTGTTTTGCCTACTTTTAGGCGTCGCAGGTAAATTTGCGCATTTGAATGTGAATGCAATTGTAATCCGATTTGTTAGATTGGAAATTTGCAATAACCTGATGGTGAAAATGATGGGTATGATATCTTTTTTTTTTGTTGTATTCTTTTTACTTGAAATTGCATAGCTGTCATGAGAGTGCACAAGTATTGCTGATATTAAAGATTACGTCTACAATAAAAAGGCTATCTTGGTAAAATAAGGAAAATGGAAAATGTCTACTCAGCAAATACGCAAGGCCACAATAGAGAAGATTGCTCGTAGTGCAATTTTGCGCCCCTTATTAGATATGTTAAAAGTCAACACACACACTAATACATGTATTCTCGTATTTTTGCACTGTGGCCCATATGGAAGAATTTTCGAGCGAAATCAAATATCTCTGTATTTAATGACTCAGAAAACTCGCAAAAAAATAGTTGTCAAACTTTTTCTAATCGCAGAGATTTTTGCTTCCGGTTTTTCTCTATCGGCACTTTGTAAGCAGGGATTATGCTATACAACCATCAAACAGATGACGATTTGTTGTCGGCTACTTGTCGATTTGATATCGAAACTTTGTTATCGTTTTTTTTTTATAGACGAGTTATGGGTTTTTAATCAAACAGATTACGCCAACACTTCAAACAAGTCCTAAGCTGATCAGTAAAGGGACTTGACTACGTTCTGAAAAGATCGTGTTAAAATCTTGAAGGAGATCATTAAGTAATTCTAAAACCCTCCACTATTCCCTTTATTTCATTTTCTCTCTCACACATGTCCATAAACAATTTAAATTTATATGTACTTTTCTTTTCAGGTACTTGAATAATCTTGAAGATAATAAACCGAATAAAATAATCATCAAAACTGTACATCAAATGCAAGAAAAATTCGACAAAAGGTAACGCTATTCCATATAATTTCTTGATTATTAAGGTGTTCCTCGAAAAAATCAAATTTCAAATTTACGGGTTTAATCAGTCTCAGCGGTTTAGGCGAGCATACTACGACTAAGATATAGCAAATACATTTGGGAGCCATTTCGCAGTATTGCGCAGAGGTCATCGCTCAGATTTCATGCGATGGGATAATCGGAAATCAAACACAGTAGCGACACCACTTAACTGTTTTCAATCGGCATCAAAATTTATAAACTGTTTTACATGTATTTGAAAATCGAGTCTCGCTTTTCGTCTTCACTATCTGTCCCATTCTTTTTCTACTCTCTCCTCCATTTGACTGCCTCCCACTCACCAATCCCACCTCCGATCCTAATCCCACTCATTCTCACTTCTAGTCCTAGTCCCACTCCTACCACAACTCCCTCTTTCATTCCCCTTCTTCAATATTTTAGTTTGTATAAATCTTTACAATACTGTATAAAACTAACGTAATTTTCAAAATCGCTTTCATTTTTATAAACAAGATTAAGATAGATAATGGACATATTCTCCTGGCCTATAATATTCCTCCCTGCGATGTTATTACTCTACCAGTAAACAGGTATTTGATCTGGTGAATGTTAGCAACTGCCGGTAATGCAGTGTTAGTTCTAATCAAATATTCACAATAGGGCCATAGTACAAATATATTTCCTTGTGTGCTAACAATCGTTTATTTTTAACAAATTATTTTAATAAAATTTAACTAAACAAAATCACTACGACCAATAATGCCCAAAGCTCGCTAATAGCACGAATATCCATCCTTGCAACTAAAAGTTTATTTATAGATTTGGATTCTAAATAAGAGCGAAAAAGGGACCTGCACGTAAAACCAGCAATTAGAAATAATATATAAGATACCAAATTTCAAACAAATCGCGCCGTACACTATTTTATTTAGAAAAAGTCAGTAACTGGTCCACTTCCCGGGTCCACTTTTCTCTCCGTAAGAACCAGCCTCGTTCTTCAGGGAATATCTCTGCAAACGGATAAGCGAAGTCTGTTCAATCGTTCTCGAGTTTTGCGCTTAGCAGCACATTCGGTGAATCATTTTTATACTCCGTTGAGCAGAGCTCACAGAGTATATTAACTTGGAATGGATAACGGTTGGTTGTACAGGTATAAAGGAATCGAGATAGATATAGACTTCCATATATCAAAATCATCAGTATCGAAAAAAAATTCGATTGAGCCATGTCCGTCCGTCCGTCCGTCTGTCCGTTAGCACGATAACTTGAGTAAATTTTGAGGTATCTTGATGAAATTTGGTATGTAGATTCCTGGCGTGGCTCCGCCCTTTTTCATTTAATTTGTCTAGGACACTTTTAATGCCATAAGTGGAACGAAAATTTACCAATCCTTGTGAAATTTGGTAGAGGCTTAGATTCTAGGACGATAACTATTTTCTGTGAAAAAGGGCGAAATCGGTTGAAGCCACGCCCATTTTTTATACTCAGTCGACCGTCTGTCCTTCCGCTCGGCCGTTAACACGATAACTTGAGCAAAAATCGATATATCTTTACTAAACTCAGTTGACGTACTTACTTGAACTCACTTTGTATTGGTGTAAAAAATGGCCGAAATCCGACTATGACCACGCCCACTTTTTCGATATCGAAAATTACGAAAAATGAAAAAAATGCGAAAAAAGGGATGAAACATGGTAATTGTATTGGTCTATTGACGCAAAATATAACTTTAGAAAAAAACTTGGTAAAATGGGTGTGACACCTACCATATTAAGTAGAAGAAAATGAAAAAGTTTTGCAGGGCGAAATCAAAAGCCCTTGGAATATTGGAAGGAATTCTGTTCTTGGTATTACATATATAAATAAATTAGCGGTACCCGACAGATGATGTTCTGGATCACCCTGGTCCACATTTTGATCGATATTTCGAAAACGCCTTCACATATACAACTAAGGGCCACTCCCTTTTAAAACCCTCATTAATACCTTTAGTTTGATACCCATATCGTACAAACACATTCTAGAGTCACCCCTGAAGTGCATGAGGGGTGACGCCGCCACTCTAGGGGTAAGTGACGGGTGACTACGCCTAGGTTGTGGGAGGCCAGGACGCAATTGCTGTTGTGGCCTTGGGACTGGGCGCCCTTGGGCAAGCATTGGGGTTCCCAGATGATTTGGGTTTGCGACCTGGCAACATGGCGCGATGAAACCCGTCGAGCGGTTGCCGTCGCGGAGACCAGAACATCTAGGAAAGTGGCACCACCCAAGGCAGGAGCTGCATTGAGCGGATGTCGCAAACCTATATATTCTGTGCTGGCAGACGGTGCAAACGGAGGCAGGGACTAAGAGTCTGTTTCCCTGACCTGCACGATTGCTGCCAGAAAAGAGGGGGGGGGGGGGGGAGAAGAAGACGGGGGCAGGGGCTGATGCTCAGCATTACTACCAGCTCTACTACGAAGGTAGTAGTTATGAGTGGTATCAGCTGTTTGAGTTGTTGGCGCCGTGGGGCGCGAGCAGCAGCGGGTACTTGTTGTGGCTTGCTGAGCAGCGAGGCTGCTGGAAGGCAGTGGGGGGCGCTTAGGTGTAGACTACGGAACGCACTTGGGCGTGAGCAGCAAGGAGCCACAAAAGATTTATAAAAGTTACGTGGACGTCGGGTTTTGGGATCAAGCCCAGAACAACCTGTCCGATGCAACCATCCCTTGCACGAGACACACTGAACAGAGTATGACCATCCTAAAAAGATTCTTTTCTGGCAAATGCAGCAAAGCAATTTCTCAGGACCGGGGTCAGGAGACGGACCCGGATTGGGTTCGATACCTTCCCGGAGTAAGAGAATATGTAGCAGTCCTGCCGCAAGGAGCTGCTGGGAGGATGACAATTTGTGGGAGGGACGAAACAAATTAAATGGGGTCACACTGAAATGACAGTCCTTGGTCGGGAAAAATCCCGAGTCGCTCCGGTACATAGAACCGACTGCCTTGGGAAGCGCCTCGCGAAACCTGGCATTGTCACCGACTAAATCTTCCGCGACCTTATTTACAACAAGGACGCCCCAAATGTCGACCATATTGAACATCCACGTCGATGGCACTACGCTACCGACTGTCCTACACCCCAAAATCTTGGGTGTGACGTTTGATCAGGATCTACATTTTGGTGCGCACGCAACCGCAATTGTTCCGAGAATTCAGAGCCGTAATAAAATCCTCAAATCCCTTGCTGGCAGTACCTGGGGAAAAGATAAAGAAACGCTCATGACCACATACAAAGCAATTAGCCAGCCGATTACGTGCTACGAGTCACCCATATGGTCGCCAAGCCTAAAAACTACCCACTGGAAGAAACCACAGGCCTGCCAAAATACTGCTCTCAGAATCGCCACGGGCTGTCTTCTTATGTCCCCAGAATACCATCTGCATAATGAGGCGAGAATACTCCCCATCAGGGAGAGAAATGAGATGCTGACCAAACAGTTTCTGTTGAATACCCAGAAACCTGGGTATCCCAACAGACATCTGATTGACGAACCAGCACCGCCTAGGGGCCTAAGGAGTCATCTCCGTAAGCATTTTGAGGAAATACGGCACCTGAGAACCCAGCCGTATGAAGCGAAAAAACACAAGCAGGTCCTTGGTGAACTCCATAGACAGGCGTCGGACCTTTATCTCGGGAATTGCCCGGTGAATCCAGTACTTGAAGAAAAAGATCCAGAACTCGCGGAAGAGGAACGCATACTCCCCAGGGAAACGCGTGTCACTCTTGCTCAACTTCGTTCTGGATACTGTAACAGCTTAAACTCTTACCTATCCAGAATCAACCCCGACATACAAAATGTATGCCCCGCTTGCAATGTGTCCCCACATGACACCAACCATCTCTTTAATTGTAATGTGGAACCAACGCCTCTAACACCCCTTTCCTTATGATCCACCCCTGTTGAAACGGCAAGTTTCCTTAGACTCCCGTTAGAGGATATTGATGACAATTTGTGATCGGTCGCGGCTATTAGGTGGGGCGAGCATTGCTACAACAACAACAACAACAGAGTCACCCCTGATCCACGTTTATGGCGATATCTCGAAAAGGCGTCCACATATAGAACTAAGGCCCACGCCCTTTTAAAATACTCATTAGCACCTTTCATTTGATACCCATATAGTACAAACAAATTCTAGAGTCACCCCTGGTCCACGTTTATGGCGATATCTCGAAAAGGCATCCACCTATAAAACTAAGGCCCACGCCCTTTTAAAATACTCATTAACACCTTTCATTTGATACCCATATAGTACAAACAAATTCTAGAGTCACCCCTGGTCCAAGTTTATGGCGATATCTCGAAAAGGCATCCACCTATAGAACTAAGGCCCACGCCCTTTTAAAATACTCATTAACACCCTTCATTTGATACCCATATAGTATAAACAAATTCTAGAGTTACCCCTGGCCCACGTTTATGGCGATACCTCGAAAAGGCGTTCACATATAGAACTAAGGCCCACGCCCTCTTAAAATACTCATTAACACCTTTCATTTGATACCCATATCGTACAAAATAAATTCTAGAGTCACCCCTGGTCCACCTTTATGGCGATATCTCGAAACGGCGTCCATCTATAGAACTTAGGCCCACGCCCTTTTAAAATACTCATTAACACCTTTCATTTGATACCCATATAGTACAAACAAATTCTAGAGTCACCCCTGGTCCACGTTTATGTCGATATCTCGAAAAGGCATCCACCTATAGAACTAAGGCCCACGCCCTTTTAAAATACTCATTAACACCTTTCATTTGATACCCATATAGTACAAACAAATTCTAGAGTCACCCCTGGTCCACGTTTATGGCGATATCTCGAAAAGGCATCCACCTATAGAACTTAGGCCCACGCCCTTTTAAAATACTCATTAACACCTTTCATTTGATACACATATAGTACAAACAAATTCTAGAGTCACCCCTGGTCCACGTTTATGGCGATATCTCGAAAAGGCATCCACCTATAGAACTAAGGCCCACGCCCTTTTAAAATACTCATTAACACCTTTCATTTGATACCCATATAGTACAAACAAATTCTAGAGTCACCCCTGGTCCACGTTTATGGCGATACCTCGAAAAGGCGTTCACATATAGAACTAAGGCCCACGCCCTCTTAAAATACTCATTAACACCTTTCATTTGATACCCATATCGTACAAAATAAATTCTAGAGTCACCCCTGGTCCACCTTTATGGCGATATCTCGAAACGGCGTCCGTCTATAGAACTTAGGCCCACGCCCTTTTAAAATACTCATTAATACCTTTCATTTGATACCCATATCGTACAAAATAAATTCTAGAGTCACCCCTGGTCCACCTTTATGGCGATATCTCGAAAAGGCGTCCACCTATAGAACTAAGGCCCACTCCCTTTTAAAATTATTATTAACACATTTCATTTGATACCCATATAGTACAACCAAATTCTAGAGTCAGGCCTCGTCCACCTTTATGGCGATATCCCTAAATGGCGTCCATCTATAGAACTATGGTCCACTTCCTCTTAAAATACTCATTAACACCTTTCATTTGATACCCATATAGTACAAACAAATTCTAGAGTCACCCCTGGTCCACGTTTATGGCGATATCTCGAAAAGGCGTTCACATATAGAACTAAGGCCCACCCCCTCTTAAAATACTCATTAACACCTTTCCTTTGATACCCATATCGTACAAAATAAATTCTAGAGTCACCCCTGGTCCACCTTTATGGCGATATCTCGAAACGGCGTCCATCTATAGAACTTAGGCCCACGCCCTTTTAAAATACTCATTAACACCTTTCATTTGATACCCATATAGTACAAACAAATTCTAGAGTCACCCCTGGTCCACGTTTATGGCGATATCTCGAAAAGGCATCCACCTATAGAACAAAGGCCCACGCCCTTTTAAAATACTCATTAACACCTTTCATTTGATACCCATATAGTACAAACAAATTCTAGAGTCACCCCTGGTCCACCCTTATTGCGATATCTCGAAAAGGCGTCCACCTATAGAACGAAGGCCCACGCCCTTTTAAAATACTCATTAACACCTTTCATTTGATACCCATATAGTACAAACAAATTCTAGAGTCACCCCTGGTCCACGTTTATGGCGATATCTCGAAAAGGCATCCACCTATAGAACAAAGGCCCACGCCCTTTTAAAATACTCATTAACACCTTTCATTTGATACCCATATAGTACAAACAAATTCTAGAGTCACCCCTGGTCCACCCTTATTGCGATATCTCGAAAAGGCGTCCACCTATAGAACGAAGGCCCACGCCCTTTTAAAATACTCATTAACACCTTTCATTTGATACCCATATAGTACAAACAAATTCTAGAGTCACCCCTGGTCCACGTTTATGGCGATATCTCGAAAAGGCATCCACCTATAGAACAAAGGCCCACGCCCTTTTAAAATACTCATTAACACCTTTCATTTGATACCCATATAGTACAAACAAATTCTAGAGTCACCCCTGGTCCACGTTTATGGCGATATCTCGAAAAGGCATCCACCTATAGAACAAAGGCCCACGCCCTTTTACAATACTCATTAATACCTTTCATTTGATACCCATATCGTACAAAATAAATTCTAGAGTCACCCCTGGTCCACGTTTATGGCGATATCTCGAAAAGGCATCCACCTATAGAACAAAGGCCCACGCCCTTTTAAAATACTCATTAATACCTTTCATTTGATACCCATATCGTACAAAATAAATTCTAGAGTCACCCCTGGTCCACCTTTATGGCGATATCTCGAAAAGGCATCCACCTATAGAACAAAGGCCCACGCCCTTTTAAAATACTCATTAACACCTTTCATTTGATACCCATATAGTACAAACAAATTCTAGAGTCACCCCTGGTCCACGTTTATGGCGATATCTCGAAAAGGCATCCACCTATAGAACAAAGGCCCACGGCCTTTTAAAATACTCATTAACACCTTTCATTTGATACCCATATAGTACAAACAAATTCTAGAGTCACCCCTGGTCCACGTTTATGGCGATATCTCGAAAAGGCATCCACCTATAGAACAAAGGCCCACGCCCTTTTAAAATACTCATTAATACCTTTCATTTGATACCCATATCGTACAAAATAAATTCTAGTCACCCCTGGTCCACCTTTATGGCGATATCTCGAAAAGGCGTCCACCTATAGAACTAAGGCCCACTCCCTTTTAAAATTATTATTAACACATTTCATTTGATACCCATATAGTACAACCAAATTCTAGAGTCAGGCCTCGTCCACCTTTATGGCGATATCCCTAAATGGCGTCCATCTATAGAACTATGGTCCACTTCCTCTTAAAATACTCATTAACACCTTTCATTTGATACCCATATAGTACAAACAAATTCTAGAGTCACCCCTGGTCCACGTTTATGGCGATATCTCGAAAAGGCGTTCACATATAGAACTAAGGCCCACCCCCTCTTAAAATACTCATTAACACCTTTCATTTGATACCCATATCGTACAAAATAAATTCTAGAGTCACCCCTGGTCCACCTTTATGGCGATATCTCGAAACGGCGTCCATCTATAGAACTTAGGCCCACGCCCTTTTAAAATACTCATTAACACTTTTCATTTGATACCCATATAGTACAAACAAATTCTAGAGTCACCCCTGGTCCACGTTTATGGCGATATCTCGAAAAGGCATCCACCTGTAGAACAAAGGCCCACGCCCTTTTAAAATACTCATTAACACCTTTCATTTGATACCCATATAGTACAAACAAATTCTAGAGTCACCCCTGGTCCACCCTTATTGCGATATCTCGAAAAGGCGTCCACCTATAGAACGAAGGCCCACGCCCTTTTAAAATACTCATTAACACCTTTCATTTGATACCCATGTAGTACAAACAAATTCTAGAGTCACCCCTGGTCCACGTTTATGGCGATATCTCGAAAAGGCATCCACCTATAGAACAAAGGCCCACGCCCTTTTAAAATACTCATTAACACCTTTCATTTGATACCCATATAGTACAAACAAATTCTAGAGTCACCCCTGGTCCACCCTTATTGCGATATCTCGAAAAGGCGTCCACCTATAGAACGAAGGCCCACGCCCTTTTAAAATACTCCTTAACACCTTTCATTTGATACCCATATAGTACAAACAAATTCTAGAGTCACCCCTGGTCCACGTTTATGGCGATATCTCGAAAAGGCATCCACCTATAGAACAAAGGCCCACGCCCTTTTAAAATACTCATTAACACCTTTCATTTGATACCCATATAGTACAAACAAATTCTAGAGTCACCCCTGGTCCACCTTTATGGCGATATCTCGAAACGGCGTCCATCTATAGAACTTAGGCCCACGCCCTTTTAAAATACTCATTAATACCTTTCATTTGATACCCATATCGTACAAAATAAATTCTAGAGTCACCCCTGGTCCACCTTTATGGCGATATCTCGAAAAGGCGTCCACCTATAGAACTAAGGCCCACGCCCTTTTAAAATACTCATTAACACCTTTCATTTGATACCCATATAGTACAAACAAATTCTAGAGTCACCCCTGGTCCACCCTTATTGCGATATCTCGAAAAGGCGTTCACCTATAGAACTAAGGCCCACTCCCTTTTAAAATTATTATTAACACATTTCATTTGATACCCATATAGTACAACCAAATTCTAGAGTCAGGCCTGGTCCACCTTTATGGCGATATCCCTAAATGGCGTCCATCTATAGAACTATTGTCCACTTCCTCTTAAAATACTCATTAACACCTTTCATTTGATACCCATATAGTACAAACAAATTCTAGAGTCACCCCTGGTCCACGTTTATGGCGATATCTCGAAAAGGCATCCACCTATAGAACTAAGGCCCACGCCCTTTTAAAATACTCATTAACACCTTTCATTTGATACCCATATAGTACAAACAAATTCTAGAGTCACCCCTGGTCCACCCTTATTGCGATATCTCGAAAAGGCGTCCACCTATAGAACTAAGGCCCACTACATTTTAAATAATTATTAACACCTTTCATTTGATACACATGTCATACAAACACATTCCAGGGTTACCCTAGGTTCTTTTTACAACATGGTGATTTTCCCTTACTTTGTCTCCACAGCTCTCAACTGAGTATGTAATGTTCGGTTACACCCGAACTTAGCCTTCCTTACTTGTTATATCATAAGACCGTTTGAAGTGGTGACATTCACAAAAAAATATTCAATTGATTGTTACGGACTACCCCAATCTATAAAGAAAAGCTTAGCAGAAATTGTGAATTCGCATTGAACATTTAAACTCTTTGTGTACATTTGCTGTCAGATTATGCCGTATTTCTTGGTTTTCGTAAAACTTAATCTCAATAGAGATAAACAGAAGAAGCCCACGAAGCATAAAACCAACCAATTTTACTCCTACGTACGTTTTAATCGTACAAACTTTGCTGGTTATTGCTACATTTGGCGTAAGCTGTTATTTTCCTAAATCGTCCCGTAAACATAAATAGATACGCAATACTCGCATAAGCGCCTTAAAATATACTACCAATTTTAACATCTTAAGTCGCTTACTTAAGTAGAACTTGAGGTGTTTCACAATTATTGCTTTGCACTTGGTTTATGTACTGGATTAAGCATTCAAGCAAGTTCATTAACTTTGTACAAGTACAAACTAATTGCGTTAGCAAAAATAATAAATAAGTGTAAGGCGCGATAACATCCGAAGAGATTTTGAGGCCGAGCTTCTCTTCCAATTTGCGTCGTGCTCCTCTAGATTTTCCCTACAAATTGGCCGGACAGGACCTACATGTTTTATGCCGACTCCGAACGGCATCTGCAATGCAGATGAGTTTTCACTGAGAGCTTTTCATGGAAGAAATACACTCGGAGCGCTTGCCAAACACTGCCAAAGGGCGACCCCGCTTAGAAAAATTTTCTTCTAATTGAAAAACCTTATTTCTAAAATTTTGATGTTGCTTTGCCCGGTGTGTGAACTCAGGGCAAACAATGTGGTAGGCGGGGCACGCTACCATCACACCACGGTGGCCGCAGGGTGCCTAGAACTATGCTATGCAGAGAAACATGGGTAGTGTAGTGCTACTAAATTGCCTTAATATATGCTATGTAATTCTCAACTTTTGTGGGTAGATTGACTTATTTTACTTTATAAGTATATTTGATTTATTGTTCAAGCCGGCCGTTACAATAAGCTTACTTATTTTACGCGAATGAAATTGAGTATAGTCTGTTTATTGATCTAGCATTTTGCGTTTAACATATGTGAGTATGGACATGTATATATGTGGATATGTGTATGTATATGTGGCCATGTTAATGGGGACAACGCCTCTTTGTTAAATGCAATTATCTGCTATTAACCTCTTCTTTTCAATTGCTTTTTATGTTAATACCATATAAGCATTTGCTTCTAAGCTCCAAAATAATATCTTAACGAAAGTGCATAAGGTCACTTAGGGATAAAACTTTGGTGGGGTGACAGAACATCAACGGGCTTAAGGTAAAGTGATCTTATGACGACTTCTAAAGATTTCATTTTGTTTTGTTGATTTATTAAAGGGTGAATAACTGATGTATATGGAACGATTTCCCGTCATCCCTCGTCAAATTTTGTTTGGAGACAAACCTGTTTAGCCATTGTGCCGTCTTCAGTGTAATTTTTCATTCTAAGAACGGTCTAAGAACGAAAAATTACACTGAAAATAGCGTAGCGTCGAAACCGGTGGGGACACGTAACAAGCAGGAAATACTACGGTGCTCATTTCGGTTAAGTAAGAGTTTAACTTACTACAGTAACCAGATCGAAATTGAGCTAAAGTGACGCGCGTCTCCTTGGGGAGGTTGATTTTCTCAACTGCAAGTTCGCGGTATTTGTCTTTAAGAACGGTGTTCACCGGCCAATCTCTGGCATAGAAGTCCAACGACTTTTTGTGACTGTCTTTCATGCTCTTTTTCTTCATACGGCTGAAATCTTAAGTGCAAGAATTCTTGGAAGTGCTTATGGAGATGAGTTTTTAAGTTCTGAGGAGGTGGGGCCTCTTCAGCAGCATACGTTCAGAATTTGATTTCTCTCCTGTATGGGTAGTATTTTCGCTTCACGGTATATGTGATATGATGTTTTGGTGCATAGGAAGACATCTCGTGGCAGCTCTGAGGGCCAAAATGTGGGTCGTTATTGCACGAAAATTCAAATACTTTTGGCAGCCGGACGTCGAAGGTGTAGTGCCGTCGACTTGAATGCCTTTGGTCGATGATAGTGCGAAAGAATTGGATACTAGGGAAATAGTTGTTAATTACACAGAAAAGTTCATCAATGGGAGGGCCAGTTGCCATTATCGTGCAGTTATTGGCGTAGGAATTAATGGTAACCCCTTGGGGTGGTGAAGGGAGCTTTGAATTGTAAAAATTAAGCAAAAGTGAAGAGAGGACACTATAGTGCGATTTTGATTGGTATTAATATTACATTCCTTTGAGACAAGGTGAAAGGGTAGACTGTGCCAAGCCTTTCTGTAACGTTCTGTGATTTACTATTTTTCTTCTTTAAGTTTGGTACATAAGTTGCTTTTTCCGAGCTTAATTGTTGGGGTATGGTTTTGGAGGAAATAAATCATTAACGGATTTATTCCATAAATCGGATTATAGTTTGAAAGTGAGGGAGGGAGAATTGGAAGGGGGAGGTAAGGAAAATATGACGGGGACAGATAAGAGGAGACGCAACTGGAAAGGACGGCAGGGGACAGGTCCAGGCAAAGGAAAGGACAAAAAAAGTGACATAGGTCGGTAAAAAGAGATGCAGAAGTAAGGTTGGGAGTTGGCGAAGAGGAGAAGTTGGAGAAGGAAAAGGTGAGGCAGAGGAAAAAGGAAGAGCAATACGGTAAAGTTACTAAAGAGAAGAGAAAGGAAGTTGTTAAAAATATTTCGGGAAGAAACTAGTAACTTCGCAATTAAGCCGATTTTTATTAAATAATGACAAAGCGTTTTTAGTTTATGACTACCGACTAAGAATTAATAAAAATTAACTCCTTTTCTAAGTAACGTTACAATTTAACTTAGTTCGTTTGGCAGATGGATAATGAATAATGACTTGCGACCAATGGCTAACGACTAACGACTTATGCCTTATGACTTACTACTAATGACTTTCGATAAATGACTAACGGTCTATGACTTGGGATTAATGGCTCATATCAATGAATTACGCCTAAAAACTAACTCCAAATGACATACGACTAATACGAATGGGTAACAATTAATTACTGACGACTAATGACAGACGACTAATGACTAACAACTTCTGTTTTTTGACTAAAGACTAACGACTAATGACGAAAGACTAATTTGGTGCGACCAAATACCTCCTGTGGCCTCCGTGGTGTGATGGTAACGTGCTCCGCCTATCACACCGTATGCCCTGGGTTCAACTCCCGGGCAAAGCAACATCAAAATTTTAGAAATAAGATTTTTCAATTAGAAGAAAATTTTTCTAAGCGGGGTCGCCCCTCGGCAGTGTCTGGCAAGCGCTCCGATTGTATTTCTGCCATGAAAAAGCTCTCAGTGAAAACTCATCTGCCTTGCAGATGCCGCTCGGAGTCGGCATAAAACATGTAGGTCCCGTCCGGCCAATTTGTAGGGAAAAATCAAGAGGAGCACGACGCAAATTGGAAGAGAAGCTCGGCCTTAGATCTCTTCGGAGGTTATCGCGCCTTACATTTATTTATTAAATACTAAGAACCAATGACTTACGACTAATGTCTAATAACCAATGAATAATTACTTGAGACTTCTGACTGACGTCTAATGACTAACGACTTCTGTTTTTTGACGAAAGGCTAACGACTAATGGCGAAAGACTAATTTAGTACGACCAAATAATAAGAACCAATGGCTTACGGCTTATTTCGAATAACTAATGAATAATTACTTGAGAGCTTACTGATTTATATAGCTTCGAAAGCTCGCTTTTTTCCAAATATATTTAACATTGCAGTTTATTTTCGCACGTCGCGTAGTAACTGCACTCAACTTTTCAATTCATGCTTTTTTAAATCCGCCAATTTCGTAAACCTTTCGCTGCTCGCTTCTGTCATCTGACGGCACAATACATTTATTTGCATTGCTTCATTGTGACAGCTATTATTTGTTCGGTAAAACTGAGTTGACGCCTCGAGGTATGCAACGAATTGTGCGAATACTAGTGTGCAAAAAATATTATATGCAGGACTATGTTTTTATGCATATACATACAAATGTGCATATTCATGTTAATTTTGTTTTTGTTTATATGTATGCATGTATGTATATGCCAATATGTGTTATATCCATATTAATAATGCATGTTTTTTATTTGCTGAAAGCATATATGCAATAAGTGAGTTTATTGACACTTACGCTGCGCTGAAATATATGCAGCGTTTTCACAATCAAGTTTAATATGGAATGGTATATGGGTTTCTTGTTTTCCTTTCCCTGCCACAGCACCGTGCTTTAATTGCATGGGCGAGGGTCATACATAGCCAAAGATTCCAAAAATTTGCCAAAGTCTCTAGTATGTGTGAAATGGAAGCAGTAGCACCGCTCATCCCAGCGTGGGAATCAGCTGCCCGGTATATAAAAAGGTGATCCAGAAATTAAGACTGGTATGAGATTGATCACAGATCTTAATCTCAATCACTACGACGCCGCTCAAGATCTTTCGGAGCTAACAACACTTGATATAAAATCCAGTTTGGCCTTACTACGTACTAAGCGCAAAACTGAGGGAGAAAGCAATAAACTGGCTAACAGACTCTATGTAAAAGCCGCAATCTGCTTTCGTGTTTATAACCACAAATGAATCACGTTGTTTGTAGAATTAATAGATAAAGAAACTGAATTTGTGGTTGGCAAGATAGACGATATGTATGTATATAGTTGGTATATACCACCTAGCATCTCGCTCTTCTTCTCTTTGCATAAGGTACATTCATAGATCTGACAACTAGGCAGCGTTTCGTCCTAGCAGTTGACTTTATTGCGTGCGCTATCGAGTGGGTTTCACAGCGTACTACACCGAAAAAGAAGCTCTGATTGAGGCATGGTACTAGTTATTGATGGAAGGACCGTATTCTGTGATTGAGATAATATTGCATTGACGCCAGAAGACGCTTTCAACATTTTCCTCTTCTCTCTAGTTCTTTTTATTCTTTTGCATTCTTTATTCCCATTCCCCCTTCAGGCTTCAGTTACAGTCCCAGCCTAAGACCAAATCCCAGTTCCAGACCAAAAGAAGAAGAAAATAATATATGCGACCACTGCGAAAGAGAAACTATCGAGGATGTGCGCCACATTTGTATTGAATGCCCGAGGTCTTGTAGCTTTAGAAGGAGACTGCGCAGCATATCTTAGGAAGATTACATCACCAAGGCTATCGTGGGTCATATGATCCAAATTATCGAAAAATGTAGAGTGCGATGTCATCACAGACACAATAAGATGTTTGAGAAGACTGTGAAGGCTAGCCCGTAGAAGCAGGAAATAGGCAACAAAGAAAATTGTAACATCAGATGCACAGATTTGAGACAAGGCATTCCCAACCGTCCAAATATAGGCATTGGGGAAAACGATTATTACCTCCATAGATAGTCCTTCCCTAAAGACAAAATGGGGACAAGGTCCCTTCAATGCATAGTGCCACGCTTTAAGAAGGTACCGAAACAAAAAAAAAAGTTACATATATAAATAAAGAAAATAATATATATCGGCATAAACAAAAATATATATACATATATACATATGTATATGTATATGTGTCTAATGTTACTTTGACTTAACAAGCGTCGCCAATCACAGCGAAAGCTAAAGGCACGGATTGGAGATATATCCTATCCAACCGTCCAAATGAGCCTGCTTCCGGAATCGGTGCGATACACACTTGGGAAGCACTGCAATAAACAAGCAGGAAATACCGCAGGTAAATATGAATACATATATAGAACTGCAACCTGACCACAAGGGATATAGATCCTATTGTTGAATCGACCTCCCGACGGATTATTTTATGGTAGTACCTAGGGGAATGGTACTAAGAAGGTATGAGGTTTAGTTTGGGCTAAAGTCCCACACTGTCTTTGTGGTTTTCGCGTTTCTTTCACATAAAAAAAAAGAAAAACAAATGTGAAAATAGCCATATATTTTCAATTCGCTGTAGCTCCAGCGCATGAATGATTGATTACATTTGTTATTTGTAAAAAAAAATTTACTGTTCACGGCATACTTTTAGGCGCTTTTCCTATACTGATGCATGCTGCATTCGTTTTATGGAAATTTATTATATTTGACTTTGTATAAATGCTTTTGACATTGTTTTACTCAGGTGAGGTTTTAACTTGTGTGATTTTTTTTTTTGTATCTCATTTGTTAAATTTTTATTTTTTTTTTAATTTTACCATTCCCCATAAAAGTCATGTTGATTGAAGTGTAAATGCGAAGCGGTGAAGCGTGTATCTTTGACAACACACATAAATGAACAATTGTTCTTGTGGCCATTTAGTGTCTACTTTCAGGCGCAAAGTATTTTGAGAAATTTTATAAAAAACTTGTTTATTACCTTGAATACGCGTTTGCAATCCTCACCTTTACACAAATCCGACAATCTGCTATTTCCCTCATTCAATTAATTTTTATGCTATCCATTCATTAATTGCTCCTTGCATACACTTAGGCGTTCTCTCACGTTTGCTCTAACAAATTAATTGGCAATCACTCAATTGCTAACGAAGCTAATTAAAATGACTATACAAACGAAATAATTCATTCGACAGCTATAGAGAAAGCGGGGAATGAAGATGGCAATCAAAAAATTAAATATTTGTAGATGTTTATTTAATGCCACCTAAAAGTATGCTTTGCTCTCAAGGTGAAAAGCTTAATTGGTGAGTTGGGTCAAAAACAAATTAATGTGGCGCGGGCAACTGAGAATTTTCTTATTTAATGTATTTTTTTGCATCTTATTTAAATTATATCGGCGAAGGCTAATGATGTGATGTTATTAATGAGATGTTGATAAAACTAAAATAAAGGGAAGGGAAATTAATCAGTACCTTGAATTTAAATAAGTAAGAAATGATTTGGTGCGTTGAGTTAGGTGAAGCTTTTGAAAGTTAATAAATATAGATAGTTACAGTTGAGAAAGGCAAGAGATTTTTTTTATTAATTGGCAACCCTCTGATTTATCCTTTCTAGGAACATTCCAGAGCCTTCCAAACTGTAATATGCGTCAAATATACACCACAATAAGGCGAAAATAACCTGTGTAGTCCTACAAGAAAACAGGCTACAGCAGTACTTTACACTTTATATGGAACATACATATGTACTTTACTCCGCATCATATTCTTGAGGTCGGACGTCTTAGGACTAGTTGCCGTCATAGCTTTTGAATCGATGACAGCCATTTTTATGGGACGAGGAACATTTCTTTCATTTTCGGTTCTAGGTCTTCCTTTGTAATCAAAGTACCTACTCTATTTCTCACCGCTGATACTTCCTTTATAAAAATCTGGGATCAGATCTTTTTTCTACGAGGAGGAAGCATCGAAAGGCTTAAAGTCAGGATGGAACATTAACCCGAACAAAACTTCTTACCGTCTAAGCGACATTCTCCGGTACTAACGTTTGATATTCCGTCGAGAGATGGGTTGAGCACTAACCTCAACGGCTGTTGGGGTCACGTTGCAGTTTTACAAGAGTCGCCCGGCTTGCATATGCTAATCTAAATAATGTAATCTGCGTAATCTACTTGTTTATTATACCGTTGCCCAAGTGTGTATCGCTCCAATGTCCAAAAGCAGGCTCCCTTTGAAAGATTGAAGAGGACATGTCTCCGATCCGTTCTTTTAATTTTGGTGTAATCTCCCTCAAATATCCTGCGCAATCTATATCCAATGCTATAAGACCGCAGGTATTCAAAAACTATGTAGTACACATCCCCATATGTTATTTTCTTCGTGTTTGAACTAGTGAAGGTATTCCCTAAAACATCCATGTCCATTAAGGCATTGCGTTAGGTAGAAATCCAGTTGGCCGTGCGTTTGTGTGGATTCTAGTCTGTTATGCACCGATGTGTCCAGCACACTTTTATAGAGTTACTTTATCTCTGCTTCCAGTTTTGTGTGCTGATTTCACATGCTGCGGAGCTCGTATTTTCCTTCTTAGAAATCAATTATTCATCAATTTTTTTGTCAATGTCTTCATTGTATACATTCTTGCTATTACTAGCACTGCTTCGCCTGAGATGGTTCTAAACGCTCTGCATACTCGGAGCGCGCATGAGCGGTACGTTGACTTAACTTTGCGGAAGTATGACAAATACTTTGTGACCTAGTGCAAAATAGCAACAGCGTAGAATATTTGGCCCTCTACAATCCCTGCTTGTAGTTGCCACTGTCCTTGCTTAAGTCCTTTTGCATTTTACAATATTCTTGAAAAAGTTGAAACTGTTTTTGATGCCTTTTCATTTGCATACTCGAGGTGGATTTGAATGATAGTCGTTATCTATCACATCCGCCAAATATTTAACTGCAGGTCGCGTATCGATGTCATGGCTGCCGATTTTTATAATGACTTGCTCCACTTTTTTCCTAATTTATATGAATACTGCCTCCGTTTTTCCCTCTGAGAGCTGTAATCCTTGTTCCTTGAGCCACAACTGAACGCTGGCTATGCTTATCCTAGATTTTTCGCATATTTCGCTTTAGCGTTTGGCAGTAACAACTAAAGCTATGACCTCCGCGAATCCACTTATTCTACCTTATTAGGCAGATTAGGCGATCCTGTAGATCTAAAAATTTTGCCCAATTAGCGGTGTTGAAGGCAATCCTCACATTTTACATAACAACAAGGCAGTACTCAGCCATGTTCAGCTATGGGCGCGGCTATATTAAGAAGATTCTAATAATAGTCCGCCGTTTAGAGTGATAAAAGCTTTTTACAAAGCACTTCTGTAGTTAGCTCTGCTGCTATACACTTCCTGAAAATAGTCTTGGGTCTTTCGGATGTTTGCAACCATATCTTAAATCTCTACTCATGGCAGTAGCACCAATATGGTCTTGTAAACAATATCAAGGCAGTCCAGAAAATGATCATGAAACGGTTCCGAAAAAAAAAATAATAATCCCGAAATGGTTACAAAATAATCTCAAAGTAATTCAAACCTATTAAGGCACAATCCCAAAATAAACTGAATTAATTGGTGAGTTGGGTCAAAAGCAAATCAACGTGGTGCGGGCAACTCAGAATTGTTTTATTTAATGTATTTTTTTTTTAGCTCATTTAAATTATATACGCGTATGCCAATTGATTTTCGAAAAATCGTACCAATATACATCATTTATCTACCCTGTCGGAAAATCAACAAAACAAAATAAGTCTTAAACCGGTCCTATAACCATCCTGGAATAATGCCAAAACGACACTATAAATTGTCATGCGATCCAGCTACAATTATCAAAAAAACAATTCGAAAAGTATTTCGAAATAGTCTCGAAACGATACTGCTCTAAATAGACCAAATAAAGCCCGGGAGACCATTTTAAAAGGGGTGACTCTAGAATTTGTTAGTACGATATGGGTATCAAATGAAAGGTGTTAATGAGTATTTTAAAAAGGAGTGGGTCTTAGTTGTATATGTGTAGGCGTTTTCGAGATATCGACCAAAATGTTGACCAGGGTGATTCAGAACATCATCTGTCGGGTACCGCTAATTTATTTATATATGTAATACCACGAACAGTATTCCTTCCAAGATTTCAAGGGCTTTTGATTTCGCCCTGCAAAACTTTTTCATTTTCTTCTACTTAATATGGTAGGTGTCACACCCATTTTACCAAGTTTTTTTCTAAATTTATATTTTGCGTCAATAAAACAATACAATTACCTTACCATGTTTCATCCCTTTTTTCGTATTTGGTATATAATTATGGCATTTTTTTCATTTTTCGTAATTTTCGATATCGAAAAAGTGGGCGTGGTCACAGTCGGATGTCGGCCATTTTTTACACCAATACAAAGTGAGATCAGATAAGTACCTGAACTGAGTTTAGTAAAGATGTATCGATTTTTGCTCAAGTTATCGTGTTAAGGGCCGAGCGGAAGGACAGACGGTCGACTATGTATAAAAACTGGGCGTGGCTTCAACCGATTTCGCTATTTTTCGCAGAAAACAGTTATCGTCCTAGAAGCTAAGCCTCTACCAAATTTCACAAGGATTGATTAATTTTTTTCGACTTATGGCATTAAAAGCATCCTAGATAAATTAAATGAAAAAGGGCGGAGCCACGCCCATTTTGAAATTTTCTTTTATTTTTGTATTTCGTTGCACCATATCATCACTGGAGTTGAATGACGGCATAATTTACTTATATGCTGTAAAGATATTAACTTTTCTTTTAAAATTGGAATTTAAAAAAAAATTTTTTTAAAAAGTGGGCGCGGTCGTTCTCCGATTTTGCTAATTTTTATTAAACAGACATAAAGCAATAAGAGTAACGTTCCTTCGAAATTTCATCATGATATCTTCAACGACTGCCAAATTACAGCTTAAAAAACTTCTAGATTACCTTCATTTAAAAGTGGGCGGTGCCACGCCCATTGTCCAAAATTTTACTAGTTTTCTATTCTACATCATAAGCTCAACTCGCCCACCAAGTTTCATCACTTAATGCATATTTGGTAATGAATTATCGCACTTTTTCGATTTTTCGAAATTTTCGATATCGAAAAAGTGGGCGTGGTTATTGTCCGATATCGTTCGTTTTTAATAGCGATCTGAGATGAGCGCCCAGGAACATACGTACCAAATTTCATCAAGATACCTCAAAATTTACTCAAGTTATCGTGTTAACGGGCGGACGGATATGGCTCAATCGAATTTTTTTTCAATACTGATGATTTTGATATATGGAAGTCTATATCTATCTCGATTCCTTTATACCTGTACAACCAACCGTTATGCAATCAAAGTTAATATACTCTGTGATCTCTGCTCAACTGAGTATAAAAATAAATATAATTGGTCCTTTCATTTACCCACACCGCTTTGAATTCCCACAGTACAACATGCCCACGCCAATTTGTCGGTGGCATGCTTGACTGATCATCTTTCTCACCAAAAATTTACAAGTTTAAGAGTTGACATGGATTGATATCTTTTTGCGCAAGAAATATCTATACTTATATTACATACTTTTAGGTGATAATAAGAACTCGTATTATTGTGCAATATTCTTTTTAGGAAACCCGATGAATAGTTTTCAGAACAATATATTCTAGCCGTATTTTTTAACATGTATACACAAATGCACTTTAACTTTATATGGACTGCGAAGTGTGTAATTATACCTTTCATGAACATGAAGTGGTATATTAACTTTGGTCCGATGTTTGTAACGTTGAGAAATATAGAAGATAGACTCACCAATAAGTATACCGAATTGATCAGGGCGACGAACGGAGTTGATATAGCCATGCCCGTCTGTCCGTCCGTCTGTCTGTTTGAACACAAACTAGTCCCTCAAATTTTGAGATATCTCAATGAAATTTGGCACAAGGATGTATTTTTGTATTATATTAGGATTAGGTAAGATTGGACCATTATAACATATATCTCCCATACAACCGATCATTCAGATAAAACGGTTTTGGTCATTCCTGCCCCAACTTAGAAAGTATAAACGTGAAACTCGGTTATATATATTCTAATATATCCTAGAAGATATCCTGAAAAAATAACTTTGATCGGAGCTATATATAGTTATATCCCAAACAACCGATCGTTCAGATAGAAAGATTTTTGGCCATTTCTCCCTTAATTTAGAAAGTATAAACGCTAAACTTGGTGATATTTATTCTAATATAATCATTTCGATCGGAGCTATATATAATATATATCCCATAATAACCGTTCGTTCAGATAAGGGGGTTTTTTGCCATTTGTTTATATTTATCCTAAAATCGTTTAGGTATGTACATCTGTTCGCTATATATTTCTTATTTTATACAGCGCATTAATTAGAGATTACGAATGGGATAAGATTATTGTTCAGACCCATTCCTGAAGACAGTCCCGTCCTTACTTGTTTTTCCTTAACTTATGAAATATACTCAGTTGCACATGAAATGTGTCTCTTCATTTTATCTTTACACTATTCTCCACTTCTATGACCGACAAATTTGTGAGTACATGATTCATCGCAACCGCCACAACATAATGTATGTTCTATGCTATGACCAACAGAGGTTCGCGTCTCCGCTATTTAGTAGAACCCCTTTTGTAACGAATTTTTACCACTGCCCCGGTCTTCAATAATTGCCGCTGGATGGGTCCCCTAAACATCAGTGATGATAAGCGTTTTTTACACGCAAATTTAGATGTATATACATGAAAAAAAAAAACACTGCCATTATTTATTAAGAGCGAAAAACCAATAACCACTTAAGTATTTATTCATATTATTTATTGCATACTTTAAGGTGGTAATAAATATGAGTAAGTTTGCAGATGCACACTATCTATCTATGTTGTATGAATCCATCCTACATTTTACACAATACATCATTTATAAAAGTGAAAATATATTTCCCTCTTAAATTCGCTATCCTGTATCAAAAATATTTGCATACTTTCAGGCGATTTTGAAAAATTTCGATCACGTTATTGCACAATACCTTTTTCTAACTAGAAATGCATGGGCCGCTTCATTTTGCCTACTTCTATCAGAGAGCGTTGGCTTAAGAAATAACATACTTGCATTCGATATTGCATCGTTTCGTGTATCTTATTGCACAATAACTCCTCGCCCGCTTGTTAAGCATATTAAGTGCTTTCGTGGAAAAATGCAGCACTCCTATTTTACTCACGCTATCACGCCTTTTTCCCCCTTATACATTCTTCTAGAAAGTGGCCCAAATATCTAGAACAACAGCAATGTGACAAATGCATAAAACCGCAACTGCTAGCATTTCACAGTTCAGTTGCAGTGAAAGTTCAGCAAAAGAGACAGCTACACTGGTGACTGCCGCTGACAGAATATAGTAAACAAGCAGACGCCCATCATGAATTACAGCAACAATGAAATAAAAAAGTATGCGAAAAAAACAAATGAATAGAAACCGAGATTTAAAGCTGCCGTGCAACAATAAGTTGACCAAGTTTGCAAGGTGTCAGCGGCAGGCGCGGGACAAAAATATAAAACAAGTCACACGCATACACTAGAACTATGAAATATACAAATTTATATATGTTTGTCTCCTCGGTTGTCTATAAACAATAAGAATATCATTTTGCTTCACACGCGTTGGCACGCAATACACTTGGGCGCCATATAATGTGCTATGCTTGCTGGGAGTATGCATATGCCTGAAAGTATGCATTATTTTCAACGTTATGCAGTGCTTTGCTTCTGAGGAGGGCATTCATTCTACACATTATTGCGTTACATGCTAGTATGCCAGTAGCAGACACATAAAAACAAGGATTTGTATGTATACGCTGAGAATATACATTGTTTTTGACTTTTGTTTGTAGCATTTTAGGCGCGCTTTAAAAAAAAATTTGTATTTCTACAAACGTCAGTATAATCAGAAAATAACATATTTTCCTTTGATTTTAAAGCCTGGTGATGCTTTTAGGGTGCAAGAAATGTTTAAGATATCAATGCATACTTTTAGGCGTACCTTCATTTATTCACACTTCAAACTTTTCTTAAAATTACTTAATAAATCAATATTTGATCAATGTATAAAATAAATTTTCCGAGTTCTCGAATATTTGCGGCAGCCATAAAATGTAAATTATGTCGGTGACATACGAAATATATTGCATACTTATGGGCGCAAGACAAATTTATTGCTTTTTTTAATCGTAAATTCGTAAGCTTCTTTTAGAAATGCTCTCCTATTCGCCATCACTGCTTGCCTATGTTGCTATAATATATGCTTCTATTAGGCGTGCGTGAGAGTTTTCCACACTTCCACTTGTTGAAATTTATCTCCCCCTAATAGGGATCTGAGTGAGTGCCTTAGCTTTCTCTGATGAACCTTAGTAGGAGTGAATGATCCTCTTTCCCAACGGACGAAAAACCGTGCGCCCGGAAATATGAGTAGTCTTAATATCAGTTTTGGACATCGGGAGGGAAAGTGATGAATCGACTATTTTTCCTCGTCCTGCCAGCTTCAGCAGAGGAAGCTTGTTATTATGCGCCACCGTCGGAGCATTGGTCCAGCAGCGCAATTACCGATGATCACACTCGTAAGTACTCTCACTGCATATTTGCTTAGCTTCAGAAGACAGCTAGTTGCAAGTGCGTTAATTTAATCTTACAATCATCGATTTTCCTCAGAAGGTAAACTAGTGCTGGTCATATGGAGCTGTACGCTTCGCTACCGTCTATTTGGGCCCTTTCTTGGCCATTTGATCTGCAAATTCATTTCCTTCAAAGGTGATATTTTATAGTCATATGGACGTCAGCAAGGCTCGATATATCCGCACGATATTCCACTTTATCCTTTTCAATTCCCACGCCTTTAAGGCGGCCTGGCAGTCCACAAAGATGCTCGTGCAGCTCGTTATAAAACCTTCTTTTCTTTTCTCTCGAGCTCGGTTCATTTAAAATCAGTAGTTTTCTAGACGAATACCTTTATGTTGAAACGTCGCGCTTCACAAGTACTTGTTATCACTCCTTTTTTCTTTTTGATAACTCTTTTTCCGGAAAGTGACTGGAACCAACTATACTATGGGATTCGCTGGAAAATCGGCACTTAGTAGATTCTCCCCAACTAAATTTACGTTAGGTTGAACTGTCAGGTAAATTAAGACCACACATCTCTACGGAGATGTCTTCTTCATTTGACGCAAATTTTTGGTTCTGTAGTTCCCCTTCTACCTCCCCTGATTTAAGCATCATTGTGCTTATAGTAAAGACTGGCAACATCATTGAGCTAATTGTACGCGTCCAACACCTCCAAGCCGGCACCTATGCCCTCGCTATTTGCCTTTGTTTTCAAGTTCTCGAAATCCTCTTATACCTCCTCTGCTATACGAGGAATGTTTGTTATTGTCTTTAGGTCTCCTTTTTCTTAGGCGCAAATAAATACTGCCAGCACCCCAGGGCATTCTCTCCAGCTGTGAGTGCAACACATCCCCCCTCCGTTCGTCGAGAAAAATGAAGCACGTTACAATCCTATGTTGTGTCTGGTACCGTGGGGATTGGTGCTTCATCCACCATCTTCAACCTTGCGCCTTCTTGTCCTTGAAGGTCTGGAACCAATATCTGTAGCTATTCTAAAGTCGCTATTTCGTAAGTTGGTAGCGCTTTATTTGGTTCATTCTGCATCATTTTAATCATGATATTAATCAGCTCCCTTCTACGGATCTCCATTGTGGTTGCTGCAATGCACTAGTGCCACAGTTACGGACTGCTTCTCAACTTCGTTCATCCTCTTCGTGGTGAAAACCGGAGTCTCAGCGTTAGCTCCCTTTAATATCACCGAGTAAGCTGAAGTCTGAGCAATCCCTAGCAAATTAACCTTAGCATCTCTACTTGTTATGCCACTACTGGCCTACTCTTTTTACGTTGCAGCTTTGGAGGTACATGATCTTTCAGTACTAAGGCATAGAGGTGTTTACGCTCCCTCCTCTGTCTCTTAGGAGCTGGCTTGTCAGGTTCAGCTGATCGCTGTTTCTCGCCTCTCGGGACTTCTTCCTCTTCGACGCGGCAACGAGGCGCCTGCTATAGTAAGGGTGCCCAAGCTAATATCTCGGAATACTTTTTTATGGAAAATCAAACATATTTGGCTTGACATGCAAATTGGCGATGTTAGCGTGCCAGCTTACCTTACAGGCATCCTTAATCATATATTTCTGTATGTGTGTGTGGAGTTTTATTAATTCTACAGGTAAAGTGTAATTTACGCCACATTTTATATAGTAAAATGGTTAAGTTTACACGCAAACATGCAAAGAGTGAAGTTCATTAAATTTATGTTATGTTCTCTTGTGTTTTAATTTGTTTATAGCAATTCAAAATGTTAATATCACTTTATTGTTTTATTTTATTATCGCGCATACTTGAATGTACTTTTTTGTTGTTGTTTTCATTTAAACCGCTAAAATTTCACTTCATTAACAGGTTGTGTAGCGTGTAACAAATATTTAACACAATAAACGTTGTCGTTAAAAATCACAACAAAAAAATTTACAAAGGACAACGAACATACATGAAATTAGCACGAATGCGCCTGAAAGCACTCTATTTTTTTCGAGCGCTTTGTAGCCAACTAACTAATAACAGGAAACATGCAACAAATTGCAGGTAAGTTGAGGATTGCGTTCTCGTTTGTTTGAAGTTTTTTTTTTTCATTTTCCGAATACTATCCGAGCGGAGAGTCATTTCAACATGATTGCTGACACTTTGAGCCATTATTTTAAATGTTGTTTGCGTTTTGTAAATTTTCTGAAAACTGACAATATTATATTATAGCTACATTTGCTTGTATATTTGTGCATACATATATGTACGTGTATTATAGTGGTATGTCTGTCTCTTACATATATATTAATATAGTGTGCGTACTCTCAATTATATATTAATGATACAGTTAAAAGAATGAACGCGAAGTAAGCGAAGCACCTTCGGCGTATCCGAAAGTTAATAACTCGATTTTTCGCCGCTTATTATGCGCCAATAAAATACTAAGAGAAAAAAGTTTTCGCGCTTTTCCAAATGCTTTTTTTACGCGAAGTAAGCGAAGTATCCTCGTAAAAACCGACTTATATACACTGATCGATGTGTAATTTAGCTGGTATTTTGCCGCGTATTAGCCGCTAATAAGTTGCGAAAAGAAAAATTGTGCCACTCCTTTAAGCGATGTTCACGTTAGCGTAGCTAAGCGAAGCTAAGATCACATAAAAACTTACTTAAACATTTCTGATCAAAATGCGTTTAAGCTGGAATTTTGTTGCGTTTTAGTAGTATGAGGAGAGATGCCTACTTAGAAGAACAAAAACGTGAGAAAGAACGTCGTGTGTGCGACGGGCATCAAATGCTACCTCATAGTCTGGGTTAGGTTGAACTGGCCGGTGATCTCACCTTGAGGACTTCACATGAACTGAACGAATACATTGTGCTACCAGAACCAAGGAGCTTAGTGTGCTATAAAATAACTCTGTCCTATTAGCAAATACAAACAGGACCTATGCAAATTGCTCCTTCTATAAATGACAGCTGTATCAGGCCACGAGCACAAAACGTGTGCGATCATTTCTTTCTCCAACCCGCATTTTATATATCTGCTCTTGCTGACTAGGCCTTATTTAACTCAATAACGCTCATTGGCATCTTTGGTTGCCAGCCGAGGTATCGCTCTTATTTGCATTTTAAGAGTGAGGTGAATGGGAAGTGTGGTTATAAAAAGAAGACAATAGCTGAGAGATGTACCGTTTTGTTCTATTTCTACTCAATTTGATTTAGTTTGTGCTTTTTAGTTCCTGAAAACAGATGTGGAATTTCGTTTATATTTCAGACACGTGTTTGTGTGAAAGTTCTCGAACAAAATGTAAGTTTTTTTTTAAACTTATAGTACATATGAATTGAAAAATTGATGTTTTGTTTAAAAAACTAGTGTATTTATTCATTCTAAGTAAATTTATAAAAAAAAATGTTTGCCTGTTTGTAGCCAAGTGTAGTTTTATAACACCGGCATCTTTAGTTGCCAATGCGCACTTACATAGATATTGCAACAGTGTTTTCAATTTTATACGCTTTATTGTATTTGCTTGCAGTTACTCCAAATATTATTTGTAAATGTTCATTTATTAGGTTTTCGAGCAGACGCGGATTGACATTAGATGAAATAATAAGTGAGTTGGAAAATTATAGTGAAAATGAAGCCCGAGGAGATATATTTCTTCTTCCGCCACTTGAATCGGTAGACCAAGATACAGATGTCGATTCTGACAACTCTGATGGGGAAGTAGAAGGAAATGTCGAAAACTTACCCCGTAGGGTTTTAACTACTGACGCCGAGCTGAGAGAGATGGAAAATATTAACATCGAAGAGGAGCAGCCTCCCAGAAAAAGACAAAAACGCAAAGATGCAAAGTGGTTGAAAGATTTTATACCAGATTTTGACGTGCCTTCTTTTCAGGCGAGTTCTGAAAGTATTGACCTGGAGCAACCCATAGATGCTTTTTTTCTTATGTTTTCGGAAGACTTGATAAACAAGATAATAACGCAAACAACTTTATATGCAATCCAAAAGGGCAACCATTCATTTTCAATTGACATGGACGACTAGAAAGTATTCATTGGCATTCTTTTGTTTAGTGGTTTTCATATTTTACCACAGCGGCGCATGTACTGGAAAGGAGACGACGATTGTATTTGCCCTATTGTGACAAACTCAATGGTTCGAAATACTTTTGAGAATATAATTAAATATATACACTTTGCGGATAATTCTGTAATTGATATGATTGATAGAATGTACAAAATACGTCCGATTTTTGAAATTCTCAACGAAAATTTCAAAAAAGTATCGCACAGTGGACTTCTTAGTGTCGATAAAAGCATGATCCCGTATTATGGAAAGCACGGCGCTAAACAATTCATTCGCGGTAAATCAGTCCGATTTGGTTTTAAACTGTGGTGCGTCGCTGATCATAATGGATTTTTACTCCATGCAGAGCTTGATTGTGGATCAAGTACGAAAAAATCTTCCCTTGGATTGGGAAAAGGTGGAGATGTTGTCCTAGATTTGGATTCGAAATGCAATCTACCCATCGGAACTCAGCTTTTCTTCGATAATCTATTCACAAGTGTCGATTTGCTAGAAGAATTGCTGAAGAGGAAATTTGGTGGAACAGGAACTCTACGAGAATATAGGGTTTCTAAGCATATGAATTTAACTAACAAGCAGGAGTTTGTCAAAAAAGAGAGAGGAACATATGAAACTACTGCTTCCGAAACTTTGCTTGGCGTTAGATGGATGGATAACGCAGTAGTAACTGTTCTTACTAAATGTGTACCACTGGAACCAATTGGGAAAATTGGCCGTTACTCTCGCCAGCATAAAAGCCGAATCGACGTCAATATTCCCTTTCCGATAAAGCAACACAATAAATATATGTGTGGCGTAGACTTGTGTGACCAATTTTTGTCAGCCTATCGCACGTCTATCAGATCAAAAAAATGGTGGTGGCCATTCTTTTCGTGGGCTTTGGATGTAAGCTGCGTCCAAGGATGGTTGGTCTATAGAAAGCTGGGTAACAATATACCCCTTCTCGAGTTTAGACGACAATGTACCATGTTTTTGCTAAGATCATATGGAAAACCGCGATTGAGACCAGGTCCGTCATCAGCTAGTCAAAAATGTTTGGTAGATAATTTAAGAGTTGACAAAAAGGATCACATAGCAGTCAAGGGCGAGTCGACATACCACCGTTGCAAAAAATGTGGGGGACGAACAGCATTTCTGTGCAAAAAATGTAATGTCTTTCTTCATCCAGTAAACTGTTTTGAACAATTTCGTAGATCTTAAGAATTTCTGTAAACATATTTATATTACTTACGCATTACTAAATAAAAAAAACACATTAAATCTGTCAAACAAACATTTTTTTTTGCCTACGTCATTTGTAAACGTAAGTGCTCATTGGCAACCAAAGTTGCCACCCAAAAACACCGCCTTCGCCATTTTTTTTTTTTAAAGTGCCTGAACAAAGTTGGTTTCTACACCGTTGGAGACTATTTGTACAAATTTTGGTTTTGAAATTCGAAAAAAAAGTTGCGGGCATTAATGAGTTAAAAGCATGTTGTTGTTGTAGCGGTAAGGACACTCCCCGAAGGCCTTGATGAGTGCTATCGATGTTGATGGTCATTTGCCGGATGAAGATTCGGAACGTTGTGGTAACAAGCACCATAAAGGTACTAGCCGGGCCATCTCGGGAACTATTTGCTATGACCACATGAAACCCTCCAGACCATCCCGCCCTCCCACCTCCTAGACCCATCAGGAGTTCGGCGTCGCCAGAGCCTCGGCTTTTAATGAAACAGGATTCGCCACGGGTAGGGGAGGTTGGCACTTGTGTTGGATAAGCTATATATTACGATGGCAACCCTTTGAGAGGGTTGCGCTACGCAACCCCTTGAATCAATTTGGTATTTAGTCGCCTCTCACTACAGGCATACTTATAGCGGGTATATTCTAAGCCCACTAACCCGCTGGGGGATACTTAAAAGCATGTCAGAAGACAGTGTCCTGTCAGAATACCAGTCATGAATCTACAGTATTTTCTTTTTAATAAGAGTAAGTTTTTTCTTAGTCTAAGGCTGTGAGAGTTACACACGATCTTCTTCATAGCCCAGCGTTTCTATAGACACCTTTCCCACTTGTTTGATCATGTACAGCTCTCGCCTTTTCTCACTCTCGCCCAATCTGATTGGGACATATACGGAGCACTCTTCGATGGATGCGCCATTTTTATCTAGCTCCTTTGCTGATAGGAATAGTGTCCAACAATTCGACCAAAATATCCGATAGATGACAGGAGTTTTTATGACCGATACAAATTCAAGCAGGAATGAAATTGGCGACCTGGTAACTGAAATAGAGAGCATACTTCAGTTTTGGAGGGAGCACTTCTCGACATTGTGAGCTAGCGTGGGAGAAGAAGAACCCTATACACTAATCTTCGACTTCTTGAAATCCGATTATGATGAAATGAATAACAATATGCCTGGTAACTACCCGCTTAGCTGTTCAAATACGGAGGCGAAGAGTTGGTGAATAGCATGTATCAGCTCCTATCCAAAATATGTTCGGACGAGCACATGCCTCCAAATTGCAATTTAAGTGTGCACTGCCCAATCGACAAGGAAGACGATCTCGCAAACCGCACTAATCACCACGGAATCAGCCTGCTTAATGTCGCGTATAAGGTTCCATATAGCACACTGTCCAGAAGATTGAAGTCCATAGGCAACCACCTGATTCGATCTTATCAGTGCGGTTTACGACCTAGTAAATTTTTATTGGGCCTGATATGCACGATACATGCCAGATCTTGCAGAAGACTCACGATAAAGGAATCGAGACGCAGTATCTTTAAGTTCAATGAAGCCTTTGGCAGAGCGAAAGGGCGTTACGTAATAAGGATTGAAGAGGACCTCTCTGAGCCACTCGAAACCAAACGATCCTTCCGACAAGGGGAGTCTTTTCAGTGGGATTCTTTAATATAATACTGAAAATAATTCTAGTAGTAGAAATAATTCGTGATGGCCTATTATAAGAACGCACATTTGCTGGCGTTTGTAATGATATTGATATTAATGGCTCTAGCAAACGCGATTTATGAGTTTTGCCTTTTCTAGATTAAATATAGACGTAAAAGGAGCGCCTTGAGATAAATTGGGACAAGACGAAGTACTTGCTGCCTTTCAAGGAAGTTGACGGATATAAATTCGAGACTGTGAAGGATTCCGTCTTTTTGGAAAAATTACGCTCTACAAGTCGCTCATCATACCTGCCCTGTTGTATGGCTTGTAACCATGCACGACGTCGAGAGAAGTCCCCCAGCGGGTTAGGGGGTTAGAATATACCCGCGGTAGGTATGCCTGTCGTAAGAGGCGACTAAAATACCAAATAGATTCAAGGGGTTGTGTGGCGCAACCCTTTCAGGTTGCCAGCGCATTATATAGCTTCTCCAAACCCAATTGTCAACCTCACTTATCCGTGACGAATCCTGTTTCATTAACAACCGAGGTTCTGGCGACCCCAAACTCCTCATGGATCGTGGGAGGGTGGGATGGCCTAGAAGGTCGCATGTGGTCATAACAAATCGCTCTCGAGTTGGTCGGGCTTGGTACCGGAACGTACCGGATCTGCATCCGTTGAAGGACCATCAATATCGATAAAGCTTCCCAGGGCCTTCGGGGAGTGTCCTTATCGCTACAGTAACAACAACAACGACGTCGAGAGAATATGACATGCCGTTTGGGGTGCTTTTAACGAAAGTTTTTCGGAAGGTTTATTGTCCTGTCTGTGTTGCCGACGGTGAGTATCGAAGAAAGTATAATGATGAACTGTATGAGCTTTACGTAGACATGATTATAGTGCAGCAAATAAAAGTTCAAAGGCTTTGCTGGCTAGGTACTGTTATGCGAATGGACGTAGTTACCCTAGCCAAAAAAGTGTTTCAGTCGACACCGCAATTGTAAGCAGAGGAAAGGAAAGACCCCCTCTGACTGGGGAAAGGCAGGTGGAAAACACTTGACCCTTCTTGGTGCGCCCAACTGGCGTCAGTTACCGCGAAACAAGTATAGGGCCGTGTCTTGTTAAGTATAGGGGCGTGAATTCTCTCCTTCACCTCACACATTATTAGGACTACCAGGAGTTTTTAACGTACTTACACTCTTTATTTTTTAGAGTAGTTGTATGTATAGGTGTATATGTGTGCAAACCCATACATCTCTTCTCTTCCTCAATGAATATTTTACCCAATTTTACCCACACAAAATTGGCTAGAAAAAGGAACAATTATGATTTTATAATTCAACAGCAGTGGACTTGTGCAGAACAATTTACAGACGTACATACACATATTTATATACAGTTATAATTTGAATAAACACATTACACTTGCCAACATTTAGCAAAACGGAAGTCAGCTGTCTACGGCTAATTTGCACAGGTGTCATGGCGTGTTTCTGTTGCACCGCAGTAATGAAATGTATATATCTGTGAGTGATGTGTGGCATGCGAGAGTGATGGCCGAATGGACAATCTCACCTACCCGTGGCGAAGTCTGTTTCTTTGTTTATTACCGGAACGTACCGGATCTATATCCGGCAGAGGACCATCGAAATGGATAACACTCCCCAAAACCTTCGAGGAGTATCCTTACCGCTACAACAACAACCAGGCCGATTCTTTGCTACAAAGAACGCTAAAGTTTATCCCTTGCCAGAGCAATATCACATCTACATTCAAGCCGAAAAGATATTGCTGCTAAAACCGGAGATCCTAAAAGAACCGGTTACGCTTATACCGTAAGTATAGATATAGGTAAGTATGCAGAAAGGTTAGTAGCGCCTTACTGTCGGTGCTGCAGGATTTGCAAAGGGGATGAAGTTGAGGAAACGGTTATTCACCGCATCGGCAACTTAGAGCTGCAAAAGTATCGATATTCAGCTTACTCGATATTTTCGATATTCAAGAGGGAGGGTATCGATATATCGCGATATATATCGAATTTTTTTTTATAGTGAAAAGCGCTTACTCAATTTAAAAGCAATATCAGGTATATATCAGACATTTATGTAAATTGAATATGTACATATATATGTTTTTATGATCGTTTCGAAGTTATGAAGAAAATATTACATATATATATATATATATATATATATATATATATATATATATGATGGATCTTCATGTTTTTTTCATACAAAAATCAATCTTATTTAGCGAGCTATGTGATCTAAATTTTCAGTTGTATGCGATCGTTCTAGATGGTGAAACAAATTGGACGTATTACCACTAGTTTTTATGCTTATGGACAACACTTTTCGTCTTCCAACTCAATGTCTTCTGTTCTGTTGCGTGTATATCTACATATACAAATACATTTATATATATGTATATATAATATGAAAAAAATAACGTACTTTTCGCATTGAACTTTTCAATATTCAGACCCACCAACTTGTTAGGTATTTATCTAAAATAAACACAAATCTGACATAATGTATGTAATTTTATTTACTCACGTTTTATTTGTCTTACCAAAGCTTAAACGCTGGTAATTCTGCCCCCAGGAAAAGGAATAAGAAATGGAAACATAGTACTCGATATTTAGAAAAAAGCGTCGATAATCGCACCATGAACATAGTACTCGATGTATCGATATTTATATCGATATTTTGCAGCTCTACTGCAACTGTCCAGCGCTACGTGACACGATACAGCGCTTCCTGAAAGCCTCTTTCCTAGATAATATGAACCAGGTCGTGGAGTGTGACATCAATAAGTTGGTAGCCTTTTACAAGTTCTAAAAATGGTACGAAGAGAAAAGTTAATGGTGTCGTTTCGTGGTATCACGAGGGGCCTAATTGTTACTGTACTAGGTGTGTCCTCTGGCAGTCACGGCCACCTAACCCATGTGCTCTTTAAATTTATCACCTAGAGTAGAACCATTGGCTTATCTAATCAGGAATAAAATTTGCTTCATTGAACTTAGCATTCATCAAATGTCAAACAAAATTCCAATGTCTAGCCTGGCGTGTCCATCGTCCTTGCTTGTTACAAGCTGTCACAAATATAGCACTTACAACCATTGTTATGACACACAATCTGTTACAAATAAATATCTATATGTAAGTATGTATGTGTGTGTAACACTAAAATGTGATAATTTTTTTATTATGTCGTGCCAGGTCGGTCACCAATTAAGACTAAAACGTTTGCTAACACAAAGGCACACATCCATACATATATACGTACTCCCTACTCACCTGCGCCCACTCATAAAAGGGCTCAAGTTAACACATATTAAGGTTGTTTTGTTGAGTTTAGTAGTACGTACACCTCGCCATTGTGTCGCATATATCATATTTCACTCTGTCTGGCAAGAGCATGTGCCCAACATTTGCCACATGACAACCTCGTCATAAGTGAGACCTGATATAAATGTGTATGTATATATGTGTGTGTATATTTATAAGCAAATATATAATACAAATTTACCGAGTCCTACACCTGCAAGAGTTATCATATACATAAATATGTATATATGTATGTATATTCGAATGTATGTGCACGTTATGTCTACCCTCTTTAGTGTTATGCTTGTGACTGCGCATGAAATTATTTAATTAAGTGGCAAAATACATGGCTCGTTAATTGCATATTTGCGCCACATCGCTCATCTGACAAAATGTTGCACAAATCTATGTACAGTAGTAACTTTTCCTATTACATACTCAGTACTTGCGACATTCTGTCAATACCTTAGCCAAAAGTTTTCACGTGCATAGATAAACAATAAACCGTATTAAGAACAAGAGAACACCATAATGAAGTTCCTGGCGCATGCTGAATCTGGTCCTGGGAAGAGAAAAAAGAATAAACTTTCAGAACTTCCTAAAATGGAAAGAGCGTTGATCAAGTTGTTTGCAAATCAACCAGTCGAGAATTTACCAATCACCTCTGATATGCTTAAGCAAAGGCCAAGTTTTTCCATTCCAAAATTCAGGAAAACTCGTGAGACTTCCATGCTAGAAATGGATGGGTTACAAAGTTTAAAAAAAAATATATGGAATACGAAAACTCAAAACATGTGAGGAAAAAATTTCCAATAAGACTTCCCAACTGTAAAAACTGAACAAAAAAAATTCTGATTTAAGTTTGAGCAAGGACCAGATATACAGTGCCGATGAATCTGGTCTCTTTTGAAAGCTTTTCCCTGATAGAACTCTTGTGCGCTCAAAAGGAACTTCCGCTCCAGGACACAAAATCAGTAAGGAAAGAACAAATTTTCTTCCTTGCACGAATACAGCTGGAAATCACAGATTAAAATTAATAGTTATTGGGAAATCATTGAACCCACGTTCACTTAAAAATTTTACGGATATTCCGGTTGTCTACTAAGGAAATACAAGTGCTTGGATGACCTTGGCATTGTTTGAAGAATGGTTCCACAAAATATTTGTACCAGAGGTCATCATATGGCCATCTTTGGTTGTAAAGAATTCCGTTTATTAATTTAACATTTTCTAAAATTTCAGCTAAAAGAGTTCTTTCGTGTCGAAAATCTTCCCGAAAAGGCTCTATTGCTTACTGATAATGCTCTATGCCGTCCCAAAGAAGACGAGTTAATGAGTAGTGATGGTCAAATAGCTTCCTTCAAACTGTATTGCTCTTATACAGCCCATGGACCAAGACTTACAAAATTGAACTACAAAACAAGGCTTTTAAGTCACATCGTTCGACGTGGAAAACCCAATAGAGGAATCTCTGCGAAACATCAACTTAAGATACGTAATATGCTTTTTATCTAATGCCTGGAATGCTGTTAGGTGTCTTCAAATCAGTCATCATTTTAAAAATTGTTTGAGGTAACATCCGAAGAATGGGATAGTGCAGAGGTCATCCCTCTTTCAGAGTTACGTTTACAGCTTGTTGAAGATACATCCAATATTCAAACAATTTCAAATTTACCTAAAGAAACTGAACCATTGCAGCAAATATCCGATTCTGAAATTGAGCAATGGATTGCTGAACCTATTTTGGAGTCTTTTGAACAAAATGAAGATCCCTTGATCGATTGTGATCTTACCGATGGTAAAGACACAAACAACGTGATAGTAAATAAGAAGAAAATTACACCAGAAGAGACTATATCAGCATACAATATTTGCTTAGAATGGGCTGATCAAAATAGCGCCTCTTTAGACGATATTATGACGTACCAGAGACTTGGAAGCAGCGTAGTACTGAACAAGCGAGCTTCTAAAAAACAAACAAAAATTTTAAATTTTTTTAGCTCCGCACAAAGTATGTGAGTCTTTCTATATTTATGTATATGAACGAATTAAACTTAAACGTTTTGAATTAAAATACATATTGTAACAAATTTAGGGAAATATAGCTTACTTGAAACCTTCTACTAAAGTTCGAATCGCTGAATTGTCGAATAAATAACTTCACTATTCTGTATTGCAAAATGGTTTTTATTAGACTACTTTGGGAGCTTGCGCTGCTTTTATACTCTCGGTTTCCTCTTTCACCCATTTCCCCTAAGGTCTGGTAATTTCGCGAACAGTTGTATCTCATGCTTGGTTATCAGCTATATACATTAATATTTGTAGCTTATAGCCAAATACGTGTATATGTGTGAGTAACTACTTCGGCCGATGACTACATGTGTGTATGTGAGGTATCTCTTCACTTTGAGCTGCTGGTTATGTGTGTGCATGTAAATAAATTTGGCTGCTTACTGTATTTGTTGTTGTCGATTATTTAATAACAGCCTAGTGGTGTCAACATACGCCACAATATTAAAAATAATAAACTTATTTTCCAATCCAAATTCTTTCTTAAAATTGTCTTTTGTTTGATACAAGAAAAAAAATTAGTACTTGCGACCACCTCAAAATCAAGTTACTACTGTACTTACATATATTTATGTATGTATGTATAACAAATTGCTTTGACAGTATAGCAAACATGCAAAGGAGTTGAGTATGTATGTTTGTATATAGCGGCACCAGGACATACATAAGCATCACCACATAAGCATAAGCACCAACACATAAGTACTTTATTAGTTTTACTAGGTTGTTAGCACCATTTAAAGTAACAAAGCGGAACTTTGCAGTATTTGAAGGACCTTGTGACTTAGACAACTGCTCTTCGTTTTTTAATTCAGTTAGGTTTCACTGTACGTTATTTGAAGTTTTATTTTACTGTAAACAATACATTTATATAAATTTACTGCAGCGTACTTTGGCATGTCGGTTTCTTTGACTAAAATTTGTGTATAGACGATAGCAGACTATTAAGAGTGCGTTGACCTTAATGTACTAGGCAATGAATATAGTCCTATATGACTTATTGGAAAAGTAATTTTTTACTTTCAAGTCAAATTTGGCATCGTGGCATTGGTGGCGTCATACAATTACTAACACCTTTACTTTTGCTATTAGCATGCAGCGTAATGATCATCGATGGATGGGCCGGAATTATCTGAATGGTTGGCAAGTGTCGGTTCAATTAAGGAACAATATCTCACAGCCTAGGAGAATTAAACAGGGGGTAACACAGATAGGTATCCTTTTCCTGCTTCCGTTTAATTTCTATACATTTAATCTCCCTTCCACACCAGAAGTAGTAACATTCATTTCATATGCCGACGACTGCATGATTATGGCAACGTGACTTAGTCCTTCAATGAATGAATTAGTTTCTATAATAAACAGCTATCTCACCGGTCTTTCCAGTTTCTTCACATCGCGCATTATCGCCGACAAAATCCACAGCCCCTCTGTCTATGACGTGGAAAGAACAAAAGACGCAAATATTGTATGTTCACGGCGATGGTGTCACGTTACCGACTGTCAGTCACTCAAAGATCTTAATGGTAACGTTCGATAATACTCTCACCTTCAAAGCGCATGCCCCCAAAATTGTATCTAAAATACAAAGCCGCAACAAAATCTTCAAGTCGTTTTTCGGCAGCACCTGGGGAAAAGATAAAGAAACGTTGTTAACCACGTACAAAGCAATTGGCCGGCAGCTCTTGTGCTAAGAGTCACCAGTTTGGTCGTCTGGTCTTTAAAACACATACTGAAAAAGGTTGCAGGGCTGTCAAAATACCGCAATCTGAACTGCTCCGGGATGTCCCTTTATGACCACTTAACGTCACCTAAATAGTGAAACCAAAGGGGTCAATATTTAAGAGCACAACGAAATGCTGAACAGGTAGTTTTTGCTAAACTGTCACAAACCAGGACATCCTAGCAAACAATAACTTGAGCTAGCCCCGCCTCCACGTGGGTTAAGGGAATATCTCCATAAGTACTATGTTTGGATCCGGTACTTCCCAACGCAGCTGTTCGATCTAGACAAGCATAAAGAGGCCCTAGGCAAAATACACACAGAATCAGTAAACGCCTTTGCCAGGATGCACCCGGTAAACTTTTGCAGAAGAAGAAAGCACACTACCAAGGAAAACACGAGTCACCTTGGCCCTACTTCGTTATGGATACTGTAACAGTTTAAACTCTTACTTGTCTAGAATGAACCTTGAATGCATAATGTATATCCTGCATACGATGAATCCCCACATGACACCAACCATCTTTTCAATTGGAATGTGAAATCTACGCCTCTAACACCAATCTCCCCATGGTCTGCCCCTGTTTAAACTGTCAGTTTCTATAGGTTAGCGTAGAGGACTTTGATGAAAAGTTGTGAGTGGTCGTACCCATTGAATGGGCGAATGGTAAATCCTTCCGTGGGGAATGTAAAAGCTAAACAAAAGAGGGGATATGACAGCATAATGTGGCATACTTTGTTTAAATATCCTAGGTTTGCAAGTAACATTCCTGAACTGCACCATTGGCTGCCGGCCACGTAGATAATTTTCGGTTCACCTTTTTAGGCTGAGAGGAAAGGTGGATCCTTCCAAAGTATGGCAGTAACGTGCTGTGATTGAATGCATCGAAGGCTTTTGATAAGTCTAGCGTTACGAGTACAGTTCTATGGTGAGCTTCTTCATTCAGTCCATAATTTATTTGTGTATTGATGGCCTTTAGCACGTTGGTGGTGCTATGCATTTTAGGAAGCCATGCTGATGATGGGCAAACTGCGGGTTTGATGTCAAATAAGGAAGCCATCCGGCTTCAATGCTCTTGGCTACTGGCGAGAGAAGAGATAGTGGACGCTATGAGTCTCCTATTTTAGCTTGTTTCGCAGGCTTTAGTAGCGGCAACACCCTCGCCATTTTCCATTTTTCAGCGAAGATGCAAGAGGACAAAGACAGGTTGAAGACGAGCGCAAGATATAGCGTCGACATGGTAATATCGTCAGGGCCATGACAACTCTCAAAAGCCCATTTCTCTCACCCTTTAAGTGCTAGGTGCGCTAGCAGGCAACACCTAAACTCCGTGACTCCAAAAATTCTTCTTCAATCAGGTACATTTAATATAAAAAATCAGCTCAACTTTAATACAATAGTCGGTGAGTGGCTGCTCAGCATTCTTCTGAACCTGTTGATTTGATAATCCTTTCGGTTCTGGCAGCAAAAGTGAGGTAGACGTAGACAGTGTCGCTTTTGGATAAGCCTTGCTAGTAGCTCATCAACGACAGGCACTAGTACCACAATGCTATAGACGCCTTTTGACAGAACTAGCCACGCCCAAATACACCTTACCTACATAAGCATTAAAATTTTGGGGTCGTCAAACTTTTGTTATTTTCTCAAAGAAAACATTAAAAAAATATGTAAGTAGATAGACATGAAATCGATCGATTGCGTATTATTTTATATAAGTAAATTCTTTCATAACTATGTAATGCATATGCTACACGCCTAAATTTATGCCATTTATTTTTTCAAACATAAATTCAAAGTGCCGCTATTAACTTTTATGGCCTGACATGAACTTACTACGTGTGTGTTGTAAATTTATTTAGTCAATAAAATCCATTGATCGAATTGCTGTATATAGCCAATAGAAAACACATGTTCCCTAAAGTTTCGCTGATTTTAGCTCATTATTTATAATTGTCTCTAATAATAAAATACATTTGTTGTAATGGATAATTAAGTTGTTAATGGACGCTGTTTAGTAACTACTAAACAAATAAAAATGTATCTTTCTTAGTTTGTATTTCGAAATACATAAGCTCTTAAGTACTTTTAGTATTGCGTTTCGAATTTCAAACTTTTTGTTGCATAATTTTAGGCAAAATTATTTAAAAAACAAGTAAGGAAGGTTAAGTTCGGGTGTAACTGAACATTACATACTCAGTTGAGAGCTATGGTGACAACATAAGGGAAAATAACGATGTAGGAAAATGAACCGAGGGAAACCCTGGAACGTGTTTGTATGACATGTGTATCAAATGAAAGGCATTCAAGAGTATTTTATGAGGGAGTGGGCCATAGTTCTATAGGTGGACGCCATTTAGGTATATAGCCATAAAGGGGGATCAGGGTTGACTCTAGAATGCGTTTGTACGATATGGGTATCAAATGAAAGGTGTTAATGAGTATTTTAAAAGGGAGTAATCCTTAGTTTCATAGGTGGAAGCCGTTTCGAGATATCGCCATAAAGGTGGACCAGGGGTGATCCTAGAATTTGTTTGTACAATATGGGTATCAAAAGAAAGGTGTTAATGAGTATTTTAAAAGGGAGTAATGCTTAGTTCCATAGGTGGACGCCGTTTCGAGATACCGCCGTAAAGGTGGACCAGGGGTGACTCTAGAATTCGTTTGTGCAATATGGGTATCAAACGAAAGGTGTTAATGAGTATTTTAAAAGGGAGGAAGCCTTAGTTCTATAGGTGGACGCCTTTTCCAGGTATCGCAATAAAGGTGGACCAGGGGTGACTCTAGACTTTGTTTGTACGATATGGGTATCAAATGAAAGGTGTTAGTGAGTACTTTAAAAGGGCGTTGGGCTTAGTTCTATAGGTGGACGCCTTTTCGAGATATCGCCATAAAGGTGGACCAGGGGTGACTCTAGAATGTGTTTGTACGATATGGGTATCAAAAGAAAGATATTAATGAGAGTTTTAAAAGGGAGTGGTGGTAGTTGTATATGTGAAGGCGTTTTCCAGATATCGACCAAAATGTGGACCAGGGTGACCCAGAACATCATCTGTTGGATACCACTAATTTATTTTTATATGTAATACCTGCCAAGATTTTAAGGGTTTTTTAATTCGCCCTGCAGAACTTTTTCATTTTCTTCTTCTTAATATGATAAGTGTCACAACCATTTTATAAAGTTTTTTCTAAAGTTATATTTCGCGTCAATAAACCAATCCAATTAACATGTTTCATCCCTTTTTTCGTATTTGGTATAGAATTATGGCATTTTTTAATTTTTCGTAATTTTCGATATCGAAAAAGTGGGCGTGGTCATTGTCGGATTTCGTTCATTATTCATACCAAGATAAAGTGAGTTCAAGTAAGTACGGGAACTAAGTTCATTAAAGATATGTCGATGTTTACTCAAGTTATCGTGTTAACGGCCATGCGGAAGGACAGACGAACAAATGTGTATAAAAACTGGTCGTGGCATCAATCGATTTCGCCCGTTTTCACAGAAAACTGCATCATAAAATCTATGCCCCTACCAAATTTCAAAAGGATTGGTTAATTTTTGTTTGACTTATGGCGTTAAAAGTATCCTAGGCAAATTAAATAAAAAAGGGCGGAGCCACGCCCATTTTGAAATTTTCTTTTATTTTTGTATTTTATTGCACTATATCATTACTGGAGTTGAATGTTGACATAATTTACTTATATACTGTAAAGATATTAAATTTTTTGTTAAAATTTTACTTTAAAAAAAATTTTTTTTAAAAGTGGGCGTGGTCCTTCTCCGATTTTGCTAATTTTTATTAAGCGTATATATAGTAATAGGAGTAACGTCCCTGCCAAATTTCATCATGATATCTTCAACGACTGACAAAAGTTTTAAATTACCTTCTTTTAAAAATGGGCGTTGCCACGCCCATTGTCAAAAATTTTACTAATTTTCTATTCTGCGTCATAATTGCAACTCATCTACCAAGTTTCGTCGCTTTATCTGTCTTTGGTAATGGATTATCGCACTTTTTCGGTTTTTCGAAATTTTCGATATCGAAAAAGTGGGCGTGGTTATAGTCCGATATCGTTCATTTTAAACAGCGATCTGAGATGAGTGCTCAGGAACCTACATACCAAATTTCATTAAGATACCTCAAAATTTACTCAAGTTATCGTGTTAACGGACGGACGGACGGACGGACATGGCTCAATCAAATTTTTTTTCGATCCTGATTATTTTGATATATGGAAGTCTATATCTATCTCGATTCCTTTATATATGTACAACCAACCGTTATCCAATCAAACTTAATATACTCTGTTATCTCTGCTCAACTGAGTATAAAAAGATGCGCCTAGAAATATGTAATATTGGAGTTACAATCGAAGCCGGTGTCTTATACACGGGATCTGGTAAGAAAAGGTTTGTCTTCGCGCTTAAAACTCCTCTCGAAGGCAATCGGTTCGGTTAGGTTGAACTGGCCGTTCCTAAGGGCCTCACATAAACTAAACGAGTCCACATTGTTACCAGAAATTTGTTTAATGACCAAAGTGAAAAACAATAAAAAAATCAGAACTTGTGTTATAAAATAACCCCATTATTTTGGCAAATACTAGAAGCCTTCTAGGACCCACCACTTCTTCTAGGGCCTGCCACTTGCTGCTTCTAGACATGATAGCTGTAACATGCCTTCTCTATTCTATTGGTGAAGTCCTAGCCTGGTAAGCGCAACTATCATGGTTGCACCTCTTTGAAATGCCATTGAAGGAGATTCCGGCTCTTCCCGCGTTTGGGTCAACTGGCCAACGTCCCGTAATTGTAGCTGTTATCCTAAATATTTCTTTCCCAGACAGTTTTAGTAAATCCTCTATTTTTTATTGTATTGCGGCCAAATTCTTCTGGTGGTCCTACATGAGTCCGTAGAGTACCGAATTGGAATAACTGATTTCTTGAAATAGTTTAGAATTTCACTTTTTATTCATGTAAGCGATCGATGTAGCGCGACTCTCTCAGTGATGTTTTACGATGCACCGGCATTTGTCAGTTCATCTGCTTATTTTTTTTTCGTCTAAATTCCTTTCACGTAACCAGGTGAGATTAATTGTTGCTGAGTTTTCTGTATTGGGTAGCAGCTTCTTACAGTTATCGATGGCCTTGGAGTACGTAAGTGATGAGCGTTGCTTGGCTGTCTTAGAGCACGCATGTCACTCGTCCATTTAGAGAGTTCTCAAACTGAAAGAAACAAGCTCTCTAAGATTTCTGGCTGTTCGGAAAATACTTCTGCAACAAAACTGCAGTTCGTTTTCCACCCGTCAGTTAATAGTGAGGTGACACCCTCCCAACACTCCAGATCGCCTGACCTCCTACATGGACCTGTAAATTACTGAGTACATACTTGTACTAGTACCAAATAAGTAAAAGTACTCACGTACCTCAAATCTAAGTACAAATTATAAGTACTACAGTACTTGTACTTCGAATCCGAAAGGCACAATTAGATATACTTACGAAAGACTGGCAATTACACGAAAGCACTTTTTCTGATAAAATATGTCAGTTTGATTCATAAATGGAAAATCGAAATGTGAGTAAAATTCATATTAAAAAGCAACAAGAAGTAAAACAACATATTAAATAAATTGTACAACAGCTAACAATATTAAAGTAGTCTTGTGTTTGCCTTCATTAGTACTAGCTTTTAAAACGAAAAGTACGTCATTGATTGCCTTCTAGGACTATAAACAATGCATCCTAAGGAAAATAAACGCTCTACTGGGTCGGAGGAAGCTAAGGGCGTATTCATTTTGAGTGATAGGTCCTGCATAAGAGGATAACTCTGAAATCTGTTTATGTATCATTAGAATACCTAAAAAACTCTTCTCCAAACATTTTGTCAAAGTTAGGTGATCGTAAGTGTGCTGGTCGATCCGCTTCAAAACCGCTCAATACTTATCAAAGTAATTCGACGGTACTTACAAGTACTTTACTTGTACTTCAACAATTCAAGTACAAGTACTTCGATACTTATACTTGTACTCATTTTTCGAAGTACTGAGGTACTAATTACTTGCACTTGTCCTGGTACTTTTTCTTTACAGGTCTGGTATTCATGAGGGTTTTCGAAATAGAACTTCATAGCTTAACATTCTTGCGGCATTTCGAATGCATGAAATTGAGTAAAAAAAGTTTGGCACTGCCTGCTTTCAGGTGCTCTTAAATAAGATTATATAAACTGCATAAAAACAAATATGTGCAGTTTTTTACGATTTCTTTCATTTCAATACAACTGAAAAAAAACAAAAAAAAAAATGCAAAAATGTTTGTTTGCAATAATTTCTAATTAAATTTTAACGCATACAAAAACAATGATTGCCCACTAAAGTATACAATAGTAGGTTAAACAGACCTTCAAATCTTTTCATTAACAAATTAACGCCAAATGGCGGTTAATGTGGTGTTGATTGTTTTTGCGCTTCGAATCGCTTGAAATAATTCATTATTTTTTTAATGCTTCGGTTTTTGTTCTTTTTGTTAGTTCGTTGTATGCCATTTAACATACCACAATGTACGCACAATCAACCGAGACCACGTAACTATTAATTATTTTCAATAGCGTTAACTCACGTTGCATGCCACATGCCACAATCTTTTTTGTTGTTTTTTAGGTTGCCTGACCAAATTGGTATTTCATAGTGAATGTCGCATTTTCAGGTTAACCGCAGTTCGAATGACCGCTGCTCAACCATTATCGGCCTACAATGACATTTTCCACAAACGAAATGAAATTTATTGCAGCTCAAAACAAAACTATGCAAATTGTTAATATAATAAAATTAAAAAATAAATTTAGTTTTGCATTACACACTTTTGTGAAATTTGCGTCTAACTCACGCGCAATCATATTTATATCCGTTTTTTTAGTTTTGGTTGCATATTTTTAGGCGTGGCAGGCATTTGATTTCACAATACACCACTTTTATGCAAACTCGCATAAATAATCGTTTTTCAATTCATTGATTATGCCACAGTATAATTAATTCCGCTTGTATTCACATTTGTTTCTATATAACTAATTGAATTTTGTGTAGAATTTGCAATTTTCACTTTTAATTAGCGCCTAATTAACGCTTACATTTTTTTCACAAATTTGATACGCATACGTTTTAAAGAATTATCGGTTGACGAAAATAGCATGATTTATTAATTAAATGGAATTGAAGAAGTTATAAAGTGTGTGCCAAATGGTAATTTCTTACGTGCTCCAGCGTAGCATTGCGGCTGAGGAAAGTCCTAGCAAAGTGAAATAGAACAGGAAGTCCCTCGGAGCCTTTTCAGCACTCATTTCTAATCGAAAAATAATTTAGAAGAGCCAGCAGACAGCGCTTACACTTCGATCCCCGAGGTGGTAGTGCCGCGCTTGTTGGCCGATACTAAGACCCAATGGACGGCATATACTTTTTATAAGTTTAAATCAAGTTGGTATACTCCCTACTATGCCACAAATTCCGTTTAGAGCGATCGGAATCATGTACACCACTCTTGGAGAAATGCTCGTGTAGCTTTCCTACCAAAGGCGGGAAAGATCGGTCACATGTATCTCAAATACTACAGGCCAATTAGCTTAACATCAGTTCTGCTAAAAACCTTCCGAGGCTAGTAGATATGTACATTAAATCCCATGCGAATGAAGAACTATTATCTAAAGCACAAAATATGTACACCGAAAGCAAGTTGCTAGACACAGCACTGCATAGGATGGTAATAAACATAGATACAGTTCTGAAATGGGCAATCATGGATGGTCTTAATTACATTGAAGTACATGCAGTATTAACCAGATAAATCGGCTGCATGTTTAATTGCAGAAGACCTACTTCAAAATATAGGTTGAACGAGGCCACGAAATCAATGGACAGGGGTACGCTGCAGGGTGAGGTATTATCATCTCTGCTGTCGACGCTGGTCATCAACCAATTACTCAGACGATTCGACGATGCTATTTGATGGATCGGGCGCTTCGAGATATATATGCTTGAGCATATAGACTCGGGTTGACCACCAGTGCGGAGAAGAGGAGCAAGAGGAACAAGTTCTCAAATAGTATTAAACCTAAGTCATGGAGGAGAAACTCTGCACGAAATATGTAGGAATCATCCTAACCAGTGCGCTTTCGTGCATATAGTATGCCTGCAAAAGAAAGTTGGGGTGTACTTGAGGTCTATCGCCTGCGCTCTGTCTTTGGGTATTTACAGCTATTGTAAAGCCTATCCTATACTATAGAGTCTTTGTTTGGTAGACAGCTACATAAAAAAACTTATCTTAAAAAATTTGAGGAGGTCGACATGATATCAATGCTTAGCGTCATGGCAGCTCCGAAAAAAACCCCACCGACTGCACTGTATGCCATTCTGAACATTCCACCTGTAGACCTGGTGGCGAAAAATATAGTGTTAACCACTTAAATGATGGCTTCTCCGCTTAGAGCCATAATATAGTTGAGTGGTTGACGCAAGACTGCCAAAGTGGCCGATGAGGCGAAACACATTTACATCGTTGATTGCCAAGTTATGGAAGAAGTAGAGTCTGTAGTATGCCATGGTATAGTGGTAGCATGCGTCGTCTACCACATCACATATCAAGGCTTCAAGTCAGGGGCAAAACAAGTTTTTTTTTAGCTAGACGAATGGTTTTTCTAAGCGTAGTCGCCCTTTTGAAGTGATTTGGCAAAAACCCAGAGTGAATTTCTGCTATGAAAAGCTTCTGAGTGAAAGTTCATCTACCTTGCACATGCCGTTCCAAGTCGGCGTAAAACATGTAGGTTCCTTCGCGCCAGTTTGCAGGAAAAATTAGAAGAAGCATGATAGAAATTTGTAGAGAAGCTCGACCTAAAATCTCTTCGGAGGGAGGTTATCGCGTCTTGAATTTATTTGTGTTTAAGCTGGAAGTAGTAGCCGTATTTAAAGAAGTATGAACGCTGGAAGAAAAGAGCTCCACTTGTAGCTGCGTCAAATTTTATGTTGACATCCAAGCAGAAATTGAGGCAATTATCTCGCAGAGCACAGTACTTCTAAGTGTGTTAGAGTATAAGCAATCCCTGGAAATAATCGGGACAGGGAGAAACATACAGCTAAACAGGGTGCACCACTGTTGTTGTTGTTGTAGCGATCAGGACAATCTCCGAAGGTCCTGGGGATATATTCCAACCCCATAAACCGCTGGAGGCGCATCACTGGAAGCATGTAACGTAGATAGGTCGTAGGATTATTACTCCAGCTATCAGGAGTGACAAATCTATCAGATTTAGAAGCATCAAGAAGCGTTGGCTCCAGAAAGCTTTGTCAAGTATATATCAAGAGGACGCAGATATTTTATAAAATAGGTCCTAGTTTCTGATATAATTTTTCACTTTGGTCGTTAAGCAAAATTCTGGTAATACTAAGGACACATTCGGTCTATGTGTGCTCCTCCCGCCCCAGACAGCTCAACATAACCGAACCGCGATGGCAAGCCTCTTTGAATGTTACTTCTAATACACAAACTTTCAATATACGAAATTAGTACTTTTGATTTGACAAAATTCCTCTGATTTGATTCCTCCCATGTGCCCTGAAGTCGCACTTCAGTCTTCAAGTACTTAAAACTACTTCTTTACTTTAATCGGCTGAAAGTGAATTTAATAGAATTCTCTTGCGTGAAAGCAACCTGCTTGAGACTTCCGTTATATGATTTGTTAGCGCTCTCATTTTTTATATTTTTTGTTTTCTTTTATATCATTTTTCTTATCATGCGCTAACTGGGTTAAGCCTGAGCCAATTTTCTACTTTTCCTCACACGCAAACAAACTGCAGCTGCCTACATCCGTTTGTTTTCAATTTCTATATATAGGGAGCTTTTTATTTTTGTTGTTATTTTTACACTCTTGTTTCATTTTGTTTTATCTGTCTATTATTAGTGGGCGTGGTTGGTTTGATAACTGTGCAACAAGCAGTTACAATAGTTTGTATATGACAGTAAAGTTTGTGGTGATAGGTATACATATATATGTAGTTATATTTGTTTTATTTGTTGTTGTTGTTGTTATATGTTAGGGTTTATGGGGTGAGTAAATGGTAAGCTACACTGCCAGTCACCGCAAACAAATGTGCACATTTCAACAGCTCATAGGTAATGGATATATTTACCTACGTATGCGGTTTTATACATATAAATATACCCTGCAAAAAATACGATTAGTCTAGAATGACTCGCAAAGGAGTATGCGACTACTGCCAGTTATGATCTCTTTGTATGCATTGAACTGTTCCCTTTTATTAGAGCATGTCCTATGAAGAGACGAATTGTACCCATTTATACCCGAAAGCGATCGATAGGACCAATCCCCTTTGTATCCATATGGGAACTTATGAATACTAGTTCCTTTTCCCTTCAATAAGGACTCAAATAGGGAGCAGTCGCATTTTTAATGGCAGAAACACAATCGACGAGTTTACTAAGCCACCAAATATATTTGATGTAAGTTGTTCGACCGCTTTTCAAAAAGGAACAAAAAATATTCTCCGAAAATTTAACCCTAACTCCGGCGTAGTCGTTAAGTCGTAGTTATTTAGGTTCGGTATAGGGCTCCGCATTTTTCTCAAATAATTCGATTCAATCAATTGTAGTCTTTTTATTTTACTCATTTCGTTGCCGTTTTTTACGATTTCTTAAAATGGGATACATAGATTTCCAACTGCCTAATCCCAGCTGTACCCGAAAGGGACTATAGGGGATCAATTATGTCCAAGTGTAGAGCAAAGAGATCTATAGGAGCCCAATCTCTTTAGGGACTAATCGCACGATTTTTTGCAGGGTATATATATGTGTGTTATGCATCTGTATGTGTGCAGTTGTTTTTCATTATAATCCCCACTGACTGTCTTTCTATGCGTCATGACGCATTTGTTTGTTTCTTGGCTTGCCCTAAGTCAACTTGGCGCTGACTTAACTTGGCTTCAACTTACCGGTTTTGTTTACTTTTACATGGTTTAGCCAACAACTAACATATTAACTTAGCAATACACTCATCACATGTATGTGTATGCAGAAACGCATATACAGCGGTGGGAAAAATTATAAGAGGGCAAGATGTGAAAAATGCGCAGACATGTTTTGTTTGTTTGTTTGAATTTCGTGGAAGGAGGAAATTCTTTGTGCACTAACCGGAAAATTAAAGCCTCGCTGCGAGACCCTCCCTGTGTAGGACTCCCTCCACTCATGAAGGGCTACCCACTTAAACTTAGCCTCGCTAACGTGTGCCCTAAAAGAGCTCTATAGCAACTTTCTCTTTTGCTGAGAAGCATTTTTCTCACAAATGTGCTAAGCCATATGTGGCTTAGGCAGTCATGTTATTTATGACCCTCCCCGTTCGGCGAATGGTTCACATTCGAAAAAGTTGTGGCGCACAACGTTTAATTTTCCGCAGTACAGGAAGTTCGGGTTTTCAACTTTGCCATTCCAGTGCAGATATTTGCGAAAGTAACTGTGTTCTTTTAAAAACTGAGTCGCGTAAAAGTCGACCTCTCCGTGTGGTCGCGTCAACCATGAGTTGACTTTAGTAATTATTCCCGTGCAGGTATGGCCTCACCAGCTCTACTTGCTTCCGATCCGCTGTCGTAACTATATTGCTTCTCTTTCCTTAACGAGAAGATTTATAGGCGTGGTTCGCGCAAATACCAGAACAGCTTCACCACAGACGTTACGGTAAGCCGAAGCTTTTCGCAGGCTCCTCGCATTTGCTCCAAGAATGTGAGCTTACGGTCTAGTGCAGTTTCTATTGGCTGTCATATCCTTGACAGTAATAATCCGCCTCTTTGTAAAGATGACGGTCTTCGTTTTTGCTGTTGATAGCTGGAAACCATCATCAGCCTTACACCTTTTTACATTACGAATAATCTGGTTTGGTTTTAGCCGTGCCAGCTCGCTACTCCGCCCAGTTATGAAAGTTGTCACGTCGTCTGCGCAAGCCACAATGAATGTATTGTCTGGCATGTTCAACCGAAGAAGACTGTCATTAGTAATATTGCAGTTATCGGAACCTAGTGCCGAACACTGTGTTGCTTCACCTGTTATTTTCATCTTTCTTTGGCTTTAGTGGTTTCATACGTTAGAAACCCCTTTCTCAGATAGACCCTTTATATTTCATGCAAATATTGGCGTTTCTTGAAAGTGCTTTCTACTGCCTCAAGCATGTCGTCCCGTCATATCAGATAAAGACGTATTTGACGTCCAATTTCAGCAGCCTATATGATCAGGAAGCTAGTATAGATGTGTGGTTCGGAAACTTTTTTTATCAAATTAGAATTTTTTCAAATCAAATTAAAACTATTTAAAGTCAATTAAAACTTGTTTTATGTCAAACTAAACTTTTTTTAAATAGTTGAAACTTTATTAATAATTTGGGAAATATAAACAACGTAACATCAGGACGGACAAGGCGACAGCTGTTTCGATTATACCTTGTAAATCTCTTCAAAGCCTTTTTTCCCGGGAGTGGGATTTGAACCCGTACTCCTACGATGGTTGAGTGTTACAAACACATTCAGCCACGTCATGCCTTAGTTGTTGTAAACCTTATCCCAATTACCTGTTGTCCGTTGTTTAAAATTTTCCCAAATTATTAAATAAATTATAAATTAAAAAAGCAATAACGGCAATCCCCGCTTAACTCATACAAATAGAAACTTTTTTCATTTCCTAGTAAACTTTCTCAAGTCAAATAAAACATTATTTCATTTCAAATTAAACTTCTTCTAGTCTAACTAAAAATACTGAAAATCAAAGAAAACTTATTTTATATCAAATCAAACATTTTTAAAAGCAATAAGGGCAATCCCCGCTTAACTCATACAAATAGAAACTTTTTTCATTTCCTAGTAAACTTTCTCAAGTCAAATAAAACATTATTTCATTTCAAATTAAACTTTTTTCTAGTCTAACTAAAAATACTGAAAATCAAAGAATACTTATTTGATATCAAATCAAACATTTTTAAAATCAAATGAAACTTTTGCGTTTCAAAGTAAACCATCTTCATATCAAAATAAAATTTTTTCAGATCATATCAAACTTTTTTCGTGTCAAATGAAACTTTTTTTTATTTCAAATTTACCTTCTTTCATTTCAAATTAAACTCTTTTCATGTCATATGAACCTCTTTTCCAAGTCAAATGAAATTTTTTTTCAGATAAAATTACATCTTTTTCTTAGGGGGATCTTTCATCGGCAGCGTCTGTCCATCACGAGTTGCGGCTGAAAGCGGGCATCTATCTTGGTTCAAGCAGCTCGCTATATAAATGTGCAAATAATGTTTTTATCCCCGATGAGCGGATTGTGCGCTGGGCTTCGGACCCGCGTCAAACCACACTCCAATGAGGATGTTGAACTCCTACTGAGTTCAAATAATTATGTGTGTCAGTATGACTTGACTACTTGTGTGGTCTATATGTGTGTATGTATATTATACCATCAACTGCATTGAAAGTAAAACACGTTCCAAGTAACGCTACACCACCAGCCTTTGAAGAATGATCGTAGATAACTTGCGCGCTAAATTATTTACGATTATTCAAGTAGCATCGATATAAGTGTGACGAGCTGGTTCATCTTACGTTTAATGCCCCACTTAACTTGCTTTGGGTTATCAAATTTCAATTGTCTTTCACATTCAATTGTAATTTATGACATAATGGTAACCTTATGCTAATGGTAACGACATTGTTTGTTTATGTGTTTTTTGCTTTTATTTGTTTACATTTGCTTTACATGACTTTTCTTTTCATTTTTATTTTATTTATTAATTAATTTTTTTCGATAATATCATTATAAATTAATTTTAATCTCTATTAGGAAAACATTCTAATCATTCTACAAATTTCTTCCTCTTCAGTTGTAGGGCTTTTCACATCTTCTAATGTCGGCTCACTATCCCTACCTATTATTTGCCATAGTTTTCTCAAATCAATTAATTCTTTTTCATAATCCCTAACTTCTAATTTTAAAATTGCATTTTTTTGAAAAGGACCTAGGCATTCCAATTTACTCGCTTAACCTAGTTAATTTCTTTTTTTCTTTTTTTCTGAATTTTGATAGTACAATGTAACTCCCTTTATAAAGTTTTTATTCAAAAAAAAAAAAAAATAATAATAATAATAATTCCTAAGCAGAAATTAAAAATTTCTGCTCTTGGTGAGGCTGCCAAATTTTGTCTAAGCCTTAAATATATTTATACATAAAAGCGCTGCCAGTCAGGGTAGTTGTTTTGCTTCTACCAGTCTAAAATATCCAGAATTTTCACTTTGTTATGCTGCCAGTCTGTGATACTATTCCCCTTCATTATGATGCCCTTATGATATGTTGCCAGTCATTCGTCCACATCTCTTGTAATTACCATTGCCAATTGTTCATTCTTCATTGGTTATTTCGTTGAGTGTATCACATAAATGCTTTAATTCTGCTAATAATACGAAATCACTTTCATCCTTGCCAAGATATCATAGAAGCTCAAAAAATTGCTCGATGAGTAAGTGAAAATACTTCGAAAATCCGATTCTGGAGGATTTTAACGAATTGTCCGTAAACATTCATCAATTTCATTTTTCCATCAGTATATCTTTTCTTTTGGCACCGGTTTATGGCCATTAGTTTTTGACTTAAAAAAAAAAACATGACAGGATCTTTATCCGGTGTGATCGTTTAGAAGTTTTGCTGGTTTAGCAAATTTTCTGCTAACTAGTGTTCAGAATGACAGGATCGCCATGAAGAGGATAAAATGAAAGAAAACGTTAGTTCGCTGTCAGAATATGACTGCTTCTTTGTTTTCAAAGTACTTTCTTTTACACAAACTATTTCTACATTACTAATACGTATCTACACTACTACTTACAAACTAAAAGGACATAGATTCCTAATACGTAAATGACAGTCAGCATATTATAATGACCTATTTATGAACATATGTATATAGTTCGACAGTCACTATGACCAATAGAAAAATATGTCGATCAGCGTGACTGCTCGATAAGTGTGTTGTCAATGGGACGGATTGAAAAATGTAAATAAATATGTGTCGTGTGTGTCCGCATGCACATATGATGTTGAACTCCTGCTGAGTTCAAGTAATTATGTGGGCCAGAATGACTTGACTACATATGTGGTCTATATGTGTGTATGTATATTGTACCATCAACTGTATTGAAAGTGAAATGCGTTCAAGGTAACGCTACAAAAGGAAACAATAAGCCCCGGATAAGAAGACAACCCCTTCTCTCTTGGTGTGATCAATTGGCACCAGTTGGCAGAGCGAAAGAGTGACTGGCATGCCTTGTTGGACGGCCATAACCGTTTACACGGTTAAGCGCCAATTAAGTAAGTACATAAGTAGGATTTCAGATCAAATCAAGCCTTATTAAAAATTTTCAAGTCAAGTAAATATTTTATCAAATCAAATGAAACTTTTTTAAATCAAACGTTTTTCATTTCAAATTAAACTTTTCCCATATCAAATCAAGTTTTTTTAAAATTAAATGAAATTTTGTCTTTTTTCATTTCAAATTAAACTTTCTTCATATCAAATAAAAATGTTTTTAATCAAACGAAACTTTTTGCAAATCAAATTAAATTTTTTTGTAAGTCAAATGAATTTTTTTTATATCAAATTAAACTTTTTTATATCAGTAAACTTTTTTCAAATCAGGTTTAACTGTTTTTCGAATCAATTGAAGCTTTTTCAGTCCAAATTAAGCTTTTTTAAATTAAATGAAACTTTTTCAAGTCGAAATAAATTTTTTTTTTTAAAGTCAAGTGAAACTTTTTTCAAATCAAATAAAACTTCAAAACAAAACGATGGTTTTTTGAAGTCAAGTCAAATTTTTTTCAAATCAAATGAAACTTTTTTCAAATCAAATAAAACTTTTTCAAGTCAAATAAATATTTTTTCAAATCAAAAGAATTTTTTCAAGTCAAAAACTTTTTTAAATCAAATGAAATTTTTACAAAACAAAAGTTTTTTTTTTCAAATCAAATTAAACTTTTTTCAAACCAATTGAATTTTTTTCATATAATAATAAAAATTTCAAATATTTTTTTTTTTTTGGTATCAGATTAAAATTTTTTCAAATAAGATTTAATTTTATTTTCGAATAAAATTTATCTTTTTTCAGATTAAGCTAAACTTTTTCAAATCCAATGAAACTTTTTCGAGTCAAATTTAAATTTTTTCATATCAAAATTCTGCAATTACATTTATGTAGCTCCATTATTTTGTCCAACACTTCAGGTGCAACTAATCTATGACTGTGCTTGTTAGTGTGTGCGTGTGTGCCAATGAAGGTAACCTAAATGGAATATTGCCAAGCGTTTGTAATAAACTACCAACTCAGCTGCGAGCAATAACAACATCACTTTGTGGCTTTTGTCTGTTTGCTTAGCTAAATTCGTGCATATACACATATGCACGCACACAAGCACACGCATACTAATATGCTATTTAATACTACCTCATATGTATTTATATATACCAATTTTTTTTGTTTTTCATTTTACTTACAACAGCTAATATTACAACAAATTAACATATATGGTTGCAAAACCTTGTACATACATATTATACTATTTAAAGTCTTATGCACACAAGCACACACACATATATAAACATACGTTTACTCTCAAATGACATAGATATCTACTAGTTGTTGTATTTAAGCTATTTTATATTTGGAGTGGAAAGTATTCTATTTCAGATATTCCACCTACTTACTTAGGTACACATTATCATTTTCTATTTAGATTTACCTTGAGTGATAAAACCAAAAAGTAGAGCAAAATGTTGCACAAAGCCATAAGCAAGTGCATGCCAATAGGTTTGTGCGTCTGTGTGTGTTTGTTTTAAATGCATAATGTATACTATATGTATATGTTGTTGTTATTTTGTTAAGTTTTTAGCTTAAGTTTGTTGAAGCGATAAGTGATTTAACATTAAAGAAAATGAGTTAAGTATTTTTTTATTTTTGTTTGAGGTTTAAAGTAAGAGAATATATCTCAAATCTTCAAAACATAGTCTTCTGGAAGGTAAGCGATTTCGAAAATTTTGAAAAACCTTCGGACATCAATTTCAGCATGTAAATAGAGTACAAGTTTTTATAGAGAGCGGCTTGATTCACATTTGACGCTCACTAGCAGCTGCAACTCATGGTGATCAGACACTGTCGATGGAGTCTGCGATGCTACGCCTATTGTCCAAAATTTTACTAATTTTCTATTCTGCGTCATAAGGTCAACCCACCTATCAAGTTTCAGCTTTATCCGTTTTTGGTAATGAATTATCGCACTTTGTTGGTTTTTCGAAATTCTCGATATCGAAAAAGTTGGCGTGGTTTTACTCCGATTTTGTTAATTTTAAATAGCGATCTTGAGATAAGTTCCCTGGAACTTACATACCAAATTTCATTAAGATACTTCAAAAATTTACTCAAGTTATCGCGTTCACGGACAGACGGACCGACGGACGGACATGGCTAAATGAATTTCTTTTTTGGTCCAGATCATTTTGATATATAGAAGTCTATATCTACCTCGATTGGTTTATGCTGTTACGAAGTACCGTTATGCGAACAAAATTAATTTACTCTGTGAGCTCTGCTCAGCTGAGTATAACAAGTGTTACATATACGCACCGGTACCCGTTCTTTCAGGTGACGTGGATATATTTGCGTGTGAGATTATTTCCTTAATTGGCGCTGGCCTATCACAATAACCAACTTTCCGGCTCTATTGTACCCCAAGATCTCATTCGATGCTGAGAGATGGGAGTATGTACTTCACCTGCCTTATATTTAATGGCGCAGCTACATAGCTTGGGATGCGCAGTAGTAGTAGGTAAGTAGTTTAAAGGACGCCCTTTAAGCCTATCATTTATAATACACCTCTATTTTTTTGCTATACGTACTTTTTTGTGTGGCCGTCCACCAAACAAGGACCCCATATTACAGTATGAGCTTGTAAATTGCCGAAAGTACCCAATAAGGGAATTCGGGCGATAGGCCTCACGTGCATCAGAGCATCCTCTTACATACATTTTTTTCACGGAGGCTTTATGCGCTCACTTTTCCACATTGATTTTCTACGACTACGTACCCCTCTTAGTCTAGGCTTAGTCCATTAAGAGATCCTATATTTCTTAATAAATGATAAAAGATTGGTTTCTCTCGCATTATACCGACTTTAGATGCGCAGGAATGCTCACCGCCTGATCCATTTTATCGCTGATGTTTGGTAGACATCTGCCGCCTTTGATGACTGAAACGTCATCTACATACACTAAATGGCTTGCCTTTGGCGCAAGCGTAACTTTGCTGAAGAGAATATTGTTTCATGCAAATTCGATTTTATATAACCACCTTTTAATTTTGTAGGGGTTTGAGCAGGAAAGATGTCAAACGAATAGTCCTACAGTCTTTCGGGTGCAGATTACTGGTTCATTCGCTTTCTGTTTGAGGACTAATCAAGCGCCTCTCCAAGATTGCAGGATAAGGTTCAATTTTATGCAACCATGTTTTTATCAATTCTACAATCGTTCCAGCTGTCAACTGCAGCATAGCAGGGAAGTGGGATATTCCCTGCGCCCCGGCGATTTGAACTTGACCAAAATTTTTGTTTGCTCATTAATTTTTTGTACTTGTCACCAGTCCTGGTACTTCTAGCTAAATATTTGGAGTTTAGACGTTGTTACACAATTCTTTTGCATCATCTCTTAATGGGAAGTGTGTGCTAAGTAGCTCCTCAAGGGACTCTTCACAACTGTGTGCTTCTAAAAGCTCAAGGTCTGTTATACGCAGCTGTTAGAGACGTTGATAAGAAGTTGTTGCACTCCACTAACGCCTATACTTTGGTAATATCTATAGTTTGCCCCTGTTTTCCTGCTACATATATCTGAAATACGTACCAGTCCTTCGTCCTAGAGCTTCTAAAGTTTTTCCTCTCTTCGACTTCTTAAGGGGAGGCTAAAACTGATTTATGCATGGCCAGTCAATCAATTGAATAAACCAATTATGCTATGCATCATGCGGAGTCACATCTCTTTTGTCGGTTGGGCGCGTATGGTGGGTAATTTGTTGAACTTATTACACTGCTATACAAAACCCACTCAGCATTTAGGTGATTCAATTTTGAATTTCCCTGCATATCAATATATTTTGATTACTCTTTCTGACTAAATAATGAGTCATCATACAAGAGAACAAAAGAAATAATCAAATATGAATTCTTTTGATGATAAAAACTAAAAAGCATTTTTCGATCACTTTCTGGAATCATTTTTGAATCAAATGTCTTTACTTTAGGTGATCAAAAATTTATAATCATTTTTCATTCAGCTTTCTGAATCTTTTATTAAAAATACTTGTTGACTGAATAATTAATTTTATACTTGTTCAAATTTTACTTTTCATTAAAAATCTTAGTTTTTTCACATACACATATTTTTTCAATCATTAAGCTAAGAAAAAATATATAGAAATTTTATTACTTACTTACTTACTTAATTGGCGCTTAACCGTCTAAACGGTTATGGCCGTCCAACAAGGCGCGCCAGTCGCTCCTTCGCTCCGCCAACCGGCGCCAATTGGTCACACCAAGGGAGTTTAAATCGTTTTCCACCTGGTCCTTCCAACGGACTGGGGGTCGCTCTCTACGTCTGCCTCCATAGGCGGGTTCCGATAGGAACACTTTCTTGGCCGGAGCATCATCTTTCATTCGCATAACATGGCCTAGCCAGCGCAGCCGCTGCGTTTTAATTCGCTGGACTATGTTGATGTCTGCGTATAGCTCGTACAGCTCATCATTAAATCTTCTTCGGTACTCGCCATCGCCAACGCGTAGAGGTCCATAAATCTTTCGAAGAACTTTTCTCTCGAACACTTCAAAAGCCGCTTCATCTGCTGTTGTCATGGTCCATGCTTCTGCCCCATATAGCAGGACGGGGACGATAAGTGACTTGTAGAGTATGATTTTCGTTCGCAGAGCGAGGACTTTACTTTTCAATTGCCTACCTAGTCCAAAGTAGCATTTATTGGCAAGATTGATTCTTCGCTGGATTTCAGTGCTGATGTTGTTGCTAGTGTTGATGCTGGTTCCCAAATAAACGAAGTCTTTTACTATTTCGAAATTATGGCTGCCAACAGTAGCGTGGTTGCCAAGGCGCATATGCGCTGACTCTTTGCTCGATGACAGCAGGTATTTCGTTTTGCCCTCATTCACCATCAAACCCATCTTTACCGCTTCTTTTTCCAGCTTGGAGTAAGCAGAACTAACAGCGCGGGTGTTTAGGCCGATGATATCAATGTCATCAGCATATGCCAGTAATTGCACGCTTTTATAGTATATTGTTCCAGCGCGGTTAAGTTCTGCAGCTAGTATAATTTTCTCCAGCATCAAATTAAAGAAATCGCACGATAGGGGGTCACCCTGTCTGAAACCTCGTTTAGTTTCGAACGGCTCGGAGAGGTCCTTCTCAATTCTGACTGAGCTGATGGTGTTGCTCAACGTCATTTTGCACAGCCGTATAAGTTATGCGGGGAAACCAAATTCAGACATAGCGGCATATAGGCAGCTCCTTTTCGTGCTGTCGAAGGCGGCTTTAAAGTCGACGACGAGGTGATGTGTGTCGACTCTCTTTTCACGGGTTTTTTCCAAGATTTGGTGCATTGTGAAAATCTGGTCGATGGTAAATTTACCAGGTCTGAAGCCGCACTGATAAGGTCCAATCAGCCGGTTCACGGTGGGCTTCAATATTTCGCACAATACACTTGAAAGGACCTTATATGCGATATTAAGAAGGCAGATTCCACGATAGTTGGTGCATTTTGCAGTATCCCCCTTCTTGTGGACTGGGCAAAGAACACTTAGATTCCAACTGTCGGGCATGCTTTCGTCCGCCCATATTTTGCTAAGAAGCTGCTGCATGCGCCTTACCAACCCCTCGCCGCCGAACTTGAAAAGCTCCGCAGGCAATCCATCAGCGCCCACGGCCTTGTTGTTTTTCAATCTGGTTATTGCTATTCTAACTTCGTCATAATCGGGCGGGGGGACATATATTCCATCATCATCGATTGCGGGATCGGGTTCTTCATCTCTGCGCGGTGAATTGCTGCCTCCATTTAGGAGAGCAGAGAAGTGTTCCCTCCATAATCTAAGCACTCTCTGGACATCAGTTACAAATCGCCGTTTTCATTCCTACAGGAGTTTGCCCCGGTCTTAAAACCTTCCGTCTGTCACCGTATTTTTTGGTAGAATTTTAGGGCGTTATTCCTGGTGGCTAGCAGCTCAAGCTCCTCGCACTCACGCCTTTCTGCTTCTGCTTTTTTCTTCCTGAAAAGGCGTCTCGCTTCCCTTTTCAATTCACGATAGCGTTCACACACTCCTCTTGTCGCGCTCGCTTTTAACGTAGCCCTGTAGGCAGCGTCTTTTCTTTCGGTTGCAACGCGGCATTCTTCATCATACCAGTTGTTTTTTCGTCGCCGCCGGTAACCAATTTTTTCCTCGGCGGCAGTACGAAGTGCTTTGGAGATATGCTCCCACTGCTCCTGTATTCCTTCAGGATGAGTTGTGCCCTCAGAGAGCAGGTGTGAGAGTCGAGTTGCGAAATCATTGGCAGTCTGTTGTGATTGAAGCTTTTCGACGTCTAGCTTTCCTTGTGTTTTTTGTTCCTTGTTTTTAGCCGAGTTGAGGCGGGTTCGTATTTTGGCTGCAACGAGATAGTGGTCCGAATCGATGTTAGGTCCTCGGATCGTGCGCACATCTAAAACACTGGAGGCATGCCGTCCGTCTATCACAACGTGATCGATCTGATTGCGAGTATTTCGATCAGGAGACAGCCATGTAGCTTGATGTATCTTTTTATGCATGAACCTCGTGCTTGATATGACCATGTTTCGAGCACCGGCAAAGTCAATCAGCCTCAGTCCGTTAGGAGAAGTTTCATTGTGTGGGCTGAACTTTCCGACTGTAGGGCCAAAAACACCTTCTTTGCCCACCCTGGCGTTAAAGTCGCCAAGCACGACTTTTATATCATGACGGGGGCAGCGCTCGTATGTGCGTTCTAATTGTTCATAAAAAGTATCTTTCACCTCATCGTCTTTCTCCTCTGTCGGCGCATGGGCGCAGATGAATGATATATTAAAAAATGTTGCTTTTATTCGGATAGTGGCGAGACGCTCGTCCACAGGCGTGAACGCCAGTATTTGGCGACAAAGTCTCTCTCCCACCACGAATCCGACGCCGAAACTGCGCTTATTCGTATGGCCACTCCAATATATGTCACAATTTTTGATCTTCTTTCTTCCTTGCTTCGTCCAACGCATTTCTTGGATGGCGGTGATGTCAGATTTTGCTTTGACGAGGACATCAACCAGCCGGGCATCTGCACCAATCCCATTCAGGGAGCGGACGTTCCAGGTGCATGCCCTCAATTCATTGTCCTTCAAACGTTTGCCATGGTCGTCATCAATAGAGAGTGTATTTATCCGAGGCTTGTTGTTATATTTCATTGGAGTATGGTTTTACGTGGCGGGTCCCAAGCCCAGCGCACAACCCGCTCAGCTGGGGTGGAACTATTACTTGGCACGTTTATATAGCGAGCCGCTTGCTCCAAGACAGACGCCCGCTTGCAGCCGCACCTAGAGGTGTACAGACGCTGCCGATGAAATCTCCCCCGCCTAGCCCTTAAACCGATTATATCAGAGTGGTCTAGCCAGGTTGTCGCCTTCTCACATTAGCTCACCGCTAAACGGGTGTTTAGCGGCTACCCAGAGGATACTTGGCCGCAAGCGACCGGCAGTAGTGAGCTGCTTGAACCGCATGCAAAAGAATCGCTCTGGCCAATGAAATTTTATTATTTATGCAAAATATATTCTTCAAGACAAAAATAATGTAATGCTGCTAGTGAACGAAGATTTCCCCAATCATTTCACCCCTTCAGCTTCCCAGAAAATACGTAATGATTGGACAATACATAGGTTGTGAGCTATTTGAACCCCAGGTAAGTGAAACTATCTTGACGTACCTGGATACGACTTCAACATCCTGCATCGTATCCGTATTTTAAGATGAAGACGATAATGCTGATGTTGGATGATGTAGTCGCAGGTGTATATCGGTCAAGTTTGTTTGCAAGTTAGCTGTGGTTCAAATAGCTCACTTTCGATTGCTTTCTTCTCTTGATGAAATAAGATTATTATGTAGTATCCTATTTTGAATGAATAAATGCATTATAATGGCATTCAAAAATGATTCTAAAATCTCAACCAAAACGATTGAAATATATTCACGAATATGATCAGAAAATGACTGTGAAAAGCAGTCAAATAATACTCGAAAACTATTAAAGCTCAATTCTACAATGATACCAAATATGAATAAAAGGCGTTTCGAAATAGGAATCATAAATGATTATTCAAGAATAATCAAATTTATGATAAATTTTTCTCCCGACGATACGTTAATTTTCGAACAGAAAATGCTTTTAAATTTTAACGTTTTTAATCATCTTGGGGTATGATATTTAAATATTTTTTGATCAAAATTTTCAAAAAATGCTGGCTGGGAAACGAGCTTTACTTCTGTCCTACGAACCAAATATACTTTTTCGGAAAGGGGAGAAATAATAGAAATACACGTGTATCGGCAATTTTCATGTACACGTCAGAAAAAAAGAAAAAAATTATACATAAAAAAAATTCTGACGTGTACATGAAAATCGCCGATACACGTGTATTTTTATTATTTCTCCGAAAAAGTATATTTGTTCATAGGGCAGAATGTGTGTAACGCGGTGTTAGTATTAATATTAAAAATTTATTTTAAATGGGTATTAAACTGTTATCAGTAAATCAACATAATTCATGTAAACAGAAAATAGGTGCAAGCGAATGAAAAATAATTAATGTATGATGAACAAATTATCACTTATTCAGTTGTCACTATTAATTGAATCATGTCAAATCGTTAGGTGACATAAGCATCAATTTATTTATTTGTGTTTTTTTTAATTAAAAGAACCGTTGACATTTGTACTGATTGCATTAACTTCCAGGAATTCATCGGTGATTTGCAATTAGTTCGATGTATTTGTGAGTCACTCAAACGAAGGGATTAAGAGTGACGCCACCTAGACGGGAGGCTCTGCATTGCCAGTGCGATGCATTCGCAGAGAATATGAGCCGGCGTTTCATCGACCAGTGAACAAAAGGTGTGTCGATAAATTTAACTTACTGAGGTGGTATCGTAGACTGCAGGATCCCGTTTAGTACCCAGTGAGAGTTCGTCGGCCCTCTCTACTTAGGTTAATTAGTTAAGCTAATATCATCATTTCTGGCCTGTCTTTGTCCTGGGAATTTAAATCAGTTTTTGTGAACTGCTTTTTTTCCCAGGTACATACAGTTTCCCTAGTGTATGCCTTTGTGAGTCCACAGAAGGAATCTCTACCATAGAATGCTGTTATAGCAACCTGCTTGATGGTCTGCATGTTTGTGACCTTCATGTAGCTGATTCACGGAAACCCATACTAAGACTGAAATCCATTCATCCACTAACTTAGGAGTACATTATAAGGATACTCCTCGATTACAAACTTCTATTTCTTAACGCAAAATTTATATTGAATGCTTATTGCTATTTTTGGAGCTTTTCGGCCGGTTGATTTAAATAAAACAGGGATTTATTAGATCCTACGCTTTTCGACGCTTATTCGCGTCTTCATCAGGAATTTATTTGATATTTAATATTTAAAATTCGAATAATATTTTTATCACAACATATAAGTATGTACACAGTAATCATAAATATACAGATAAATTTTAAAACATTGACGTCCTCTACCGTCAACATCACGCATGCGTAGGATCTAATAAATCCCTGTTTTATTTAAATCAACCGGCCGAAAAGCTCCAAAAATAGCAATAAATATATAATTTTTCCTTGGCCCAACAAAAATACATACTTATATTGAATGGATTTCTGCTTGAAAAGTAGTCGGGTAGCATCCCATAAGTCTCGATTAGCTCCCGCTTCTTCGTCAACAAATTTTGATCCATACGTGGTATGGCTCAGGTTCAGTACATGAACTGCTTATTTTCCAAAGACACATCCGTGAGACTTTGAGCATGAAGGCTTTGGCATCACGTATTTTAAAGCAAATTTTAATTTTAATTTCTAAAATATCTTCAAAACCTTTTCTCCACATCGTGAGATTTGAACTCGCACTACTGTGATGGTAGAACTGTTTAAAACCAAACCGAACCAATGTCACACTTTTTTGTTGTAAATTTCTTTCCCCAATTTTCTGCTGCGTATATTTACACTTTCGTAGAGGACATGACTTTGTTTGTACCGCACTCTTGGAGTAGTGTTGGTTTCTTACCTAAGGGCGAGGGATCAGCCATACATATCGCCAATTCTACAAGCCTCTTAGCTCTCCTTCATTTCTGTTCAAAGCCATTGAGAGTCTTATTGGTGTGTATATAAACACACGGTGATGTGCGGTAGCCTGCTCGCATAACACACTGAACGTCTTTGGTTGAAGACCATGGTAAGCAGCATCAACACCTTTAAACAAATCTTTGTCAACACTTAGAGTAAGTAGGAGTAAACTACCAACTAATTGTAAACTCTACATGGTTGTGGTCGGTATACCTGGAGCAGATTCTCCAAAAACAAGGAACTCTGATTTTGTGAGGCTTAGAAAACTCTCTAGAGGAATTCTCCTCATGTTGGGTTTTTAAGAGAACTAAATGACCGATGTACAACGAGAAGTCTTTTAGGTTTCTTATCGTGTCTAGAAGTCTCAGTTGCATAGCTCCTCCTTTGCCAATCACTAACGATTTCTGACCAAAGAGGATTGACTGTCATCTCACTGGGAGAAAGCGAACGAGTATGGGCGAACGAAATGTTTACGGCCTACGTGTTTCCTGGACCTGATGCCAGCTAGAGATATATCTGAGAATAATTTGCCGCTTTCTGTCTTCTTTTGACGCCAACTGCTTAAAGTTAGGCTTTGCTAACCAGCCTTGCAATATTTTACTATGCTGCATTTATTGCGAAGCTGACAGAGGTATGTCCGAAGAATTTTAAACAGATTGGTCTGTTCTCGATCCTGTATGTTGGAGGCCCTAAACTATCTATAAATACTAAGCAAAAGTTTTCGAAAACGGTTTGCGGCATCGAAAAATGCCTGTTGTAAAAACAGGTATACTGAAACAGCTCTATATTCAGTTATTATACTGATAGAAGTATCACACGACGGCAAAGAGCTCATGCTGGGTGTCTTGAGAGGGGCTCGTTGTAGGCTGAGGTATAACGCGACCCCACCATTACAGCATCTTCCTAGTGCAAGTAGCATTTCAATAAAGTTTATTTGGGTACCTCGTTAAATGTGGTTTCACAACGGACTGCTGAAGTGTTCAAGTGTGTTGCTTCCACCTAGTTAGGACAGCGCCACCAAACTTAACCTCAGCTATGAATCGAACTTTGCGTTGCTATAGCGCAAAACAGAATTGTACTCAATATCCTGACCCAAGCAACAAGATAATGCGAATAAACTTCTAAACAAAGGATTTTCATAACACTGTGGCACAAATCGAAATTTTCCAGTAACGTGTAATAAAAGAAGCCACAACATGCCATCGCTTGCAACATGTCAATGGCCAAACTGTAAAATGATACGCATTTCAAACGCGAACAATAAATTATCAACGAGCTATGTAAATATGCGTGGAGCAGGCTGAGCTAGCAACATAGCCGAAAATGGTGCATGCCTCAACTATGGCATATACAACAACAATAAAGGTTATTGTTTATAACTAGAGGATTCTGTGTAAATGTATGGATTGTATATATAAGAGTATTGCGCAACACACTTTCGTATATGTAACTGTCTGTGTATGTAAATTTTACAACTAATGTAAGCATGTTAAAGAGGACTACATTAAATGAAAATCAGTGGTCGCTGGTTTATATGCATGGGTAGATATTTGTACCTTATGCAACATTTATGTATGTAAGCATCGCGATTTAATGTCAACAGCATTCTCTAAACGAACAAAAACAATAACTAAAATGAAAACAAATCTCATAAAGGCGAATACCTATTACATAATGTGTTGCACATGCATGATAAACGTACCGCATGCAACAAAAAAACTAAAAACAAGCAGACAAATGAGTGAGTGACTTATTTATTAAACTATATAAATAAAGCATGTATGTAACAGTTTTAAGGGATATAATCTGCGGATAGTAGGAAATCAATTTATGAAGAGCCTCTGTAGACCCATATAAGAAGATCCACAAACAGCAAGGCAATTTTCCACAGCTGACCATGCGTAACCTGAAACTTTTCACTTTTTTAAAGATTGTTTTTTTGTTTATTTGTAACGTGCGGTAGAAGGTATTTCTGAGGACTGTCGTGTTGCGCCAGAGAAAGTAGTCTAAAAATATATATTTTTTTTGAGGAAAGCTTTTTTTATTGATGATGTAGACATAAAAATAATGGCGCCCAACGTAGGGCTCACTATAATTTGTATATTAAAGTAGATGTGCTGGAACATTGAATGGGGGACAACATATTTTTTGGATAGGAGAGAATATGCTCACAAAAAACTTACCTATGAAATTGGATAAACAAAAATGCGTTGATGAAAAAACTGTAAATTTAAGAGAATTTGAGAGTAAATTTTACAGAATTACCACAACAAAAGTAAGTATTATGCTATGCGAGAAAGTCACGAGATATACTTGCGGTTATTTTTTGGGTGATCATCAGAGAGCTGATTGATGTTAAGCATCTGTTATTTATGATGACTTATATAACATGCTATGCCACAAGGAACCTAGTGGTGGCGGGAAATAGCCTGAATGTTTGAGCAGCCTGATGCCGGTAGCATTGCGGGAGGTTTTTTTTATGGGCCTACTGATGCCAACTCAGCGTAAATTTTGTCAAATTAGAGATTGTCTTTCGCACTAATTCTTAAAAAAATACTACCTTGAACCAACCAGCACTAAATAATTTGCGCCTTAGCTTGGCTGAAACAGGCCAGCTTAAGACTATATCTGCCATCAGGCAAATGAAAGTTGGCTATTAGCTCCAGGGTAGCAGACAGCTAAGCAAACCTTGCTGAAAACGAAAGCGATTTAGTCGCCACTACTTCGTATGCGCATTTCTCTGCGCTCCCTTTCAGCATTCATCAATTTCGTCATTACTATAAAGGCCATCTTGCTAACAGCAATCCAACAATCTATTTGTCCGCACATTCGTGGAAATAAATTCCTAATGCAAGGCTCCTCTCCAAAAACTCTGTTTACAGACAGTCTCTCGCCGTGAAAACGAGGGCAGTGAAACATTACATGTTCTGCGTCCAATTTGGAGGGACAGCTTGGACAGAAAGGATCCTCCTCTATCCCGCGCTTATGTAGATATTCCTTAAAGCCGCCGTGCCCGCTCAATATCTGTGTGAGGTGGTAATTTAGTTCGCCGTGTTTTCACTCGTACGATTCCGCTATATTCCGGACTAGCATGAAGGTCCAGCGCCCTTTTCTCGAATCTTCCCAACGTTCGTGCCACCTAACTATTGTTCGGAACCTTGCGCTTTTCTTAGCATCTTCAGATGGACGGCTGATTCCAATGCCATACAGATCGGCCATTTCACCTGAGAGTAGATCTGCTGGGATTTTCCTGGATAAAACATGGATCGTGTCGTCGGACACCGTCCGATAAGCACATGCTATTCGTATAGCAGTGATGTGGTAGGCTGCTAGTACATCTTTTTGGTGGACTATTTTAGATCCGTGCCATACTGGTGCTGCATATAATATTATAGAGCTGGTTACGTATAATAGCTGACGGGTAGCTTCGTTTGGGCCGCCGATGTTTGGCATTATTCGAGTTAGGGCTCCACTAACTCTAGAAACTTTCTCCCCCACCGCCCTGAAGTGCTCCCTAAACGTTAGTTTTGAGTCAATGATTACTCCTAGATATTTCACGGAGGGCTTTGAATTTATTTGATAATCTCCTATGGTTAGGACCAACTCATCCACAGTCCGCTTTGAGCTCACCGGAACCACTTCTGTCTTATTGTTAGCCATCTCCATCCCCATGTTCGTCAACCATTCCCTTATTCTTCCCACGGCATCATTACATACTGCTTGGAGCAAATCAAGTTTCTTGGCCACTGCTACTACGACTATATCATCTGCATAGCCGACAATTTCCGTGCCTCCGGGAAGGTCGATTAGTAGCGCTCCGTCATACATTGCATTCCAAAGAGCTGGACATAGAACAGATCCCTGAAGGACACCGCCCGTGATGTTGTGCTTTGTTAGTCTCTCATCCGTATCAAAAAGTGACACTAGACTGCGCTGCCTGGTACTGACACTAGTCTATGTGCGTCTCTGCAGCAGTCACTTCAACCTATAGTAACCATTTCGTCATTAGAGTTGCGGTTAAAGGCTAGTTGCTATTATTATTTAGCTGTAATAAAAACATTAGATTTAGAAATAGTATGAGAATTGGCTACCATGGAAACCAGCTCTATATCAGTTCACAGCCTATGAGTGTTTCTGTTAGATGTGTGTGTCTTAGCATTGAAAATATCATACAAGCATTTAACATTAACAAAAAAGAATTTAGATTAATAACAATTTTAATAAATTTAATTCATATTTTAACCAATTATTAATCTTTAAAAAATTTCCTTTTATTTCAGACTCTGCCCGCTTTCTCTCATTACTGATATCTTTCCACTTTCTTGTGTAAAAAAAATGTACAAAAAGGTGCCAAATAGAGAAGTATTTATTACAGAATAAAATAGTAAATTAAATATATAGAAAAAATCGATAAAAATAAAAAAATGTGCAAATTATAGAAATTTATTGTTGCTAAAAAATCCAGATTGATTACTCAATACAATTAAGGCTTCTCAAAACACGCGGCATCTTAAAAAGCAGAAAGAAAAACAGGTCACATTAACGTAGAGCAGAAGTGATGAAGTCATGAGACCAACATTTGATCGACGCCTCTGGATACTACTGTATATTCTACTAATACAATGTAAGTACTTTTTTATTTTTATATATAATTCTAACTATATATAATAAATATAATCAAAAAGGCAATATAATAAACATTTGGTTGGCGAATTACTTTAAGTGAAAAATTAAAGCTTTCCCATTGTTTTCGTGTAATATATTTTGTTGACGCGTTTGAAATACGATTTTCATTGATTATAAAATACTGTTGTTTAGGCACTGCTATTATCTAAATATCATATCTTATTATGACATCATATCATATCTTGATATGATATTATATGTTGGCGTCATATCATATCGTGAGATCACATTAAAACTTGATATCACATGACATCCAAAAGCCGGCCGAGAACAAGTCCAATTCTAAATTACATTTGCTTTGCGCTGATATTAGTGTAGCGGCACCCGCGGTGCTGTTGATTTAAGTCACCGATTAGAGAAAGCCACATAAAATCCTAAAAGGTGTGGCCAAAGTAATAACCCGAATTATGTTTATTTATTACCTTGACCTTATTCCATCAATACGAGAGAAAATTATCAACCAAAAAAGAAACCGGCAGAGTTGATTACCACATGAGGTTCATAAGAGCCTGAGGCTGCGAGCTTAACAAAACCCACGAAAAGAAGCCGATCAATTTGTGGGTAAGCGACCTCGAAAAGCTCCCTTCAGAATATCGTTTGTGGCTCGATTAGTGTGTGCCCCTGGAGTATCCTGATGGAACCACATGTTCTCCAGTCCCAATTTATTTATACAAATGGGGACGAAAAAATCGTTAAACATTGCTCTGTAGAGCACTCTGTGCATTTACAAAGAAAAATGGTAGGAGGACTGCTCTGGTGTAAAAGTAATAACTTAGAGCAGATGTAATGGCGGCTTTTTGTTGTTGGATTCGCAAAAATATTTCCCGAAGGTTAATTGAAATTTTACGATTTTTCCAAGGACTTTTCTGAATGAGATTAGCTCCTACTGGACCATAAACTTTCGCCTCTTGCGAGAATAATGCATTCCCGAGGACATGCTATTAACCCCTTCACCCAGTGGGTCATACAGGGATTAACACTGTTCCTGACACCTTCAAGATAGAATAAAAGTCATCCTTCATGATGGTTTAAAATAAAAAGTGGGCTGCCCCCCATGCTGACTTATTCGGAAAAACATCAATGAGGAATAAGCCGAATCATGGCTGTTCGGGTTGTGTTCTGCATTTTTTTATGTGATTGAATTCGTAGATGTGGGAATAAAAATTTATATTACAAAAAATCATACGCAAACATTTCCGTACCAGTTGTTGGTTTTGGGAAGTGTTATCGATATTGGTGGTTCTTTGCCGGATATAGATCCGGTAAATTCCGGTCACAACACCAATAAGGTACTAGCTCGACCATCTCGGTAACGATTTAGTATGACCACATGGAACCTTCAAGGCCATTCTGCCTCACACTCCCTAGATCCCTGAGGAACTTGGTTTCACCAGATCCTGGGCTGCTAAAGAAACAGGATTCACCGCTGGCAGGTAAGATTGAAAATTGGGTTAAATAAGCTATAAGTTGCACTGGAAACCCCATGAAAGGATGAAGCTACAAAACCCCTTGAATCAGTACCGGGTACCGGTGCATATACGTAACACTTCGTTTTCTTATGTGGTACCAAGGGGTGGGATCAACATAAACATAAAAGTAAAACTAATATTAATTACTTACATATTTACTTAATTGGTGCTTAACCGTCTAAACGGTTATCGCCGTCCAACAAGGCGCGCCAGTCGCTCCTTCGCTCCGCCAACCGGCGCCAACTGGTCACACCAAGGGAGTTTAAATCGTTTTCCACCTGGTCCTTCCAACGGAGTGGGGGCCGCCATCTACCCCTGCTTCCATAGGCGGGTGCCGATGGAAACACCTTCTTGGCCGGAGCATTATCTTTCGTTCGCATAACGTGGCCTAGCCAGCGCAGCCGCTACGTTTTAATTCGCTGGACTATGTGGATGTCTGCGTATAGCTCGTACAGCTCATCATTAAATCTTCTTCGGTACTCGCAATCGCCAACGCGTAGAGGTCCATAAATCTTTCGAAAAACTTTTCTCTCGAATACTCCCAAAACCGCTTCATCTGCTGTTGTCATGGTCCATGCTTCTGCCACATATAGCAGGACGGGTACGATAAGTGACTTGTAGAGTATGATTTTCGTTCGCCGAGAGAGGACTTTATTTTCAATTGCCTACCTAGTCAAAAGTAGGATTTATTGGCAAGATTGCTAATATAATAATTTATATTAGCTTGTTAAAATCTCGTAATTTTGAACATCATGTTTTAGGTTTAGAGGAAGATTTATCATAAAAGCTTTTACCAGGCACAGATATATTTTTAAACCTGAATAATCAGAAACAGCGCCTTGGACTCTGTATAATATGCCCACTCTTCTGGACTTTGTCCAAAATGACACCTCTGAGTAGAAGTAGATTATACATCTAGTGAATGTCCGGTACTAGGAAGAACACGGTTAGCTCCTCAAATCGACTGCTTCTAACTGATATTACTGAGCCATCAAAACTCGAAATTAAAGCAAGAGACCGTGTGAGTCACAACAATACTCTCGCTTGCAAGCTGAGTTTGTCACTGCTTAAAGTGCCCAAAAATTTGTGTTATTACTATCGGCGCCTTAAGATATGCAAAATTTGCTACTTGCCTGGTATCCTGTTGCGGCAGTAGTTCTAAACATAATTTTTTCGCTTACAAGTTATAGCAATAGTGATGCCACAACTTTCGAAAGTAGTGAAAAAGTTAAAAAGTAGAAGTTTCATCGTTATCCCGCAGCTGCTTTCTTTTTCTCGTCAACGCATTTCAGTTGAAAAAAGTTTTAATTTCTTTGGCTACTTTAAGGCGCAGCAGCTGTCAACAACAGTAGCGCTAGTGTTTACTCAACAAAAAGCCTCAGTAATTCTACTTTAAATATACGCCTTCTTTATTTTCAACTTAAGAAATCAGGGATCTCATTTTCTGTCGCTTTTTATTTAAAGTTTAATACTTAAAACTCACAACAAAATTTCAAGTTCTCAAGTTGATATCCAACATCATAATTCTTGAACTACCCAACTGTATAAAAGCTTTATGTTTTCCACTTTATATCCAATATAATTCTTCAATTACTATCGAAACTTTGATAAATGTTTAGGCCTCAAGTTAACACCCACAATATTATCCAATTATTATCCAACCTTTGAGATGTTTTCAGTTCTCAAGTTTAGACCCAACATCATTTTACAGCTTTTATCTGACCTTTGAGAAATTTTCCGTTCTAAAGTTACACCCATATCATTCTTCAATTTTATCCAACCTTTGAAAATTTTCCAATTTTCAAGTTGATATCCAACACCATAATCCTTAAACTATCCAACTTTTTAGAAGATTTATGTTTCCCCCTTTATATCCAACATCATTCTTTAATTACTATCGAACCTTTGAGAAATGTTTAGGCCTCAAGTTGACACCCACATCATTATACGATTACTATCCAACATGTGAGAATTTTTTAGTTCTCAAGTTGATATCCAACATCGTTTCAGAGCTTTTATCTGACATTTCACAAATTTGTTCGTGCCAAAGTTGATACCCATATCATTCTCCAATTACTATCCAACCTTTGAGAAATTTTCAGTTCTCAAGTTGGTATCCAAAAACTTTTTCCAATGATTGTGCAACCTTCGAGAAATTTGGTGAAGTTTATTGTTCTTCAAATAAGATAAATTCTATAAAGGAAAATAAAATTAGGTAAAAAAAATAAAACACACAAAACAAAAAAATAAAATTTAAATTATTAAAAAAGTTGCTAATCGATGAATTAACGGTTTTTTATCGAAAAGTTTCTAAAAGTCGATTTATCAATGAAAATGTATCGATATGTTATCAAAGAGCTATGGAATACTTACGGAGAAATTATTGATACGATTTCAAAAAGATATCAATTTGTGTTCAGAAACGTATCGATTTTTTATAGGACTGTTACTAACTTATAACAGCGTGTTATCGATTTGTCATCGAAAAATTGTCGATTTTGTTATTAAAAATGTATCGACTTGATATCGAAAAGCTAAACATTTTTTTATCAGAAAATTGCCTTTTTTTATGGTAATTTTATCGTTTTGTAACTCATTGATTTGTTATGAAACAGGTCGGTATCTGTTTCAACTTCAATATAAAATCGATGACACCTGTGTAACGCATCGATAACGAAACGAAATTAAAGCAATAAGAGGACAATGATAAGCTGATTACATATCGATAACAAGCTGATAGCAAATTCTCGACGGTAATAATTCGCTATCAATAATAAACCGATAATAACATAATAATTTGCTGGTATCGGTTGTTACCCGACAGAAGCTGGAGAAGCTCTTCCCGAAATGCCCGAGACTATTTGTAACTGGTAAAGTTATGCATTTATTTGTATTTAACTTTAACTCTTGCGCGGTCTATATTGAGCATCAAAACATTAGTTAATAGACGTATGCCTGTTTATTTACAAATTGAACTTCACGAGTACTTGGTATGATGTGTCTATCGCAAATACAATGTTTAATAGGATTAAATAACAAAATTAAAGTTATTAAAAGATCTTGCATACATAACAATAACAAAACAACAAATACACACAAAAGTTTACATTCGCATATCGTCGACTGGATAAAATAATGTCGTATGTTACATATGAGCACATATAACATACGTCGATAATTTATCAGGATGACGCTACAAGAAAACTGTCGCAAGACATAGTTAGTGGCAGAAAGTGGCAGCTGATATTAACACTTTAGATTCTTAAAACTTTGACTAATAATAAGATATAAATCCCAACGTGAGGAGCGGTGAAAACTAAAAAAAAAACTTTAGCTGAAATTGAAATATTTGTGCAAATAAACACTAATAAAAGCATTGGTGAAACTTTAAATAACAAAAAAAAAAAAAAACACAACAAGCTTAAAACACTAAAATTACTTCAAAATGAAGTAAATACATTTGCCTTCAATATTTATTTCTATTTATTTTACACTTGCACTTTATTTTTAACTTGCTCACATTGCAAAAACCAACTAATACCATAACCCCAATTTTGAAGCTATTCTTAAAGAGAACAGTTCGAATACAATAAAAACAAATATACCTTTTAAAAGGCTGTTCTAATAAAAGATACTGACGATACATTGGTGACAAACTTTTCACTCTGATTTTTTTATTTTGGTCTATGGAAGCGACCACTGTGCAGCAGGGAAACTAAACAGAATGTACTTAAACAAATTCCGCAACAAAAAGCGGACAAGTACTGAAGCACTAGACAGAAAAAAGCTTATAATACCCATATACAATTATGTTTGGTCATCTACGAAATAAAGCATGCGTTTTATGCCACTCATGTTTTTAGTATTTCCGACACGTAGTCGCATACAAACGAAATGGACGCTTACGTTGATTCAATTGAGAGACAAATAAAATAAAACTAAGATGTTAATGGTTTGGTAGAAGAAGAAGAAAGAGACAGCGAATGAAGTACAAAGGTATACCTTACCACCTAGCGGTGCACAGAATGCTTAGTTTGCCGTGCGGTGTATATAAATTTGTTTCGTGTTAATTTAGTATTCTTATCATTTCATTATCGTGTCATTCAAAATATAAATGAAAATGTAGTTTCGGGCTGCATAATAAACAAGATTTAGACAAAGTTCATGTTATTTATGCGCTAAGTGCTTTTTATATTTCCTCCATCAGTGATTTCTATCGAAATTATCGGCTAAAAAATATTTGCAAAATAAACTACTTGAGAGCTTTAATATACTTAAGGTGCTTTTTTTGTTATCTATCTTCCCGGTAAAATGGAGATCTTTGAGACAGACGATAGAGAAGGGCAGGATAGAAGATATGGATAAATAAGAAAAATGGGTCATTTGAGTCGGAAGGAGGCTAGTGATACATAAAGTTATAGAAATAAGGATAAAGATAGGACTGGAATAAATATAGGAGTAGGAGTACGGAAATTTATAGACACGAAAGAAAGAGAGGGAGACAGAGAAAGATGCAAACAGAAATTGAGGTCGAGATGTATATTGAAGAAACGAAAGAAATAATGATGGAGATAAGGACAGACATGGATAAGGGCAAATGGAGATACAAGTAGGGACATAGGTATAAAGACAAAGATAGATATAGATATAAAATAAGAGCTAGAAATAAATGTATAGACGTAGATAGGAAATATCATTATAAAGGAGAGAAGCCAATTTTTCAAAAACATATGAGCAGATGCGTGTCTAATGCGAAGATTTTATACGGATATAGATTAAGATATGGATGAAGATACAGACCAATATAGAGGAGAGGTGGAGACAAGAAACAAAAAGGAAAAGATGTATCGATATAGCTCAAGATAGGGACATAGATGGATGTAGATATACCAGAAAAATATTAAAACTGACACATGCATTTTGAAGCCGAGGAAGTGGGCAACTGTGGCTTAGCAGTAACGTCACTGTTGACAGATACAAATTCGATACTGTGAGGGATTTCGTCTATTTGGAAACCAGCATTAGCAGCAAAAACTATTTCAGCTTGAAAATTAAATGGAGGATTATTGTTGCTGTTGTGCTAACAGTGCTTCGGAGAATTACTATTGCCAACAAGTGCTACTTTGGACAAATGAAAAGTAAAGTCCTCTCTCGATGAACAAAAATCACGCTCTAGAAATCGCTCGTCAATCCTGTCCTGATGTAAGGCTCGGAATCAGTGACGATGTCGATAGAAGATGAAATAGCTCTCGGATTGTTCGAGAAAAAAGTTCTCCGGGAAATTTATGGTACCGTCTATGATACCAGCGGCTAGTACCGAAGGAGGTATAATGATGAGCTGTATGAGCTTTAAGCAGATATGACGATGGTGCACCGAATAAAAACTCAATTGCCTATCTGGCTAGGTTATGTTATGCGAATGGGTATTCAGTTGACACCGCAGTTTGAAAGCAGAGGAAAGGGGAGACCTTCACTGAGTTGGGAGAAGCAGGAACACCTCCATTGCTGTCCCAATTGTCGTCAGTATTGATACGAAAAGGCCAAAATAGCTCAGGCGGCTTTGCTTCAATAAATCAGATGATGAAGGGAGAGATCACGTTGAATAAAAGGTGCTTATAACACTAAGATAAGAAATCGATAATTTTTCGACATTAAATCGAAAATTTTTATAACATATCAATGACTTTTTATAACAAATCGTAATCTTTGTGGTAAGCTATACAAATTGTTTCGATATATAATGAATATTTGTTTCATAATAAATCGATTACTTTTCTAGAATTTTTCGTCAACTTTTTGGTACCAAACTGATGTTTTTTTGATAACAAGCCGATAATAAATCGATAGTCAATAACTTTTCGAAAATGTAACGATACATTTTCGGTAACAATTCGACATCCTATGGATAAATAATTGATAAATAAAGTAAATAAAATTTCGACATCATCTCGATAATTTTGTTGAAACAAATCGATAACATTTTGACACAAAATTGATACTTTTTTCGATAAAAGTCGATAACTATTCTTCGACAACTTTTCGATAAAAAGTCGATAAATTTCAGTCTAGATAGTGAGTTGTCGTGGAAGCTCAATGTGGCGGGAGAGTGAAGATGGCATCGACGGCATTTTATGCATGTAAAATAATGCTGGGATGTACGTGGGTTCTATCGCCATCTCTCTCTCTCTCTCTTTTATTGGATATTTACAGCGATTATGTTGTATGCTACACCTACTGGTGGCGAAGAACATAGCGTTAACAACTGCAATGAGACTTAATGCCTAGGGACAGCTTAAACGTAGTTCATAACTGCACTTTGGGTCTCTTAGAGCCACAACAGAGGTGGAAGGTTAGAGCAAAGGAGGGAGAAGGATCTGTATAATACTGTGCTGAAGATCGGGAAAGGGAGATGTACACATTTATAATCGGTCTCAGGGCATACGGGATTAGACTAAAATGAAAAAGCGGATGAGCTAGCCAAACAGGGAGCATCGCTCCAGGCTTTATACGTAGACGTTTCAATCAGATTGGGCGAAATTGGAAGAAGGCGAAAGCAGCACTTAAGCGGCCAAGTATCAATAGCTGATCTTACAACCTTAGTTTAAAAAATTTAAACGTATCATTGAAAAGAGGGTGGGTATTTCGACAGGACAATGTTTTCCAATCGTTTTATTTGCGCATTGTCAATGATGGCAGATGTAGGAAGTGTGGATTGGAGCTCTGCCCTTGCAAGGCTAAGACCCTCGCTATTTCACTGATACTCGCATAGCTATCAGGTCTAGAAGTAGCACATTGCATAAGTCTTTGAAGGCTCCCGGTATTTGCCAAGATGGCGGATATATTTTATAGCATAGGTCTCGGTTTCTGGTAACACTATGGTGTCATTCAGTTTATGAAAGGTCCTCACGTACCAGCCACTTAAACCTAGCCCTAACCACTTTACATTTCTACAGTGCCAATTAAGGATTTAAGTAAATTTCTCAAAATTTATAATGTTGTTTGAATAAAGTACCTAAGAATAAAAACGATACATAAGTAGCTTATAGAGGTAATACACATTATTTATAGAAAAATATTGTAAATTTACGTTATTGAACTATGACTGAAATGTTATATTCAAATTCCCAACGCAAATAAATTGTTAAAAAAATTTCACATTCAAGTATATTTGCCGGTATTGTCCCTTTACTAATTTTTATACTTCTACAAGCACTTACATTTCCTTACTTGTTTTTGCCATTGATTTATTAACTTTACCGCATGAAAACAGCTCAAAGTACCAAGGTAATAACTTGATTTTTGAACTCGAAATTTTACGACTTCTTTACATTTAGTACTTGAAGCGATTCCCAATTTATTAAGCAATTTATTAGCAGCTTATTTTTGCGCCACTTACCCTTACGCTGTTTTAAATTTCAACTGAGTGTTTTTCTTATTTTATTTTCATCATCATTTCCCGTTCAACTGGGAGCGCTTGGGCGGAATTTTCTGTAGCCACCTTGAATGCCCTTGTCACCCTTATACATGCCTTTGTTCGGTCGATTCTTTTCATTAGCGCGAAGTTTTATTCCGTTGCTTTAAGCTTTTTTTTTGTATTTGCGTTAGCGTTGGTTCTTCTCTGCTTGTATTCAAGCTGACAAAGTAGGCTATGAAAAAAGCATTCTTTTGAATATTTTTGTGTTGGCTTTCCATGGCGTCCGCTTCTTTTTACCTTTGTGCCACTTCTGTTGTTTTGCTAGCGGTTGTTGTATTTCAATACTCACAGCTACTGAAACCCGACTATAGCCATTAGATAATGAATCGATTTTTGTTTAGAACATATACGTAGCTTCCTTTAGCAATTGTTTTTTATTCGTATTGTGGCAAATATTAGCATTTCTAACATCACTCCGCTGCTAGTAAATAAACACAACGACAGTGAGCCATTTAAATAAATACATAGAAAATAACGAAGAATATTCCACACACATAACCAGCAGCTTAAAGATAAAATATTATTTGACATACGCATATGTACTCAGCAGATAAGAGCGAGGAAAAAAGAGAAACAATGACACATCACGTTATCAACAGCTAAGAGCAGAAGCTTTTACTCAGACATACGCACGCATATAGCTAGAAGAAAAACATAAACTACAGATAAACATGTATATAGCTAAATAACCAAGTATGAGATACAACTGTTCCAGAAGGCATGTTCGTGAATAGGTGAACGATCCTAACTGAGAGTATAAAAGCAGCGCGGTTGCAAACGATAAACAGGCAGCTTTGTTTGAACACGCTATAGTAAAGTACGCGATAATTGTAATTGTGAAGTACTACTATCAAAGTAGTCCAAATAAGGAACGTTTTGTTATACTAAATATTAGTGCTAAGTTTTCGACAGTGCAGAGATTCGAACGTACGATAGAATTACATTAATACAAACATACAAATGAAGCTGATATAGGTGTGTTAAAAATGTCTGCTCCGACTACAAGCGAATATCAATCTATTTAACCTACTTATCGTACTCATCCTCCTTGCCAGTGCGGAAGCTGTATCTCACATGAATAGGCCCTGACAGTATTCGAGAGAAAAGTTCTTAGAAAGAATTATAGACCGCACTTGCAATAAGAAAAGGTTTTCCGAAGAATCGACATTATTTAATGAATAAAAGCTTAGAAGCTACCCAGGTTGGGTCATGATATTCTAACGGAATTATTCATAATAAGTATTGTTGTGGCAATATTTTGCCCCATCTAATATTTTCGATCTTTGAAGAAATTGTCATCAAAATTTCAACGCAGTTGGATCAATAAGGCGATGCGTGGGAATACAAATAAATAGAGAATAATACCACAGGAAGTTCTTCTGGAAATGCATTTTTAGTAAGAGGGTTCAGCGGTCTTGATGCTTTGAAGGAAGTCATAAGCTCTATATGAAGTGTAAGTAGCCTTATCTCATAATAGTGCTTACGAAGTTGTCTTCTTATACGTGCGAGATACGCAGTTTCCAGTATCATCTCTTTGCACTCTTTAAGAGGCAGGTAGCATTCCGCATTGCTATGATGATAGTTTTCAGACGCCATTAGAGGAGATTTCCTAGCAGCTCTGAGTGCAGAGTTTTGTTCGGCCCGCGACTTTCTCCAGTGGGAGTTATGTAGATCGAAAATTCATATTGGCGACGCACGGCACAAGAGAAATCGTCAGTATTTCTCTGTTTCCTCCTCAAGTGCTGCCATTGTGCCACTTGTTGGCTTTCTTGAGGCTTTGTTCTATGAAGGCAATTGCAGATTAATGTGCGTTGAAGCAGAGATAGTGATAGAAATCAACAATTATTAGGAAAAGATACATGATTGTTTTGTCATCTGCTTAATCAAACGTCGTGAAAAAACAGAAAAGATGTGATCGATAAATCTCTATTTTGGAGCATAGTTTATCTGGTTAAGAACCGGGACCACTTTCTCTTATGAAATATTCATCTGCTGGAAAGAATGTAGTTATTTAATAAGTTGACGGTCCACCTACTTATTTTTAGATTTGGAAGGAGAGATGACTTTACTATGCCTTGAATTGTGGTACCAAATTGACCGTTTTTAAAAGCTTTTGATAGACCGTTGGAGCACTATCCAGTGGTTTGGTTTTCGATAAGTGCGTTGATAATGGTGATTTGCAATTTATGGACGTGATGCTGATGGCTATTTATCACTTTACATTATAGAAGGATATGAGAGAGATCGGTCGAAACTGCCTTCCCAAGCTTAGCTTTTTTTAATTTTTCGGGAATGACAATAGTGGGGAGACACATATATGATGCCGATTCGATAACTTTTCGATATCAACTCGATACCCTCTTCATCACCAATCGATAACTTTTTGATATTAAATCAATAGTTTTTTGATAACATATCAATAACTTTCCGATAAATAATCGATATATTTTTGATAACACGATAAATTTTGGATAAGTAATCGTTTTTTGATATTAAATCATTTTTCGATAACAAATAGATGGATTTTTGAGCGATCGATAATATTTTAAAAACGAATCGATAACTTTTCGATAAATAATCGTTTAATTTCTTAATGTAAAACTATAACTTTTGGATAACCTGTCGCTTATTTTTTGTTAACAAGTAAATGAACTTTTCGATTAATAATCTATTATATATCGATAAATAATGGATTACTTTTCGTTAATTCATCGACAACTTTTCGATAAATCGTATAAAAAATCAGTAACTCATCGATAACTTTTTGATCTATAGCAAATTTTCATAATATCGGTAACAAATCGACAATCGGTCTAATCCGATTACTCGTCGTTAAGAAATAGAAGCACGCCAATAATCCTTCGATAATAGACCGATAACTCGTAGGTAGCAGACCGTTAAAACTTTAATTACAAACTGATAATACGCCGTCCGGTTTCGCTTCCGTCTTTGGTTTGGACTTTTTGTCTTCTTATCTTGCCTCCCTTTCATATGAAATACGCAAACTCTTAAGCAATAAATTCTTCTGGCTTGACTGTCATACGCGCTGTCGATTTTAGTGATGAGTAATAGCTAATTTGTGCGCCACGTGTTATCAAATTTGCTACCGACCCTTAACTCATCCTAACACACAAGCGCATACATTTCCACATTCATATTTGCAGACGAAAACACGGAGAAATTACTCATACGCCGTGTATGCACCAACCAACCTAATAATTTTAGCAATTTTTCTTCGTACACAAACACATGTACGCATAACCATGTGAAAGAACACGAGAAGCAAAATAATAAGTGCAAGCAAAAGTGAAGAAACATTTTAAGCAAATAATGTAGAAGTACCGAGCAAATGCTGATAAGATAATAGTGACGACCTGCCATACACGAGAGTACCTCTAATAATGCTCTAGAAGTAGATGGATAGCTGTGTGTGTGTAGTACAAAATGGTGTTAAAGACGAAGTAGCAAGCAGATGAAACGAAAACGGAAACACGAAAACAAATGAGTGCATTGAAAAGTCAGATTGCCATATATACTGATTTTATTTTCCAACTCTCAAGTTGTAGACTGACCTGTTCTTCCCATAGATACTGAAGTAGTAGAACGGTAATGGCATCTCTGTGGCTCTAATGGAGTATCTTTTTTTTGGTGTGGCAACAAACATTTTACCTTGGCTTCGTTTCGTGTCTTCCCTCCAACCTTAGCTCGTTCATTTTATTCGCTTGCATGAGCGCGATAAATGTGCTACAATTACTCACAAATAAAGTAGCAAAAGTAACATTTGGCATTTGTGTTGCATAATTTAAGGAGGATGTGGAAAAAAAAAAAATAAATTTGTTTGCACATTTTTCATAAATATTTCGTTACATATACATATATAAATGTTGAAATGCGACTGTTTGAGATTTTGTGTGTTAATCTGCTCATTAGTTAACTGTGTGCTAGTTTGCGCTTTCGCTTTTATGACTGTTTTCTTATTAGGCCTCTTTTTCACTTGTTTTTAAAGCCTACGTACCTATTTTGTGGCTCACTCTATCAGTATTTGTCCGGAGATAGCAAAAATTTATTTGAATTGGCATTAGGGGGACTCATGTAACCGTATAAATGCCTTATAAAGTGTGTAAACGTATAAATTTATCTAGTTTACGCACGAGCTGTCAAATTTTGTATGAAAAATCATTTACACAATTTGTATAAATTTACGCGCACATTTCATTGTGTAAACGCGGTAAACTCAAACGAATGCAACCTTGCAGACATTACAGACGGCATTTTCATCAAAAATCTCCAACATCAGCAAGTAAAGGCGTTTTAGTTTTGATTTTTCACTTAATCTTGGCATTTTTTAATTTGTGTAACAATCAAAAAATGTTGTTCGGCAATAATACAGCTGATAAACAATCAAGTTTATCAAGAGTATTACTAGGTGCGTTCATATAACAGCGTGTGTAAATGGATATAATTTTACACCTTATAAGTTTATATGCTATCATGAGTCCCCTATTATATAAAATGTTAATAGAAGTGGGTGAGACAAAGTGGGGTATAAAATATAAAAATGTTTGCCTACTTTCGTGCGCTGGCTTAAATTCTCAAAATTTCTAGGGCAGCATTATATTCTTTTTTTTTTACATGCTTATATTAGCTTCACTTGTATGTTTGTTTGTATGTAACTTTCTTGTGTACCAATTAAAAAAAATGTTACACGCACCAGTACTCGTCTTTCAGGTGGTATGAGAACAACTTCATCAAATATGCGACAAACTGACAACAAGATCCGGTGCGCGCTTTGATAAGGATCTTAGAGCTATAAAAGAGCTGTGGCTTTAGCTCGAGGGCGTGGATGTGTAGATGCCAGCCCCTGTTTTTCTGTCATCAAATTTTTATCCATCCAAGGAGAAGATCTTAATGTAAATACATGTACTCCCTGTTTCGGAAAGAGTTCTGTCCACAATGGACACTTTAATATTCCGCGAGTTTCTCATGCCTTGCTTCCACTGAATATTGTATTGTGGTGTTACACAGTGTGTAAAAGGTGCTAGGACATTTTGGTATCATACCAACTTTCGATGATGCAAAGCGCTTGCTGTATGCAATTGGTTCATTTTTCAACTTAAATCATTGTGATGCAGTTTACTTAATCATATGCATATCCTTGTGTTTCAAATCCATTGGCTTATAGCATTTATATACATGTTTTATCGAAAGCCCTGAGATGTCAAAAAAAGCGGAGGGGCTGTACTTTTTAACTCTAAAGCCTTTTAAATTTTTCCCGTGAGGCTATGTATTGCCGTCTCGGCGGATTTTCAGCACAGAGGGAGTTTGTTTTAGTTGACTTTCCTAATGGGCTGATTAAGTATTTTCTTCAAACCCTCTTGGGTGACTTTAATCTCCCGCATGTATTATGGATCATATCTGATCAGAATATTGTACCTATTTCTTCTAATCTATCCAACAACGAATTTTTAGTCGAAATAACTGAACTTTGCCTTAAACAGATAAATATAATTACTAACATGTTCGGGAGGACCCTTGATTTGGTATTTGTCGATGATAAATCAAAATGTACTCTAAGCCGGGGTGAACCTCTTACTGTACCTGAAGACCCTTACCATTTTTCCTGGAAATAGCATACGAATTCGAAAGAAATTCTCCGAGTAGCATTGCTACTAAATACGACTCTAGTTTCAGATTTCAATTCGCGAAGGCTAATTTTAGTAAACTTAATCAAACTTTATCTACAGTGGCTTGGCCCAAATATGGTGTAGATATTGACAAAAATGTTTCTGACTTTTATACCACCCTTTACGGTATTTTGGAAAAACACGTACCTAAGCGAAAACGTGTGTCTACCGAATCAGTCCAAATATGGTTCACTAAAGAGCTGAAGTCCTTAGAAAACAGAAAATCTCGCTTCTTCAAATTATACAAAAGGTCGGGATCTCACTCCGGTTACTTGCATTACTCTATTTTGCGTCATAAATATTTTGAATTAAACAAAAAGTGCTATAATACGTACATCTGTAAGATGAAAAGGAAAATAACTTGCAATCGGAAAGCTTTCTATAATTTCATGAACTCTAAACGTAGAGTTAAAGGGTTTCCCTCTGCTTTAAAATACCAGGGTGATTTGTCTAGCGACGACCAAGATATTGCTAACTTCTTTGCACAATTTTTCAAGTTCAATTACTCCAATGAATTTAATACTTTTTCAAATGAATATCCATTTCAGCTTAACTCACTTAACACCATTAATATTCCAGAAATATATCCGGATGAAGTTTTTTCATATTTAACGTCTTTGAAAGAATCTTACAAGTACGGTCCTGATTTAATTCCCACTTGTTTTCTTAAAACATGTCCCTAAAAAGTGGATTCTTTCCTTCTGCTTGGAAAGAATCTTTTCTCATACCCCTTCACAAAAGTGGTAGTAGGTCGTGTGTAGAGAACTATCGAGGAATATCAAAGTTGTCGGCCATCCCAAAGTTGTTTGAAGCTATCGTTACCAATCAGCTAACATTTTCCATTTCTACTTTGATTGCAGAACCGCAACACGGATTCTGTAAAGGCAAATCTACCATTACTAATCTACTTGAATTCACAACTCATGTTTCTAAGGGATTTAGAGAAAATCTTCACACAGATGTTATTTATACTGATTTCAGTAAAGCATTTGACAAAGTATCCCACTCCTTACTTATCTATAAGCTGGATCGGCTTGGCTTCCAACCTGGTCTCACCCAGTGGATCTCGTCGTATCTCTGCGGTCGAACGCAAAAAGTTATTTTTAAAAATACTTTTTCAAATGTCATCCATGTTCCCTCTGGCGTCCCACAAGGCAGCCACCTTGGTCCAATTCTGTTCTTGCTATTTATTAATGATATCTGTACCACTATAAAATATTCCAAAATCTTAATGTATGCTGATGATGTAAACCTTTTTAGGTCTTATGCGTCTATCGAAGAACGTCCCTTGCTCCAAGCGGATCTAAGCTGCCTAGTTACTTGGTGCAACGTAAATTCAATGTCGCTGAACCTCAATAAATGCAAATTCATATGCCTATCTCGAAAATCTTTGCCAGCAGCCCCTTACGTAATTAATAATTTTTGTTTGCTATCAGTAAACTATTTTGAGGACTTAGGGGTCACGATAGATGCTAAACTTAGTTTCACCCTTCATATTAATGCTACTGTCAATAAGGCTAGAGGTGTTCTTTCATTCGTGAAACGGTGGTCCAAAGATTTTAGTGACCCTTATGTAACTAAAGCTCTTTTCATCACTTTAGTTAGACCGATACTAGGATACGCATCAATAGTCTGGAATCCACAATATCGAGTTCATGCAGATAGACTTGAATCAATAAAAAAGCAATTTCTACTTTTCTCTTTAAGGAATTTTCAGTGGGACTCTGCGTATAGTCTTCCACCTTATACTAGTCGGTTGAAGCTTATCAATCTTCCAACTCTTGCAAAGTCGTACAGAAATGCTAGGCGTTATATTTATGGCTAAACTCCTGAATGGGCTGATTTCTAGTCCAATTCTTTTAAACGAAGTAAATTTCAACGTCCCATCACGGGTGTCAAGACATTACAAACCTCTTCTTTTGAGGCAGTGTAGAACTAATTTCGAATTAAATGAATCTTTTCGGTGTTTGTGTCATGATTTTAACACTCATTCTAATTCATTTTATATAACGGATTCACTTTTTACCATAAAGAAAACTGTCTTATCCTATCTTAACTCTTAACAAAAAAAAAAAATCAAATAAATTAAAAATGTTCACTTATTTAACAATGTAGTATATATATGTATAATTTCTATATAATTTCTAACTGTAATGTATAGTACTCAGCTGATGATTTTTATTCTGTAGCTGAGCAGTTTTAGATCTCGACGCTTAACGAAGCTCCGCCTATCAACAACTCGGCAATAACAAATCCGTGCGTCATGCGGATGCGCCCCTCGCGCTGGTCGGGCGGGCTTTGGAGGGTTTAATCCGTTGGGTATTATTATTATTATTATTATTATAGAAGAAACCGACTGAAAAGCTTATTGGTCGATATGACGAGTACAGTTATTCGGGTTTTCTCGGTTTTGGTATGAATACTAGCTTAACTTTTATCCACCTGTTTGCAATGTAGCCCAGGAGTAGAGCGGCTTTATATATATAAGTTTGATAAGGCTAGCGCTGTATGGTTTTTTCCCTACTGTAAAAGACAGAGATAGACCCTATCCTTTTCTGGTGTCTTGAATGGACCGAGCGCGGCCAAAGCGCATTACACTCGCTTACCTGTGGTGAGCTTTTTTGCTTGGTATAGCTCCCATCTGTATATCTCAGAGGGCCAGTCATAATTCTTTGATCTCAGATGAGGGTTTCTTGGAGTCGCATCGCTGTTGGAAGATCATTTAGCCTCTCACAATGTGCTCTGCACTTTAGGTACCCCTTTAGATCTGCCAAGTTCTTTTTTATATGATGTTATGGACAATTTTTACGGTCTCTTATCTCTTTCTCTATTTAGCAGCTTTCTAGATTGGCATATAAGCCGCTCAACTTTTTGTTAAACCAAAGCACGTCACGTTGTATGTATATTTTCCTCATTCAAAGCAGCTTTAACGTATAAGTGAAGCTGTTCCGCTTCCTTCTTAAGCACTTGCGCCATGGCTATAGGTTGCTGAGAGCCATTTTCAGCTTCTTCAATGATAAAGCGTCAGATTTCCCAGTATGTTTTCATTGTATTTCCAAAATCTAGTATGTGCTCAACAAAGTTACAAAGTTCTGTGACATAGGAGTTTGTTATTGAATTCAAGCAAAACCTATCGAATCCAGCAGACTACGCCTATATTTCAACCAATTCGTCACCTCTAATCAGTTCAATTACTCTAACATCATCGAAGTATTTTGCACATTTGCTAAAACTTTCAAATCTAATTATACTTAGTTAATTGAGTGTGAATTCGCGCATGATCGACTAAGCAAAGCAATTAAAATAGCATACAAAAGTTCTTAATATAACTCAAGAATGCAAATTTGCATACATCAGATACAAGTGAGTGCTTAACTTGTTTTGCTTGACTTGGCAGCGATATTTTGTTCTACAACTGCTTTTACAGATGACGCTACGCGCTTTACCGCAAATTTTGCCGATTACTTTTAGAGTTAGCAACAAATCTAAGCAAACTTACATAAATGAATGCGTGCACTTATAAACACCCATTGCAAAGCACATTTTCTATCTCTACATTGCGCTGATGTTTTGCACTTCGCTAGAGTTGCCTACTTTTAGGCTGCTTTAATACGTACTTAAGTGCACTCATTTTAAATATGCCTTGCATAAGTTCAACATAGTTTTTTCTCTCACACACAAACACACACAGACACAAATTCATGTTATGTCATATGTTGCACACATCTATTTAAATGTGCCATTGTGAAAGTTGTTGCTTCAACTACCGCTAATGTTGCTAATAAAGAAGAAAGTATGCAATGCGTGTAATCGTTGTTAATATGCAGCAACATGTGTATGTTCGAGCGAGTAATCGAAAAGAGGCGCGTTAGCATTCGAGTAAAAGCAATAGAAATATTACTAGTGGCATACACGAAGTTTTTGAGCAGCCACAGGGTTTGATAGTTGCCATAGCAGCACGTTGTTTTGTTGTTGTTGTTGTTGTTGTTAGTACAAACTATCAGCAGCAGTTGCTGATCGTTGTGTTCCTGCACGTTGAATGCGCTTGCTCGTTTGTAATCAAATATGCTGCAGTTTTTTATTTCCGCCATTAAAAATGGCAAATGAGCAGACATGAAAATTTCGTTAGGCAAATATTTGTTGTTGTAAAGTAACTTTGATGCTTGCCGTTGGATATGCAAATGGTGCGATGTGCAGGATGTGTATTTGGTTATCCAGCAGATGTTGTTGAGAATGGTGCATATATGGAGCGTTTGATATATTGCATATCATAAGGTTGGAAAACTTCTTTTCTGCGATAGGTTAACACAAAATTAAATTTAGATTTCTTGAACTTTTTTTAAACTTTTTAAAATTGTAAGAAGGGCAAGGTTTTACAATATAATTTTATGAGCATACCCATCAGACCTTGTGCGAAATGCGAATTTTGAAAAAAAAAAAAAAAATGTATCCAAGTTCAGCGCAGTATATCGTTTTTTCGTTAGCCTTAGGTTAGGCTAGGTTAAGAGTGGTTACTACCCACACTTCCACTCGCATACATTTTTGTCCATTGTGAGTGCCCTCAGTAAGTGCTGAACCCAAGAAGAAGCGAAACGTCCATCTTCTCAACCTCTGCCAGGCTGTCGAAGAACTGTGAGTCCAGAAATCTGAGCCTTCTTCTTTGAAGCGCCGGAAACAGCATAGAAAGTGGTAGATCGGCTCCTCTTCTTCCTCATCCTGACAGCTTCTGCAGAGTGAGCTTGTTGGTATTCGTCTATGATGAGAAGGGGCTGGTGCCTTTCCAAACAAGCATGGCAATAAGGACCTTGAGACTTCGCAGTCAGCCCTTTTGGTCCATAGAAAGTCCGTTGTCCTGTTCTCATATCCCTCGATTCTCCCCTGGAGATAACTCAGCGGTAGTCGGACGGAGCTGTGCACCTCAGTTATGTCTAAATCGGAACCTTTCCTAGCCATCTCATCTGCGAGTTCATTTCCTCTACTACCGCTGTGCGCAGGGACCCTGAAAAGAGAGACATTGAGATGACTTATAGAAGCCAGAGAGGTTCTAGACCTCCGCACGATATCCGATTTCATCATTTTGAAATCTAATGCCCTTAAGGCGGATTGACTGTCAACAAAGATTTTACGTCGGTGTCGGAAACTCACTATCTTGAAGAAGCTTTGCTGCTCTGTTTATGGCATAATCCTTGGCCATTATCTGGGCCTACCTCCCATTCCTCCCTTGAATGATATCGTACGTTCTGAACCTGGAAGTCCAAAACCGCTGTGATGAGGTCGGTTTTTGATGTCGCTTATTATTCCGTTTAATTGTCCCTTCGTCATATAGTCCAGAATCTTCGCGTGTCCGTGCTTAGCCGATTTACACATGTTGGATTCTCTTAGTCGTAGAGCTCCTTTTGCCGTAAATCCCTGTACGAAGAGTTGTACAGGCTTGCTGAGGTGTGCTGCTCATGGCGCCTGACATTCCCAGGCATTCTAGCCTTTATATCATCCCAATCCTCTGTTGATTACTATTTTTTCTAGCGCCTTCCACCAGACCAGAGCTCCATATGTTAGTATCGGTCGAATGACTGTGCTGTTAATGCCATGAATAACATGTGTTGCCAGTGCCCAGTTCCATCCAAAAGCCCTTTCGCGGGCGTAGTATGGATCTAGAGTTTTCTTTGATCTCATATTCATTAGTCTTGGCAAAAAACAAATTATAGGAAAAACAAATTTTCAAGCTGCTTGAAACTGCTCCCCCGAAATGCGAATTTTTAATAAAAGCTGTGGGATTCATCTATCCAAGGTAAGCCCAGGGTAACCCAATCTTTTTTTTCGTTAGCCCATCCTGGGAAGTTAAGTTATCTTTAAAAAAATGTCATGCTGCGTGAAGTTGCATTTTTTTTAATAAAATCTATACAGTTCGCTTGCCCAAGGCCAGCGCGATATAACTCACTGTTTTTTTTCGCTAGCCCAACCTTTGAAAACAAGATTTTCCCGTTGCACCCCCAAAATGCGAATTTTTTAATAAAAACTGTATAGTTTGTTAATCCCAGGTTAGCCTCCCCGTTTTTTTTTTTTAGCCCAGCCACACAAGAAAAGTTTGATCGTAAAAATATGTTTCAAATTGAAAACTTTCCTAAATATGAAATTTATGTTTGTTTGTTTTAATGGTGTGTTCAATTTATACTTATTATAAGGAATTCATGAGATTAACACCTGCTTATAATAATTAAATATTCAATTATTATATTTTTCTAAGAGCAACTGAAAAGAAAGAAAGAAACATTTACTGGCATATTGCTAAAAAAGTAAATATTTCTTTCTTTCTTTTCAGTTTCTCTTGGAAAAACATAATAATTGAATATTCAATTCAATCTTAATCATAAGTAAAAATTGAACACACAATTAAAACAAACAAACGTAAATATGTAAAACTGATTCCGAGTTTACAAAGCTTCTCATTCGCAACGAAAAAGAAACTTTACAAACACTTCTCGTAGGTAATGTCGCAGGTGTAGTTACGATCTAAGGAAGGTGACGGTTCGCCATATCGAGAGATAAAATATTGGCCACAGGTGGTTTTTTTATTAACGGAGACTTTCGGATAGTTTCTATATGTTTGTTCCTACCAGAGAGTGGTGGCGGAGTACTGTTAGAAACGGTGACGCTCGGAGAGTGATGATGAAGCACTATTAGAAAAGTTGACGCCTCGAGAGTGTTGAAAGAGCATAACTAGTAACGAGGACGCACGCAGATTGACGACGGGTATTATTAGTAACGGCGATGCTCGAAGAGTGACGAATAATAGGATGTCCTGGGATCGAGGGTGCATCACAATGAAATTTCTCATGTTCATGAGATTTGTAGCAAGAACGAGCACCGTCACAATCATGCAAGGTATTGCGTTTGCAAATATAAAAGATATTCAGACTTAGCAGTTTAAACTTATATCGGCTCGCCCATTTTCGAAACACTGTTATAAATATTCCAATTATAATAGAAAAATACTTGTTGTTTACTATTTATTTGTTAAGATTAAGTTTTTATTGGTGAACAATTTTAGACCTTGTGGAAAAAATAATTTCACTTGCAAAGTCAGAAAGTACACATAGCCAAAAGGAATGTCAAATTCATTTTCTTATGCTTTGCTTGCAATAAGAATTAAAAGTGGACTACTTTTACAAGTCAGATGGCGCTGGTGCGGCGCTATTTGTCGTCCCCCATGCAAATAGATGAAATCTACTCATCTGTCAGCACACGATGTTGCATAAAAAATCGTACGTGACGAGCTTTTTAGTAATATGATATACTGGCTATTTATGCAACATAAACTTTTTGTATTTCGATGGTTCCACACGGGTAGTAGGAGGACCAGTCTTATGCCATTGGCGACTTGGTAAACAGTCTCTCTTACGCCGAATTCTAGCGCTTTCATCTCTCTCAAACAACAGGGGAGATCGGTTGACCGAACCAAACGTTGGTAAACAGCCCCCTACCATTTAAAACGGGTCATAAGCGAAGTCTCAGAAATATTTTTTTTTATCTTTTTTGCCATACAAATTAGCCGTATGTACATATGTTGCAGCGATTGCGCTTTGTGAAGTCTTCCAGCTTTTTTAAGCAGTAAAATTTGTAACTTCTAATTTGTCAAACTTTCTACAAAAGCTTGATAATTCTTCTTCAATAATTCAATAGCAGTTTCTCACTTTTCTGCAGCTATTGCCATCGCTTATTTGTAACAAATGTCAACGATTTGATTTCTTTGTATGATATGTTGGCAAGTTCTAAAATTTTTCTACATTTGTATGGGGGTATGAGTTACGCCTTAAAGTGTTTAGCTGCTGCATGCAAGCTTGTATGCCTTAGTTCGGTGATTCATATATATATGTGATGTACATATGCATGTATGTGTTTTAGGGTGCTCCTTATACACGCACACAATTTTTATACTCAGCTGAGCAGAGCTCACAGAGTATATTAACTTTGTTCGCATAACGGCAATCCGTAACGGCATAAACAGCGAAAAAAGAAATTTATTTAGCCATGTCCGTCCGCCCGTCCGTAAACACGATAACTTGAGTAAATTTTGAGGTATCTTGATAGAATTTGGTATGTAGGTTCCTGGGCGCTCATCTCAGATCGCTATTTGAAATGAACGAAATCGGACTATAACCACGCCCACTTTTTCGATATCGAAAATTTCGAAAAATCCAAAAGTGCGATAATTCATTACCAAAGACGGATAAAGCGATGAAACTTGGTAGCTAGGTTGACCTTATGACGTGGAATATAATATTAGTAAAGTTTTGGACAACGGGCATGGCACCGCCCACTTTGGAAAGAAAGTAATTTGAAAGTTTTGCAAGCCGTAATTTCACAATCGTTGAAGATGACATGATGAAATTTGGCAGGAACGTTACTAGTATTACTATATATGTGCTAAATTAAAATTAGCTAAATCGGGTGGAGAACACGTCCCCTTTAAAAAAATTTTTTTTAAGTCAAATTCTAACAAAAAATGTATTATCTTTACAGTATATAAGTAAATTATATCAACATTCAACTCCAGTAATTATATGGTGCAACAAAATACAAAAATAAAAGCAAATTTCAAAATGGGCGTGGCTCCGCCCTCTTCATTTAATTCGTCTAGAATACGTTTAATGCCATAAGTCGAACACAAATTAAACAATCCTTGTGAAATTTGGTAGGAGCATATGTGACTATAATTGTTTCCTGTGAAAATGGGCCAAATCGGCTGAAGGCACGCCCAGTTTTTATACACAGTCGACTGTCTGTCCTTCCGCTCGGCCCTTAACACGATAACTTCAGCAAAAATCGACATATATTTACTAAACTCAGTTCACGTACTTACCTAAACTCACTTTATCTTGGCACAAAAAATTGTCGAAATCCGACTATGACCACGCCCACTTTTTCGATATCGAAAATTGCGAAAAATGAAAAAAATTCCATAATTCTATAATAAATATGAAAAAAGGAATGAAACATTGTAATTCGATTGGTATATTGACGCAAAATATAACTTTAGGAAAAACTCTGTAAAATGTGTGTGACACCTCCCACATTAAGTAGAATAAAATGAAAAAGTTCTGCAGGGCGAAATCAAAAGCCCTTGGAATATTGGCAGGAATACTGCTCGTGGTATTACATATATAAATAAATTAGCGGTACCCGACAGATGATGTTCTGGGTCACCCTGGTCCACATTTTGGTCGATATCTCGAAAACGCCTTCACATGTACAGCTAGGGATCACTCCCTTTTAAAACCCTCATTAATACCTTTAATTTGACACCCATATCATACAAACACATTCTAGAGTCACCCCTGGTCTACCTTTATGGCGATATCCCGAAATGGCGTCCACCTATAGAACTACGGCCCACTCCCTTTTAAAATACTCTTTAGTACCTTCCATTTGATACCCATGTCATACAAACACATTCCAGGGTTACCATAGGTCCATGTCTCAAAAGCTCTCAGCTGAGTATGTAATGCTCGGTTACACCAGAACTTAGCTTTCCTTAATTGTTTTTAATGGATTTTTTGGCAGAGCACTATCCCAATTTGTTCTTATCCTAGGAAGCTACATATTTCACATTTTTTTTTGAAGAATATTTAGAGGCCGCTACAGAGGATTGAATTTCGTATGGCGCGTGGTCATTTTACGGTAGAATTTACTATTTTATCCTTTCCTGTAATTGTCAAAGATTTTTTTGTCCCAAAATAACTTAGATAAGCTTTAAGGTTATGAGCAAACCCTAAATTAAAAATTTGACTTCCGTTTTTTTCCTGCTATATCATTATATTATTACAATGATTTCTTTAAAAGTTTGACCTTCGTTAACGACCTCCTAAAATCTTAAAAAAATATATGTATATATTTTTGAGTACATAATGGCCCCAATTATGAGCATTATTCGATCTTCGATCTTCGCTGGCTATCGAACATCGAAAATCGAATTTGAAATTGGTATTATGGCAACTCATCTCTGTCGAAATTTTCGTTGTGTATCTAATGTTCAAGCGAATAGAAATTTGTTTTCGATGCTGTATCGAATAGAAAAAGAATTGTTTAAAATGTAAGTTTTTTGTATTCATGTTCTACTTTTTTACTACCTATTATTCATTTTAAACTATTTGTATTAATTTTATATAGGTCCAAGGTCGTGAGTACAAAACAACAGCTTGAAAGACTGGTTTCAATTATGTAACAAAATCCCCATATAGTAAAGGAACTTGCACATTATAGAAATGCAACTTTGCTTGATGCAGCTCAGCCTCCTCGTAATTCAATTTTATCCATCTTTCACAAATACAATTTTCCAAGACATTCAACACCTCTGATAGTACCACAGACACAGACGGCTGGGCAAGTCTGCGTGCATTTTCGTTTCCAATGCTCAGTTGGTAGGATCCCTGAGCACAAATTCGGAGAACTGTTGCCAAAATTAAAAAAATATTAGGAATAGACTTGGCTCTTGTGCATTGCTGCAGCAGTTCATCTGTACTGGACATCAGTCTGAAATTTTGAATAAATCTATAAACAAAACTTATAAATTCAACAATTTAACAACTTATTTAGAAAGATACACTTACGTGGTGGAATTCAATTCCAAAGGATTTGAAGCATCTCACCAGTCTTCTACTTCTGGCTAGCTCCAGTAAGCTTTCCTCTTCATCTGACGAATCATAAAACCACAATTCCGTTGTAGTCATACTTTTATTTTTATACTCAGTTGAGCAGAGCTCACAGAGTATATTAAGGTTGATTGGATAACGGTTGGTTGTACAGGTATAAAGGAATCGAGATAGATATAGACTTCCATATATCAAAATCATCAGTATCGAAAAAAAATTCGATTGAGCCATGTCCGTCCGTCCGCCCGTCTGTCCGTTAACACGATAACTTGAGTAAATTTTGAGGTATCTTGTTGAAATTTGGTATGTAGGTTCCTGGACACTATCTCAGATCGCTATTTAAAATGAACGATATCGGACAATAACCACGCCCACTTTTTCGATATCGAAAATTTCGAAAAATATAAAAAGTGCCATAATTCATTACCAAATACGGATTAAGCGATGAAACTTGGTAGGTGAGTTGAACTTATGACGCAGAATAGAAAACTAGTAAAATTTTGGACAATGGGCGTGGCACCGCCCACTTTTAAAAGAAGGTAATTTAGAAGTTTTGCAAGCTGTAATTTGGCAGTCGTTGAAGATATCATGATGAAATTTGGCAGGAACGTTACTCTTATTACTATATGTCTGCTTAATAAAAATTTGCAAAATCGGAGAACGACCACGCCCACTTTTAAAAAAAAAATTTTTTTAATTCAAATTTTAAAAGAAAAGTTAATATCTTTACAGTATATAAGTAAATTATGTCAACATTCAACTCCAGTAATGGTATGTTGCAACAAAATACAAAAATAAAAGAAAATTTCAAAATGGGCGTGGCTCCGCCCTTTTTCATTTAATTTGTCTATGATACTTTTAATGCCATAAGTCGAACAAAAATTTACCAATCCTTGTGAAATTTGGTAGGGGCTTAGATTCTGGGACGATGACTGTTTTCTGTGAAAAAGGGCGAAATAGGTTGAAGCCACGCCCAGTTTTTATACACAGTCGACCATCTGTCCTTCCGCTCGGCCGTTAACACGATAACTTGAGCAAAAATCGATATATCTTTACTAAACTCAGTTCACGTACTTATCTGATCTCACTTTGTATTGGTGTAAAAAATGGCCGAAATCCGACTATGACCACGCCCACTTTTTCGATATCGAAAATTAAGAAAAATGAAAAAAATGCCATAATTATATACCAAATACGAAAAAAGGGATGAAACATGGTAATTGTATTGGTCTGTTGACGCAAAATATAAATTTAGAAAAAAAAACTTGGTAAAATGGGTGTGATACCTACCATATTAAGTAGAAGAAAATGAAAAAGTTTTGCAGGGCGAAATCAAAAGCCCTTGGAATCTTGGAAAGAATAGTGTTCGTGATATTACATATATAAATAAATTAGCGGTACCCGACAGATGGTGTTTTGGATCACCCTGGTCCACATTTTGGTCGATATCTCGAAAACGCCTTCACATATACAACTAAGGGCCACTATCTTTTAAAACCCTCATTGATACCTTTAATTTGATATCCATATCGTACAAACGCATTCTAGAGTCACGCCTGGTCCACATTTATGCCGATATCTCGAAAAGGCGACCACATATAGAACTAAGGCCCACTCCTTTTTAAAATACTCATTAACACCTTTCATTTGATACCCATATCGTACAAAATAAATTCTAGAGTCACCCCTGGTTCACCTTTATGGCGATATCTCGAAAAGGCGTCTATAGAACTTAGGCCCACTCCCTTTTAAAATTATCATTAACACATATCATTTGAAACCCATATCGTACAAACAAATTCTAGAGTCAGGCCTGGTCCACCTTTATGGCGATATCCCTAAATGGCGTCCATCTATAGAACTATGGTCCACTTCCATTTGATACACATGTCATACAAACACATTCCAGGGTTACCCTAGGTTCTTTTTACAACATGTTGATTTTCCCTTACTTTGTCTCCACAGCTCTCAACTGAGTATGTAATGTTCGGTTACACCCGAACTTAGCCTTCCTTAATTGTTAATATTTGCATTTAATAACTAGTTCTGCTTTTGTATATTTATTTTATTTTATTTGACAGAGTATTGGAAATGTGCTATTGTGAACTTTTGAATTTATCGAAATTCACAATAACGCTTGCCTTCATCGAACGCGCGTCATAATACCGAATGAGATTTCGTTCCGATCAGCTCTTTCGACCACGGTCGAAGATCGAATTTGTCTCATAATAGGGACCAATGATTTTAAGCGGTGCACCATTAATTTTTTAAAAGTTGAAAAAAGATCACCCTGATGTGTTTATGTCGTTTCCTTCCTTATTCTATTTGTTGAGAAATTTGACATTTGAATGTGTCAGAAAACGACACCTACACGAGAAAACCGCAAATCATTGCAAATGTGATAAAAAAATATGAACATATACTTGATGAATGAGAGAGATAGAAAGAAAACAATGATTAAGAGTGATGTAGTGATTTACGTTCAATATATATTTGTATATAATTCAGTTTATTCCTTGTGGTTGTTTTTGTTTATTTGACACAAAACTCGATGTAGAAAATTTGATTTTCTTATGAAAAATTAGATAAATTTGTCTTGTGACAGTTGCCCAGATGCAAAATTTTCCTCAAGTGATTGTAATAAATTTTTTATTTTTTAATTTGTATACATTTTCATAACATTCAAAATTTTGTAGAAAATTTGGTTATTTATTTATAAGTTTCATATTTCACAAAAAGAGTATGGAATTTGCTAATCACAAAAGTAAAATATTTATTTAAGAAAATTTTCGAAATTTAAATTCTATTAAATTTCAAATTGGTTTCTTTAAAAAGTGCGCTTCGCTTCTCAAAAAGGGGGATCTTGCATAGCGCGCCATATATAGCGGAATCAGCTTTGTTGGTATCGCATATAAGGTCCTGTGAAGCGTATTATGCCAAAGATTGAACCCACAGTGAATCGGCCGTTTGGACCTTATCAGTACGGCTTCAGACCTGGTAAATCTGCCATCGACCAGAACTTCACAATGCGCCAAATCTTGAAAAAAACCCACAAAAAAATAATCAACACACATCACCTCTTCGTCGATTTTAAAGCCGCCTTCGATAGCACGAAAAGGAGCTGCCTATATGTCGCCACGTCTGGATTTGACCTCCCCGCAAAACTTATACGGCTGTGCAAAATGACGTTGAGCAAAACTATCAGCTTAGTCAGGATTGGGAAGGACCTCTCCGAGCCGTTCGAATCTGAACGAGGTTTCAAGCAGGGTGACCCCCTATCGTGCGATTTCTTTAACTTGATGCTGGAGAAAATTATACTAGCTGCAGAACTTAACCGCTCTGGGACAATATTCTACAAAAGCGTGCAATTACTGGCATATGCTGATGATATTGATATCATTGGCCTAAACACTCGCGCTGTTAGTTCTGCTTACTCCAAACTGGAAAAAGAAGCGGTAAATATGGGTTTGATGGTGAATGAGGACAAAACGAAGTACCCGCTGTCATCGAGCAAAGAGTCAGCGCATATGCGCCTTGGCAACCACGCTACTGTTGGCAGCCATAATTTCGAAATGGTAAAAGACTTCGTTTATTTGCGAACCAGATCAACACTAGTAACAACATCAGTTCTGAAATCTAGCGAATAATCACTCTTTCTTATAAACGGTTCTTTGGACTAGGTAGGAAATTGAAAAGTAAAGTCCTCTCTCGGCAAACGAAAATCATACTCTACAAGTCACTTATCGTTCCCGTCCGGCTATATGGTGCAGAAGCATAGACCATGAAAACGTCAGATGTATCGACTCTGGGAGTGTTCGAGAGAAAAGTTCGTCGAAAAGTTTGCAAACCTTTACGCTTTGACGACGGCGAGTATCGAAGAATATTTAATGATGGGCTGTACCAGCTTTAGACAGACATCAGCAGAGTCTGTCGAATTTAACCATAGCGACTACGCTGGCTAGGCCATGTTTTGCGAATGAATGATTATGCTCGGCCCAAGAAAGTTTTTTTTTTTTTGTTATTAGAGCCCGCCTATGGAAGCAGCGGAAGAGAGCGGCTACCGCTCTATTGATAGGACCAGGTGAAAACGATTTAAAGTGCTTTGGTTTTACCGTTTGGCACCGGTTAGCCCAACGAAGAAGCGAAGAGGCAACCAAAGCTGTTAAAACGGTTATGCGCCAATTAAGTAGGAGTATGTGTACGAGTCGGAAGGGGAGTGAGAGTTGGAGTGGAAGTGAGAGTGTGAGTTGCAGGGAGATACATGGAATTAGAAACAGGCATGTATAAAAAGTGAAGAGGGGAAGCAACCAGTTTTCGGGAACAACGAGATCTGCAAAATGACAAAAAGGACATTAAATAATTGCAAGAGTTTCTCTGCCCTTAGATAAGCCCCTTCCTAAATTGAAATAAAATTAACTAATAACATTCTTGCCAATCACTCGCTACGCTCTTTCCTGGGTTAGTAACCTCTCCTCTTGCTTTCGATACATAAAAACTATAACAAAAAAGTTACCTGAACTCTGTGCTCCACTTTTCGCATGGCTAAGTATTGCTGATTTATTTCACTCTCATAATTAAATGCATTTTAAAGAAAATAAATGGCGTACAATATTTTACGAAGCAAGTGAAATAAAAATAAAGAAAAACGCGAGAAAAACGTGATGAAAGTTAATTTGTGCTGCCGTTACGAAATAGCAACAAAAAAATGCAAAAAAAAAAACACAAAAAAACTCAATCATGCATAAATAATTATAAAGAAAGAATTGTGTTAAGCATAAAGTACATAAGAAAAGTGTGTTAACTAAATTGTGACAATGGGGCGCCTTAAAGAGGGCCATTTGTTTGGCTAAAGTACAGAAGAAAAATGCAAATTTATGTAATATGCGAGAGAAGTGTGGTGGGAGCAGATAAATGTAACTGGACTATGTAGTTAGCAAGAAGTAAAGTTGAGTAAATTATTTGAAAAATGCAATCTTTTTACGCGTTTTAAAGAAAAGTTTTTGCTTTAACTTCAACTGTAGTCTGCATTTAATTTAAGCTTAATGTGGTCCTTTTGTCTATTGTTAAAACTAACGGTCACACGAATTTAACCGCAGAATTGCAACCAAGTCAACCAGCCACACATATACATACGTACACAGTATATTTAAAATTTAGATTTATGTGGCAGCCAAATGATAAATGTTTTCGAATGCAAAAACTAACTACATTTGTTAAGCTGGGATGGTTTTTAGTTTTGTGGTCGTATGTAAATACAAAGCAGTAAGTGCCAATTTATTGATGCCTTTGAAGTGTAATGAAATCATTTTTAATTCGAAAATGAATCACTGATCTAGTCATAAATTTAAAAAGCTGTCGATGGCGATAGATTTCTTTGAATTTGAAGTGCAATCATGTAAACCCTGATGCTGAAAATTGCGTGGGAATCACGGTATCGAAGGAAAGGGTATGTGCGCCTAAAAGTTTATAATGATAGGGCATGTCTATTTAGCACAAGAAGAAGTAAACACCTGCTAAGGCCCGGTTTTTCAGTAATTAGTTAAGCTAAGCTTAAACTAAGTTTGCTTAAACTCTAGTCAAATTTAAATTACAGTTAAATTACTGAGCAGTTTTTCAGTCACAGTTTAAGGCCGCCTTTGGGTTAGGCGTTTTTGTGCGGCAACATTGGTTTTTTATTATCTAGATAATTTGTAGATACGGCAACAGCTGAATTTAGTTTACCCAACAAAGACGGAAAAAAATTTCTCCAGCGAAATATATATCTTGTTCCTTAGGTGATATACAACATCATTATTTAATTATTCTAAAATATGATAGTTCTCTAGTTGATATCTAACTTCATTCTCCAATCACTATCCAACTTGTGAGTAATTTTGTAAAATGTATAGTTATCGAATCTCTAACGTCGAAGCCTTTCTTAAGAGGTCATTTTTAAATTATTTTCCGACCTTTGAGAGATTTTCAGAAATGTACAGTTCTCAAATTAATATTCAACATATTTTTTCAGTTGATATCCTACATCGATATCAATGTTGAGGTGGAGTTGAAAACAAAATCTCCAAGGAGGTGCCACCAAGACCAACAGTTGTTTGTTGTGAGAAATAAACAGTTGGTTGATAACTTTAATGACGCGTAATTAGTCAAAAATAAATTATATATAATTGATATTAGAGAAAAATTGTAAGTTTACAAACGGCGATGTTTATTAGGACATGTTTCTGAATTTCACTTCTTCATCAGCTAGCTTTTCGGGAGCTGAGCGTTGAACTCGAATCTCCAACATTCATATCAGTGCAAAGGTAAATGCCTTTAGCTGCTAAGCCAAATGAATGTCCCCTTGTTCGCTGTACAATTGGTCTTAGAGACATAAAACATGTAGGTCCCATCCGGCCAATTTGTAGGGAAAATCAAGAGGAGCACGACGCAAATTCGAAGAGAAGCTCTGCCTTAGATTTTTTCGGAGGTTATCGCGCCTTACATTTATTATTTTTTTTTTTAACTGTTAGTCTCAACAAATTCGTTTTGATTTTAGAATTTTTTTTTTGTCCGACGTGTGTTTATAATTTCTGTCATTCGGAAGACGCATAGTCTTTGGTTGGTTGCTGGCGAAGAGCTGTTCGTTTGTTGCGTCTCCAACCGTTTGGGCTTCTTCTGAACCGTTTCGTTACTGCTATTCTTGTTCTGCCATGATCACTTCCTCTTTTGATAAACATCACTTGCCGTTTGCATAAGATTGGTGTTCCGTGAGGACGGACGCTCAAATTGGGAGTGTTCATATTCCTCCATCCCATATCTGTTTTGCGAACCACTAGTGATCTCGCCGTTCTCGTTTTGATTGTCCTTGACTCTTTATTGTCTTTTTTCCAGCTGCTAGCCTCCTTTGAGCTAGAAATTGGGCCCTGGGTACTATAGTTGGTATCCAGCTTGACCCTAAATACTGCTGTTGATGCTGCTTGTGCACTAATGAGCGTCTCAACGCCGGGCTCCGTTACAAGTGGCAGCGGAGCGCTATAGAGATTTGTATTGATTAGGCTTCTTGTCGTTATTGTGATTACTTTGTCCGTTACTTTCAATGTAACGTCCGTCGGAGAGTCATTATTTAATTCTTTTTTTCTTTCTTCCGTTTTTTCCTTACGTTTTTTTCCTTTAAATTGTTAATTATAGTCACCCGTCCACAGAGCCGATACGCTCAGAGAAGGCATTTATACAACTGAACTTGCTTTGGCAGCGGCAGGGACCGTTCGAGATTAGCAATTCAATTAACCACCCGCTGACCGTACATCCATCGACACGGTAACCTGGACACCTTGGATTAGGGTTGCTTGTGCGGTAATCACCCTATTTATTGCAATCGCAGGAGATGGTATTCCAAACTGTTGAGGTTTGTTTACACCTCGCACGATTTTAAGCAATGAGAGGCCTTCCTCTTAGATCACCACCATCTGAGATTATATTGCATGAAAAGATGCCTCTGGCAGTCAATTTTTTGGGAACTTTTGATCGATTTTGATGGTCCTTTCTCTGATATTCATCCTTTACGATTTGATGTGACCATTTTGAGCATTCTAGGTCGTTCAAACTCCGCCGTTTTTTACGAGTTTATCGTCAAAAGGCTTACCTGCCAAATAATTGAGACTCGGCGTGGATGCGGTTCAATATAAGCATAGCAATTGAATCCCTGTTTATAGCAAACAATTAAAAAAAGATATTTCCTAAAATAGGCCTCTCATCATATTTAAAATAGCTTATGATTGAAATGAAAAATTTATTGCAATCAAATTGTTTTGAAGGACTGCAACGTCAGCAGATTAAGTTAGTTTTACGAACAACGGATAATTGCAACGAATGTTTGAATTTTAACATTTATAATCAGCTGAAATTTTTTCATTGAGAACTATTTAAAAGCAGTGATTTCAAAAAGTTAATTGCTTGAACAATTTATCATAATGAACTATTTTTAAACATTTTTATCCATTATTTTAAAATATGCCACTCAATAAATGCTAAAAAGTTTATGATTGCAATGAAAACTTGACTGCAATATATATCTTTACAATGATTGCATAATAAGTAGATTTACTTAGATTCTAAAGAAATTTTAAACCAAGAATAATTGCGATAAATATTTGACTTTTATATTGGTTAGAATTAGCTTAATCAGAACAACTCGCAATCAATTAAAATATTTTTATTTTTTACCTATTGACTGTAGTCTATTAAAAAAATTATTAATTTTAACCGTCTAGTCACAAATTGTTAATGATTAATAATTACTACCATTTTGGTTCCTCATTAAAAGAGAACACAGTAAATATTGTTGAATTAGCATTCGATGGTTGCAATTTCTGTTTTACTTTTGCTTTGACTTTAGTCACTAAAATCCATATCATTTAAAAATTTACTAACTGAAATACTCTGATAAGCAACAATTTAGGATTTAATCAAGTAGTTTTAAGTGATTGCAATATTAATCATTAGAACATGGTACAAGTAATGTGCTTTGAACTGCGAATTATTTTAACTAAATAATGATTTAATCCAGTAGTTTCAAGTGATTGCAATATTAATCAATTATGATATGTTACAAGAAATTGCTTTAAGATTACTAATAAACACTGATTTGCTCAAGTAGTTTTAAGTGATAGAAAAATTAATCAGTTATGACATCTTACAAGAAATGTGCTTTAAAAAGCAACTGATTGCAACTAAAGAATGGTTAAATCAAGTCGGTTTAAATGATTGCATAATTAATCAGTTGTGTCACGTTGCAAGAATTGTGTTTTAAAAAGCGAATGATTGCAAATAAATACTGACTTAATAAAGTTGTTTCAAGTGGTTGCGAGATTATTCAGTTAAAACATTTTACAAGAAATATGTTTTAAAAAGCGCATGATTGCAGCTCACTTATGATTTAATCAAGTAGTTTTATATGATTGCATGAATAATCAGTTGTGTTTTGTTGCAATAAATGTGTTTTAAAACGCCAATGATTGCAATAAAATAATGATTTATTCAAGTTGTTTCAAGTGATTGAAAGATTATTCGGTTAAGAGATTTTACGAGAAATTTGTTTTAAAAAGCGAATGAATGCAGCTATGAAATGACTTAATCAAGTAATAGTATGTATTACAAGAATAGTTTTTTTAACAGGGGATTATTGCATTTAATAGCGACTGCAATCATTTAAGTTTAACTTGATCGAAGGTAAAAATCTAAGACACGTTCATTGCAATGTTGGCAATTAACTAGTTGGTTCCAACATGTTAGCGAAACTATTTTGGAAAAAAAATTCCAGAATCACTAATAAGGTACTTCAATTTTAATTGTTAGTGAAGATCAGGATTTAAAAAAAAAATACTGTAATAAATGTTACAATTCAAAACTTTTACAACAAACGCAATCACAATTTCAATTTACAATTTATTTTCCACATTTTTAGCAAACTAGTAGTAGCAAAATTTGTGTCCATTTTCAACATTCGCGATGTGAAATATTCGCAAATTTCTTGATTTCTTGCCAAAATAATTGTACATTATATACAAGCTTTTTCAGTTGCAAATCTTAAATTACTCTATTTCTGCAACTAACCCCTTAACCAGTTGTTCAAGTATCCCTTCCTTTTAGTTTCACACTCAGTTGTGCCCTTTGCTTTCAATTTTTCTACTTTTTAATATTTACTCGCAAATTATTTTTGTTTTTATAGCCGTTTTGTTACGGCTTTTACTCACTGTTTAGTCATTTGCTATTTTTAAAAATAGTTATTTCAACTTTGATTTTGCTTTAAAAAATGTTATTAGTTTTTCTTTTTCTTGGCAGCAGTTTCTCATATTTTGCTTATTTTTTTTTTTTTCATTTATCTTGTTCGCATTTTTTATTACCCTCTCTCCATTTGCTGCGTTCCTTTTGGACATTCAAATGCATGTATCCAATTTTATTGCTTTGCCCAGAGCAAAACAAATAAATTTCATTTCAACTGCTGTTGTTGAAAAAAAAAATATATAAAAGTAAAATTTAAAAAGTGATAAAAATTGCAAAGAACCTAGTTTTATTACAATTTATTTTGTGTTTTCCTCAATATTTGCCAGTTTGATAGTGTCAGTAATTATTTGCTTATTTGACAATTTCAAGAAAACAAGAAATGTTTCTCGCATTTTTATTGAGCAATCAGTTTCTACTACCACATTATTTTACAAGATGATATAATTAAATTTTTTAAATTTTGGGGAATGCCTCTCGATTCATCCGCCCATAATTATTCAAAGACCATAGCTACCCGGGGAATATAGATAAAGCGGCGAACAGAAAAATAACAGTACCAATTTTTAACAAATTTCTCTATCTTTATTGCACAAGCGCGCTGCTAAAAGCCAATGTTACTAATCGAAGTTCTGTTGATATTCCAGACCATTTGGATTAATAACATCGCTGAACTGTCGAACAATTAATTCTAATATTCAGTATTGCAAACTGGTTTTTATTTACACCCCCTTTTTGCTTCGTTCGTATATCTCTCCTAAGGTCTAGACTTTTCACAAAGATGGAACAGTTGTATCACATACTTGGTTACTTAACTATATGCGTGTGTATGTGTGAGTAAGAACTTCGTATTTTAGCTGATGACTACATATGTGTATGTGAGATAATTTCTTTGCTTTAAGCTGCTGGTTATGTGTGTGGAATGTTCTTCGTTGCCTTGTACATAACTGTGGCTGCTTGCCGTTTATGTTGTTGTGGTTATTTACTAACAGCATAGTGATGTCAACACAATATGTACCCAGTTGTGTATAACCGAATTGCAACAAAAAGACAATTATAAAGCGTGCAGTGAGGCGGGACATTCATATGGTTGAAAGGATATAAAGCTCAGCCTTTATACTAGTATGAAGTATGAGTGCTGGAAATTTCGAGCACAATACTAATAAATAAATAAAAGTAGCTTAGCCTACAAATTAGCGGGACGGGACATGCCGACTCCGAATCGCATCTGCAAGGCAGATGAATTTTCCCGGAGAAGCTTTTTCATGGCAGAAATACATTTTGAGTGCTTGCCAAATCACCTCTGGCGATTTTGACCTCGATGTTTCTAGATGAAAAAATTTTGATGGTATTTTTCCCTGGAGTTGAACTCGGGACCATCGGTGTGGTAGACGGAGCATGCTACCACCACACCATGACGGTGGTGGCTCGCGGAAAGCTAGCTAATAAAGAAGTGAAATACAGAAATATGTCCTACAAGCCAATATTTTGCAATTTGTTTTTAAAGTAAATAGCAATCTCAAAAAAGTTTTCGAGTAAATTCGAAAAAAAAATTACGAAAATTTTGAATTTTTTATTTGGTTTCTCTCTTTTTTTTTTTGATGATGTGGCTTTTTGGGAGTGTACGTGAGAAAAAAAATGAACTTGAAAAAGGAATTTAGTTATAAACTCTACGAGCTTTACAAAGACATCCACATAGAAACGCTGCGGCCACGCTGGCTAGGTCATGTTATAAGAATGAAAAATAATGTTCCGGCTAAGAAAGTATTTTTATCGGAAGTCGCCCATGAAATCAGAGGAAAGGGGCCGCCCCAGTTTGCTGGAAGGACAAGATGGAAAATTATTTAAATTTTTTTGGTGTGATCAATGGACTCCAGTTAAATCAGCGAAGAAGCGACTGGCGCGCCTTGCGGTAAGGACCTATGCCACTTGTGTCTTCTAGATCTGACAGCGCTACCACTCCTTATAACTGGAGTCTTAGCTTTGCGAACTCAGGGCACAAGCACAAAAATGCTCCATCGTTTCCTCCTTCAATACACAATCCTTGCATCTGCTATCACTGGCAAGGCCTAATTTAAAAGCATATGACACCCGAAGGCAGTGTCCAGTCAAATACCTTTCATGGACCCATGGCCTTATCTTTTCAATAATAGAATTTACTTTGTTTATCTAAGATTATACGACTTTTGCAGCCCGCGCTTGGTTGTACGTCTTTCCTGCTTGGTCGATCATGTGCAGCACTTGCCTTTTTTTAATCTCACCCAATCTGATTGGGATGTCTTCGGTACAACATTCGTGGGATACCGCAGACCCTACTTCCTCTATCACTTTAAACCATCGGCAAACATGTGTGTCAACTCGGCTACCATTTTAGCGTCCTTGCGCCAACATCCCTCCTCTATTGTGGCTCTAGGAGCTCCTTCGAATCGCTGATATCAGGTAGTTTATTCGCTGTGTAATTGATGACGCTACACTACTATGGCCGTATGATCTGCGCCCAATCTGCTCCGATGTACTGAGCGTCGTTGTAGAAGTCGATTGTGGAATATAGCTTACAGTGCAGCCGTCGGGGTTGTTTCAGGACTACCGTAATGCTTAGCATTGATAGCCTGCATAATCCCTCTGATTTCTTTAAGGGTACGTTCTTTTTTGTGTGGCTGTCCATCAAATTTCGGCAACAACCGATACCGACGTGTTACTCTTTTATTATCGGCCTAGTTTCGATACTGAATCACCATTGCCGAGTCATTGGACTCTTATTGTTTTCCTATCAGGTTGTTTACGACGGCTTTCAAAAGGCTTATCGATTTCATATTGAAGTTGTTAGGAAACCGATATCACGCCGATAGCAAAATGATAACACACCAATAAGAAATTTAAAGTTTTAAATAAAGAAGAGATAACTTTTTGATACAAAATAGTTAACTTTTACACAAAAAATCGATACATTTTTGAAAGGAAATCGATAACTTTTCGATAACAAACCGATACATTTTTGAAAATAAATCGATATATTTGATAACAGATCGACATTTTTGATAACAGATCGACAACCTTTTGAAGCAATTAGATCACTTTTCGAACACAAATCGATAGTAAAAATTATAACACATCTATAAAAAATTGATAACGTTTCTATAAGAAATCGATAACACGCCCATAAAAAATTCTTAACACATCAATAAAAAATCGATAACTTTTCGATTACAAGTCAAACTAATTTTCTATAAAAAATCGAAACTTTTTTGATAACATATCGATAATTTTTCGATAACTTTTTGATAACATATCGATAATCTTTTGATGAATAATCGAAAACTTTTTGACAACAAGTCTACAAATCCACAATAACCTTTAAATTTATAATTACCAAAATACAAAAACAAAGTTCCAAGCAGGGTACCTGGCGTTGCTTGGGTTGGGCAGATACTAATCTAAAAATCCTTCCCATTACTTAATTAAAGTCAAGCAGTCAGTACATAAGATTTTATTGATCTTCTTCAAAATGTAGCTCCCAATTTTTCTCATTCTTAACCTTCATAATTTCCTCATCTCACCCTCTCCTTTTTTACACCCTCTACCTCTCTCCTTCTTTTTTCTTAGATCCGTCGTTCCTTTTTTTATTTTTAAAATTTTATTTTCTCACACTCAATTCGTACTCTCAATTCGTAATCTCATAACTTAGTCAAAATATTTTAGCTGCACAATTTTTGCCTATCATCTCATATAGACTGCTATTTTTAAAATGGAATGCTTAAATTTAATAAAAACACTCAATGCAATCGCTCTAACTTTTTGTAAATTCAGTGCTATGATCAAACAAAACTTCTGCACTTAAGAACGTACATGGCGTATGAGTAACTTTTGCTGACATACAAAATTTGTCGCACTACCCAGTGGCGCACGCGAAATTGAAAAAAAAATTTATTAGAATTCTTAGTTCTGAAATATGAAAACCTTCGTCTTGACCTGTAGCCAAAATTGGGTAATGATTGAAGTGGGCGAAATACGTTTCCATTCAATAAATAATTAAAACAAATGAATGAATAAATATTTGCGTGTAACACTCAAAATTGCCCATATGTAATACAACAGGCTTAACACTAATTTGTATGCAAACTAACCAAGCTCTATGTATATATTTTCATTTATATAAATTAGACTGCGTCGATTTATTAACCGATATCGCGCCATCGATTTTTCGGTAGAATTTGGGCACAGGAAAAAAAGTTGCACTACGCATACCCAAAATAATTATTTTCGAGCCTGCAAAAAAAAATGGCAAAAGGGTAAATTTTTCGACCAAAACACTCCCCAAAACCTAAAAAATATTTTTTTTTTTTTTGCAAAAAACTGTTATCTCCAACGTTTTTATAACAGTTTAAAAAAAATATTTTTTGGAGTTTCGGGAGTGTTTTGGTCGAAAAATTTACCCTTTCGCCATTTTTTTTTTTCAAGGCTCGAAAATCATTTTTTTGGGTATGCGTAGTGGAACTTTTTTTCCTGTGCCCAAATCCTATCGAAAAATCGATGCCGCGATATCGGTTAACTTTCGTCCATACAAATCGACCCAGGTCATACATATAAACATTTATACATTGTGCATGTGTTAATATGAATAATAATGAGAAGGATAAGACCTGTAGAAATTAAATATTGTCATCTGTCCATCAAAATTAGGTGTGAATGTGTGTAGGTGTCGATATGCCACAGCGCAACCAACACCACTTACACATGGAGAGCTATGAAGTATATAAAGTGAGCGTGTGTAGCAAAGGAGGAGATACAACCACAGAGCGACAACACCCTTCTACGCTTCCTACTCCAATATTTCCGGACAATCTAATTTCGTACATAACAGCGCCGGCTGTTTGCATGACCTCTGCATGCATACTCTGCTTACTACAAACGTCTGAATTTCCTTGATTAGGCGTAATAACAACGGTATTGTCTGTCGACGGAGTAATTAGACCTACCCTTCACATAAGTAGAATGCTCTTGTTAGATTCCAGAATACTAACACAACAAAATTACGTGTGTGTTTGTTTGTGTATCCGAGTATGTATATTAAGTATTATGAAATTCGGTTTATCAGCCACCGTACGACAGCTATTGGCGTATAGTACGCCTACTTCAAAGTTGTTTTATACATATATATAACTACAGTGATGCGCAATCAATTTGAAACACAATTTAAAAGTGCTAGCTGCACAACCATTCAAACTCGAAGGCGAAGACTAGCTAGAGTCTTCAAATCCCTCGCTGATAGCACTCGGAACCAAAACAAAAGAAAACACTCATAGACATCAATAAAGCAATTTACCAGCCGTTTGCATGCTATGCATCTCCAATATGGTCCCCGATCTGGCCATTCTAACACACGTCTGATTAAAAAGGCCCCGCCTCCCAGGGACTTAATGACTAATCTTAGCAAGCACTGTGCAGAAATCCGGTGAATAAAAACTCATCCGCTTGAACCTCGGGGCTTTTATACCCAGTCTCCTCCATGCTGAGTCAGCAAAATACTATGCTGATAAATTGTCAATGTGAAACAGCCGAAACTCGCAATTGAGGAAAGCAGTTTTCCCAACTCAACTTCGATCTGGATCATTTAAAAGGTTAAGCTCTTAGTTATCAGTTACTCTGATATGGGTGCCAGGGAATCGAAACGTACAGGATAACGAGATGGCGGATGATCTGACACGGCATGGAGCGACTATTGATGTCTTAGGAGCGAAGGAGGTTCTTGCACCCCTGGGACTCATCAAGGGTTGCATTTCCCAGCACTGATTGAGCGATCTATAGCTGTCCTTAAGATGAAGAGAGGAGATATATCCAGGGTAGTTACTGTGTTTACGGGGCATTGGACAATTGGGGTACATACGGCATGGATGGGACTGGAACACATTCTTTTCTGTCGCAGCTACAAGCGTCCGGAGGCGAAGGAAACGGTTGAGCATCTGCTGTGCGAATGCCCAGCACACTATCGAAGCAGAATAAAGTTTCTTGGAAAGCCCCTTTTGAAAGCCTCCCAGAACTCAAGGATGTTAGGCCGGGAGTGCTTCCCAAATTTATAAATTCCACGGGATGGATATAGGGGGACGGGTTTCCCTTAGGCGCTTGAAAATTCTTATTAGTCCTCTCACAGCATCCCATCATTGGTTAACTCACGAGTTGTGGTATCAAAACGGCGCATGAGCGCTAATTGGGGTCAATTGGGACTCGCCACTCCAACCAACCAATCAACCAGTTATCCAGAACCAACCTCAACAAACCCAATGTATGTTCCCAATACTCAACCATCTTATCAATTGCAATGTAGAACCCACGCCTCTAACAGCAGCATCGCTATGGTCCAAGCCTGTTGAAACTGCTAGTTTCCTTGGACTCCCGTTCAAGAATATTGATGACAGCTTGTGAGTGGTCTGTCCTTTTAGATGAGGCGAAGCACTGCTACAACAGCAACAACACTTAGGTTAGTAACATGCATCAATTATTTTGAAAAGTATGGTGGAACGAGCGCATGTCTTCCGCCGGCAATTTACAAGTAACCTGCCCATCCCTTAAGACAAACAATCCTGAATAATGCGATAATAACCGTTGAATAAACTTCTTAGATATGATATGTTTTTTTGGCTGGTTGCTGTGCCGCCGAGATACCCGAGCCCAAGAAACGCACGGGGCACCATTTCCGCCCCCCCCCCCTCTCTTCAAATTTTCCAGACGAGCAATGCATCTGCTGACAAATTTTACGTAGTATTGAGCAACTTTCTGAATTTCTGCAGTATATAACTGTCCATAATTATAAACTGAGTGTGTGCTAAAGCTGACCGCAATTATGTTCCCTGTTATGGCAGTGATTTTATTAAATGGTTCAGGTTTGCTCGGTTATCTTGAGAAGTAATTCCCTGAATCTGCCATGTTGTTTGATTGATATGAGTGAATGATGCATTCTAAACGCCTCCGCAGCATCCCACAATGTCCTTGCCTTTGCTTGTGAAAAGTGACTCATTTAAGTTTTTACGAAGTGCGTTGTCATAAAGCGACTTCTGCAGCTGCTGACGGCCCTAGACGAAGTGCTGAGGGAGTTGAGTGCCATGAGTGCTGCTTGATTATCTTAAAACATGCATACCTCGGGTACTCATCCCACTGAGGCCTCCGAGAAGAGCATGCTAGCCTCCTTTGTAACAATAACTTCCGTTTGGTTGCTTAGTCGAGCCTGAATGACAGCAACAACTTCGGTTACTCAGAGTGAACACCAGCTCCCATGCCGCAGTTCATTTTTGATCCGTCGGTGTAAATTGCGTTCTCCCTGTGCACTCTGGCCACCATCCAGTCACCGTTTGAGGGAAACTTTACCTTCTGACTCCTGTCAAAATAAAGCGTTGATGTTTCTGTCTGATGACTGAGCCCCACCGCGAGGCCTTCTGAGGAGACTTTTGTATTGCGTCTTCAGTTTTTTTAGGAGTCCTTTTGGTGTGTCAGCTGGTCGCGATTTCACGCTCCTGTTATCCCTTCGAAAACTGCTCGTTGTGCTCTTGGCGGTAAAATCGGTACTTGTCTTTTTATCCCGTAGAACACAACGTTCATACAATCAAACATGGACTTGTGGTTTTTTTTTTTTTTCATTAGAAAAGACATGCCAAATCAGTCAAATAAAGAGGCATACATCATGACATTCAGTATTGATTCATTCTGGAAACTGTTCTAAAGTTTCTCCGAAATTTTACCAAATAGAAAATCCCAAGTGATCCTGAAATTGTTCAAACTTGGTCCAAAAATAGTATTGCAATGATTCCAGAAGTTTTCTCGAAATGTTACCTAAAATAGTTTCGAATTTTTCCGAATAGGTACCGAAATAGCCTCAAAATAAAGCGAAAATTAAAATAAATGATCCAGAACTTGGCGTTACCTAAAATAATAACGAATCCTGAAATCGCTCCAATTTGTTTCCGAAATAATCTCAAAATAATTCCCAAAATAATCCTGAAGTGATCTTAAAATGATTTCAAAATAATCTTCTGATCCTGAAGTTGTCCCAAATTTCTCCTGAATTGGTCTCGAAATAAATCTGAAAATAATCCAATCCGAAAATAATCGTTTCAAATTGACCCGAAATGATCAATAGTAGTCGCGAAATATTACTTACAATAATCCCGAAATAATCCAAGTTGTCCCAAAGTGATACCTAAAATAGTCACGAGGTGATTTTGAAATTGTTCCGAATTGCTCCTGAAATAGTCTCGAAATAAATCCGAAAACAATCCAATTCGAAAATAATCATTTTGAAAAGCTAGAAATGATCAACAATTGTCCCGAAATATTACTTAAAATAATCCCGAAGTGATCTTGAAACCGCTGCAATCGTTTTCCCGAAATGTTATCTAAAATAGTCTTGAAGTGATCCTGAAATCGCACCAAATTGGTTCCGAAATAGGCTCAAAAAAATCCCGAATGATACTTGAAATAATCTCGAAGTGATATCGATACAGTTCCATATTGATTCTGAAATGATTCCGAAAATAATTCAGAAGTGATCCTCAAATTGTCCAAGAGTTGCACCGAAATGGTTTCGAAATAATCCAGAACTTGTCGTTACCTAAAATAATCCCGAAATGATCCTGAAATCGTTCCAAATTTTTTCCGAAATAATCTCAAAATAATTCCGAAAATAAACCTGAAGTGGTCTGAAAATGATTTCAAAATAGTTTTCTGATCCTGAAGTTGTCCCAAAGTGATACCTAAAATAGTTACGAAGTGATTTTGAAATTGTTCCAAATTACTCCTGAAAGAGCCTCGAAATAATTCTGAAAATAATCCAATCTGGAAATAATCGTTTCGAAATGATCAATAATTGTACCGAAATATTACTTAAAATAATCCCGAAGTGATCCTGAAATCGCTACAATAGTTGTCTCGAAATATTATCTAAAATAGGCTTGAAGTGGTCCTGAAATCGCTCCAAATTGGATCCGAAATATGCTCAAAACAGTTTCTTAAAAGCCTGAAGTGATACCTGAAATAATCCCGAAGTGATCTCTATATTGTTCCAAATTGGTTCTGAAATGAATTCGAAAACAGTCCAGAAGTGATCCTCAAGTTGCCCAATAGTTGCACCGATATAGTTTCAAAATGATCATTAAAGTAATCCTAAAATATTCAACTTATCATGCAAACAAATATTCATTCATTACTGTTTCAAGTTGCAATTTTTTTGACTGCCCACAAACTCTTCGTTCAACCAAATGTTACGTATACGCCGTGTATGACTCAATTCACGTGGGCATCTGAATATTATTTAGCGTGTCTTTGCTACTTAATGACACGCAACATTTATCCAAGAACTCAAGTGTAAATACGTGTTACTTGTGTGGTGGTTGACATATATATGTATGTATAATTAAATGTATTCCTTTATCATTTCATGCGTTTATAATTCTAATGTGAAGTTAATTTGTGTGATTACCAATGCTGCTTAATTATTGATTTTAATTAAAAGAATGTAATAAGTAATGAAGGTAGGTAGGTTGAACTGGCCGGTCCATGAGGACCTCACATAGACTGATTGAGTCCGTAGTGTTACCAGAAGTTTGTTTTAACGACCAAACTGAAAAACCCTATCAAAAACCAGGACCTATGTTATAAAATGATTTCGTCCTCGAGCAGAACAGTGCTCGAACGTTTCCTCCTCCAACCCGCACTTCCTACACCTGCTATCACTGACCAAGCCTAATTTAAAGGCATGTGACGCCAGAAGGCAGTGTCCAGTCAGAATACCCGTCATGAGTCTACAGTCCTCTCTTTTTAATGATAGAAGCAACTGTGTTAGTCTAAGGTTGTAAGACCTACACATAATCTTCGACACTTTACAGCCCCGCGCTTGAACCCACGCCTTTTCTGCTTGGTGGATCATGTGCACCTCTCGCCTTCGCTTAATCTCGCCCAATCTAATTGGGACGTCTACGGAGCAAGCTTCAAGGGATGCGCCCTTTTTAGCTAATTCGTCCGCTTTTTCATTCCCATCTATTCCCATATGCCCTGGGACCCAATATAGATGTATGCTTCTCCCTGTCCCGATTCTCTCCAGAGACTGCTTACACTCTAACACGCATTTAGATGCTGTGCTATGCGAGATTCTTGCCTTAATTGCTGCTTGACTGTCAATATAAAAGTTAACACGGTTGCAGCTTAAGCTATTCTCTTCCAGGGTTTCTAGTGCTTTGGTTGCGGCTAATATTTCCGCTTGGAAAACGCTACAGTAATCCGGCAGCCTGTAGGATCTGCTTAATTCCGGATCAGCGCAGTATACCGCAGACCCTACTCCTTCCACTATTTTGGAACCATCGGTGTACACATGTATCGCCTCGTCCGCCATTTGCGCACCCTTGCGCCAACCGTCCACCTCTATTGTGGCCTTGAGATCTCCCTCAAAGTGCAGGTAGGGAATCATGTAGTCTGTTCGTCTTGTGACTGAGGACGCTATACTACTATGGCCATATGGTCGGCGCTCAAGCTGCCCCGAAGCATCGAGCCTGGTTGCGGTCGTTAACGCTTTGTTCTTTGCTACCAGGTCTACAGGTGGAATATGCAGAATGGCATATAGTGCAGCCGTCGGGGTTGCTTTCAGGGCTCCCGTAATGCAAAGCATCGATAGTCTGCATACCCCCTCTAATTTTTTACGGTATGTTGTTTTTTGTGTGGCTTTCCACCAAACAAGAACTCCATAGTATAGAATAGGGCTTACAATCGCTGTAAAAACCCAATGAGAAAGAGAGGGCGATAGGCCCCACGTACACCCCAGCATTCTTTTACATGCATAGAGTGCCGTTGAGGCCTTCTTGACCCTCTCCTCCACGTTGAGCTTCCATGACAGCTTACTGTCTAGGATGATTCCTAGATATTTTGTGCAAGGTTTCTCCTGTAAGGTCACCGCTCCTAACTTAGGCCTGGTCCAATTTGGGACCTTGTACCTCTTTGTAAACAAGACCATATCAGTCTTCTCCGCATTGACTTTCAGCCCGACATTAGATGCCCAGGTATGAATATCCCGAAGAACCCGATCCATCAAAGAACTAATCTTTGGAAGGCATTTTCCACTTATGACAATTGCAACGTCATCTGCGTAAGCCGTAAGTTTTACGGGTCCCTCATCGAATTGCCTGAGCAGTTGGTTGATGACCAGTGTCCACAGCAGAGGTGATAGCACCCCTCCCTGCGGCGTGCCCCTGTCCACTGATTTCGTGGCCTCGTACAATCCCCATTGTGATGTAATCTTTCTGCAATTTAACATGCAGCCGATCCATCTGATTAAGGCAGGATGTACTTTAATGTAATTAAGACCATCCATAATCGCCCATTTTGCAACATTATTGAAAGCCCCGGCAATGTCCAAGAAGACTCCTAGAGCATACTCCTTATATTCCAAGGATTTCTCTATGCTTATTACCACCCTATGCAATGCGGTGTCTACCGACTTGCCTTTGGTGTACGCATGCTGTTTTGTGGAGAGCAGCTTTTCATCCACGTTGGACTTTATGTACACATCTATCAGCCTCTCAAAGGTTTTGAGCAGAAATGATGTTAAGCTAATCGGTCTATAGTCTTTGGGATACACGTGACCGATCTTCCCCGCCTTTGGTAGAAAAGCTACACGAGCAGTTCTCCAAGAGTGCGGTACATGATTCAGTCTTATGCACCCATCGAATATTATTTTAAGCCATTCCACGACCGCCCTACTTGAGACTTGTAGCATGGCCGGGAATATACCATCTGGGCCCGGCGATTTAAACTTAGAAAACGTCTTCACTGCCCACTCGATCTTGGTATCGGTCACCAAACCCGGCACCACTAGCTCCGTGATCGAAGTGTGAGTGATGTCTGCTGGTTCTTCTAAACCGTCTGCCGATGGGAAATGTGTATCGAGAAGCACCTCAAGGGATTCCTCACTATCACGTGACCATTCCCCGTCCTCTTTCTTTATTAATCCCTGGACTATGTTTCCCTTTGCTAGGACTTTTTTCAACCGTGCTGTTTCACTGGAGCACTCTATGTCCGTACAGAAACTTTTCCATGAGTTTCTCTTCGCCCTGGTAATTTCACGCTTGTAGATCCTCAGTAGATCCCTGTACTCGTCCACACACGCTTCGCTTTCCGCGGTCTTTGCGAGTTTAAACATTTCTTTTACCTGTCTTCTTAGAAGACTCAGCTCATTGCTCCACCACGGCGGCTTTGCTTTTCCTCTGAATCTTCTTAGAGGGCAAGCTTTGTTATACGCAGTCATAAGCGTCCTTGATAGGAATTCATTCGACTCCTCCAGTTCCTCTACATTAGCAACCTCTTTGGGTTGTCCCAGTTTCGTTTCTACATGTTTCTGGAATTTAGTCCAATTCGTTGCCCTAGGGTTTCTAAAGGTTCCTCCCTTCTCTACCCTCTTTAGTGGGATGCTGAAGCTTATATACGCATGGTCGGAGAAGGATGGTCTATCGAGAACCATCCAATCATACCTTGATATATCACGCTCGGAGCTCAATGTAATATCCAGAACATTACTGGATGTTGGACCAATGTATGTAGGCACATTTCCCCTGTTGGCTATCTGCAAATTGGTTTGCAGGATGTAACAAAATAGAGATTCGCCTCTCTCGTTCGTATCTGCTCCTCCCCACGCATTGTGGTGCGCATTTGCATCTGCGCCTATGACCAACCGCCCTTTGCGCCCTTCCTCCTGTACTAGCCTTTTGCACTCCATCGGTGAAACCTCCGCAGCATGGGCCATGTAGCAGGACGCCAGGATAAATGCCTGCTTATTCTTTTGCTCAACGGCCACCGCTACGAGATCCTCGGTGGTGTAATTAGGCAGCATATATGAATGCAGCTGTTTCCTTACCATTACTACAGCTCGCACCCGTCCTTCCGTTTGTGCGTAGTAAACGCCAAACCCGCGCGCGCTAAGTCCAGAAACCTTTCCTCCCGATGAGAGCTACGGCTCCTGGATCAGCGCCACGTCAAACGAACCCTCCTCAAGGGTTAGGAGGAGTTCGCTCGACGCCACTTTACTGTGTTGGAGGTTTATCTGTAGGACTCGCAGCACCATTGGGCTGTTTGTCCCCCTCCAGCACCTTCGGCTTGACGTCGTCGTCCTCCTCTTGCCCTTTTGGTTTAGAGTATTCGAGGCCCCCTTCAGCCCCTCGTGAATGTTGTGCCGTGTGTTCCTCTGTGCGAGTCACAGCACCATTTAGCGGTTGGTCCTCTTCTAGCACGTTCGTGGTGACATCGGGGACCTCCACCTGTCTTTTTTCCCTTAGGCTTCTGAGGTCCTTTTCGACTTCGCCCACTTCCAGCGTGTTAGGATTTTTATCCTCGGGACTTCTTTTCCTGAGTCGCATGTAAATTTTGCCAGTGCCAAAGGACATTTTGCCAAGCTGCGTGTACAAAATATCCTCCGCCTGCTTGTTTATTTGGAAGATGTAGAACTGACCATCCTCGGTAGGCCGAGATACAGTAAGTACCTTCCAATCCTGTGTCGGTATGTTCGGATTCTGATTCTGCAGAAGTCGCAGTGTATCCTCCGACTTCATCACGCATGGTATCCATACCTTAACTTTTGGTACCGTGGGGATTTGCGCTTTATCCACCACCTCAAACCGCGCGTTCGTGCCTTGCCTTTGGAGGTTTGGAACGACTTCCTCCAGCCACCGCAAGCTCGCGATGTTGTCGCACGCTATCATCTTCACACCATTATACCATCCCCCCGAATCAAAGGTTGGAAGGGGCTTACTTGGTTGTTCCCGCATCATCTTAAGCATTAAGCTAATAAGCTCCCTTTCCACAGATCTCCACCTTTCAGTAGTCATTTGTCCGAACGGACTGCTACGATCAACCAGCGCCACAGTCAGTGACTGCTTTGCCACATCACTCATCTTCTCGGGAAAAGCAGGAGTCTTAGTGTTATCTCCCTTTAGAACCTCCGAGAACACCGGAGTCTTCGCGTTAACTCCCTTTAGCGCCTCCGAGAAAGCCGGAGTCTTAGCGTTATCTCCCTTTGGCTTATCTCCTACTTCCGTAGTTGGAACTTCCCTCTGACTGGCAGCTTTCGAGGTAGTTGCTACCTCGCTATTGGAACCCATCTGTCTTACAGCTTTGGGCCTACTTGTCTTGTCTATGCGACTGCCCTGCCTCGCGGCTCTAGGACTGGGTCCTTTCTGCCTCTTGAAAGCAGGCTTGTCGCCTTCTGCCGAACGTTGCCTCTTCATTCTGCCATTCGACGCTTCTTCCTCCTCGTACCGGTTGCAGAACCGAGGGTTTCTCGCAGCAAACCTTTTGAACTGCCTTCGACCTACTTCTACCGCTTCATGGGCCCATTCCAAGCGCTCGATCTCCACTTCTGTTGGGTCGACCACTGCTCCCAAGCGTTGTACAATTCTTAGTGCTGCACGGTACTGCGAGAGAGCTCTTTTACTTCCTCTGCTCCGTACCCTTCTCCACTCTTCTACTCCGTTTTCATTTGTGTGCTTCTCCAACACGGAGTTCATTGAATCAGCACTACTCTCGCTCCCCGAGTCCGACGCATCGCTTAATTCGTATTTGTCGTCCTTGGATTGCGACTCAGTCCTCCTCTTTACATCCTCCTTATTACATTCAGGTAATGAGTTGTTCATCTTGGTCGTACGACCACCTGCCCGACAAGGCGGGCTCAGCGGTCCAGTATTATATACGGGGAAAGAACCGTCCGCCACAGCAGCGCCCCTTACTGCGGTAAGGCCATAAATACTTCCCGAGATGGCCCGGTATCGGGAAGGCTCCGTTCGAATACAGCCGAATTTATCCCCTGGCTGCAAATCGTCCAATAGGCACGGTCCGCATAACACCCTGGATAAGGTGGTTGGCAGTTCTTGGTCACCGACATCCCGCCGCCCTCCTATGAGGCGAAACGGCGTAGATGTCAGTCCTAAACAGCTCCGCCTCATAGTCGGGCGCTATGGAGTTCGGCTAAGCCCTCACACCAACGACAAGGTGCCTACCCTAGTGAGGGAAAAAATAATGAAGAGTCCGTATTACTTTCACTTAACTCACATACATATGCACAATTCCAAGTACATAAATGGATAATTTCGTTTCGCGTACTTTACTATTGCCTTTTTTCTGGCAAACAATCGTTGTAAAAAATGCGGTACAGTCACGAAAATGCGACAGTTTCGCACTACAGTTTAAATGACTATTTCCGAACTGATGCTTACCGGATGCAAAGCGGGACAGTTATTAACAACTTTTGAAACAAGAGCGCTGAACTAATCAAAGGCTGCAACTATTCAAGCACCAACCACGACTGAACCAGTTCAGAAGGCATTCAAAAGGTCGGAAGAGGGGGGAATCGCGCGTTCGTAGGACACCACAATGTTTAAAGCGTTATATGAAAACATTGCGAGGGTATAGAATTAAAACTATTACCGTATCTTAATAAGATAATTCTGCGCTAGTTCGGAGTCAATAGCTTGCGCCAGATCAAGGACTTAATGTTGTTGTGCACCGCAATTTGATTTGACGTGTATTTATCATTGAGATCATGGCATGACTGCAAGTACTAGTTTGGTAAGCCGATGTCGTACTTGAAATAATAAACAATCACGTGCTCTCTTTCAGCTGTTATACAGGTGGCTACCGTCCTAACATATGTGTTATCAGTAGACAAAGTCGGACAACAAATCGTCCGAGGTGCAAAGATAGAACCAATGTTGTGCCTATTACCATCACAAGGACTTCGAAATCCAAACAAATGGCAAAGCCTTGTATCCGGTAGCATCACCCCGTCGGTCTTAAAAAACTCTGAGATTTTCAGAACCTAACGCATATATTGAATCCCTTTTCTCATTTCTTATTCCTAAAATATGTGTACAGGCAAAAGCGCAAAAAAACATCCATTAAAGAAGAACCATGTCGAGTAATATCTTCAACGACTCGTTATGTCAAAAGAACTTTGATTTTGGTAAAAAAAAGGTCACAAACTATGGAGGCTTTAGAGAACGTACGAAGCGAATAATGTCCAGCCTCCAAGTTCTTGGATTCTGCTACCGCTCGCTTCGTACCAGCAAAAGTAAATCATGAATGGGTTCTAAAAACAATTTCAAAAGAGTTTCGATTTCATAAGGGAATGATTTACCCACAAAACTATACCCTCTTGTAGCCAAAAGGATCGCAGAACCCTACTAGAAGCAATGCGCATATAGCATTTGGTTAGCGGACTCGAGGCTGTCTATAGAACAGCAGACCACAGGTGGCCATAAGTACTTCATATTCCCAGCAGCCATTTTCATGCGTTTCAGTTGTATTCATGCACGACAGGAGGTCCACGAGATGATTTCCAGGTATATAGCTATGTCATGGGACCCAGATGATACTGACATTAAAATATTTGAGCGAAACCGCAGGCGGAGCCAAGAACATAACACAGTTGATCATAGGGCTTTAATAGCCGCTTCGGCATTATATTAGGTGCTGAATTCTCGTACCGCAGGGGCACCTAAATGCATCCCATTCACAGTACTCTAAATTGCGGCAACCTCCGCTTTGTTAGTTGTGTAGTGATCAGGCAACTTTAACTTGTGGCTTACAGCGACCTCCTAACGGAAAACCCTCTACCACCGTCTTTTTTTCTTGCCATCCGCGAACCAGTAAACCAGTCAATTGCCCCATATTACTTCCTTTCCCCACTTCCCCCTAGAGATATGCCAATCGTGAAGCTTGTACAGGAGACAATTGTTGGTACACAATAATTTCTCTTGTATGGAATGAATTCAAAGTTAGAAAAAATGCTGGAATGGCTGCAAAGAGAAAGCGCATAGTACTTGTCACAAAGCCTGATCGTTGACCGACCCGTAGCCGGCTTTCCTGTACATTCAATCCCAAGGTAGGTATTGTTCTAAGAGCGCCATTGCTATCAAACAACAATGTATGCTGCACTATCATTTTGGTAACAGTCGCCGTGTTAAGTGCGTCCCACCACCCTACTACATACTAGAGCAAGATCAACTTGACTACTATTTCAAAAGGTCAGTGTACTACGTTTGTAGAGGGGCCCTTGCTTCCTTCCTAGCCGTATTCTCCACATTTGCTCCAAATTTACCTCAAGATTCTTCAAAGTACGAGCGGTCTGTTTGAACAGAAATTTATCGGCTTCTGAACGGTAGCAACCGATACAGACAAGTTATTATTTTATTATCGATTTATTTTCGATATCGAATTATTGTTTTGTATCGCCTTGTTAGAGTACAGATCGGTTTCTTACTGGTTTCTTATCCGGTAGGAAATCGGTAACTTTTCGATATAAAATCGATAGCATTTTGATACCAAATCGACAAATTTTCGATAACGAATCTATAGCTTTCCAATAACAAATCTGTAGCACGACAATAAAAAAATTATAACACTGCTATAGCAAATCGATAACTTTTGGATGACATATTGCTATCTTTTCAATAAATAAACAATAAATTTTCGATAACATATCGATAACTTCTTGATTATATAATTAGTAATCTACTTGTTCGTATATACTAAAGCTAATTATCGAATTATAGCTAACAAATTCGTATCTCTCTCTCTTTACAGGTAAGTTCCATTATAATGAGGACGTTTGTGAAAGGCTAAGTAAGAAAATAATTTCAAAGATTAAATTTTTCGTTTATATTAATGATATTAGATCCTCGAAACTTGCAGGACTTAAGAGAGCTGATAGCCCATGTAAGCCCGTATAACCCTAATGATATTTTTAACAACCCGTCAGTTACTGGTGGTGAGAGAATGCACTCATTTGCAGTTATATCATCGGGAAAGTGAGTATCGATGAGTAGGTTAGGTTGGGTAAGGTTGAAATGGATGCCTCAGATGCATACATATAGGCCAGTGTCAGGAGGGCCATTCTGATACCACTAAAAACACCTTTATCTCTCCTCTTAGAACCATTTGAAGGACTTCATAAAAGCAACAAATTTCTGGATGTCATACTCCACCCATATTTGGCATTAGCTAACATGTGGCAAAGGTGCCCTTCCCTGGTCATGCCCTGCCTAACAAGTTCGTATTTAATACAGTTTATCTCAACGTTCCTGTATCCCGTGACCCATGCAGGGTGCACGCAGAGCCGCTGAGTCTACACCTGAAGAGGTCGACGACAGTTTAATGTTAGTTCAGAGTTGAATGATTGAGAAAATAGGGATTTGATTAACGCTTTACGGTCGATAAAAATAAACGTTTCCTTGCAGACAGTCTGTTTTTTTATCCATACTGCGGCTTTTAGGATATGTAATACTTCTGCCTGGAAAACACTATACTGGTTAAGTAGTTTTTCCATGTGCCAGCTTTAAGATTCATTGCTGCCCATTGCTCATCTCCCGTCTACCTCTTAACCATTTCAAGTACTGCCCGGTAGCAGAACTCTTGGTAAATAATTTTCTGAGCTTCACGGAATCATTGCACAATTCAACGTTTTCGCAGAAACTTCCCCAGAAACACCACTTAGCTCTCGTTATTTCGGGCTTGTAGATACCCATCCCAACCTTGCACAACTCCAAGTCTGATCGTAGCTTATTACGCTTGGCCTATTTGACAAGTCATCCACTAGGAACACTACAGTTATATAACACCGATGTCTACCAAGAATGTTTTCAGCGGAAAAAAGCGTGAATTTGTCAATCATGCCAACAATTGCAGCCTCATGCTTGAGATTCCGAAATGTAATTTTACTGAGACGCGGTTTATCTATGGCCAACTGTATGCACCTGCACCATGAAGCAGCAGCTTTTCTAAAAACTTTTCGGCCTGATATCAAGAAAAACATGTCTGCCAAGACAAGAGAGATATCTCAAAAACCTTTTTCCCAAATGCAGTAGCGAAGGTTCGGTCATCACCTCTACTACAAATACATAAAAGATCATTTAAAACAAAAGCAAAAAGTAATTTATCTCCAGTTGCATCTGATGCAAGCTGCCGCAACACATGATGTGATGCTAACTGCCTTTGTCTTCGAAGATAGCACCTTCCCCCCGTCATCCTCGCTTCAGCAACGATTTAGCCCATGATAGCTGCCAGCAGTCGCGAAGCATAGCTATTGGCAATATAAGCCGAGGTCAGCCGTAGTTTGCTAGCGATGAGAGTTTTGATGTCGTTATGGCTGATTTTAGACAGAAGAAATGCCAGAGCACAGGATCTTGGTCTAGTTTTCTCTTAGTGCACTCACAGATTGAAACTTGTATTGCCACGGCTCCTGTACCGGGACTATATCCACTCCGCTCCGCTCGAGGCAAGGCAATAGTGCTACTTAGTCGCAGCATAGATTACAATAGTTTTTCCAAAGGGTTTAGCACGAGGAAGGTGAGAATTATTAGCTAAAGTTTGTAACGAGTTCATGTCCACCTTCAAAAACTTCGCGTTACAAACTGCCTTTCATTTCCACAAAAGCCTTTTCATTAGAGCACCTTATAACTGGTGAAGAGAGAGTAACTTAAATTTGGTTTATTCAAATATTTGATCTTTTTATACTCAGCGTGATTTGCACACTTTGATTGGATAACGGTTGGTTGTACAAGTATAGAGGAATCGAGTTAGATATAGACTTCCATATATCAAAAAAATCAGTATCGAAAAAAAAAAAATTGATTGAGTCATGTCCGTCCGTCCATCCGTCTGTCCGTCTGCCCGTTAACACGATAACTTGAGTAAATATTGAAATATCTTCACCAAATTTGGTACACGAGCTTATCTGGATCCAGAATAGATTGGTGTTGAAAATGAGCGAAATCTGATGATAAACACGCCCACTTTTTATATATATAACATTTTGGAAAACACAAAAACCTGATTATTTAATAAATAATACACCTAGAATGTTGAAAACTAACGCGTGGGCTGATATGGAGACTGTTGATAAAAATTTAGAAAAAATGTTTAAAATGGGCGTGGCACCGCCCACTTGTAATAAAATCAATTTTACAAATATTATTAATCAAAAATCGTTAAACCTATCGTAACAAAATTCGGCAGAGAGATTTCCTTTACTATAAGGAATGCTTTGAAGAAAAATTGATGAAGTCGGCTAAGGACCACGCCCACTTTTATATAAAAAAATTTTAAAAGGGTCGTCGACGAATAAAATAAGCTATATCTTCGCAAAAAATAGCTTTATATCAATGGTTTTTCATTTCCCAAGTGGATTTATAACAATAAATAGGAAAAACTTCGTGGCACCGCCCCTTTTATGACTAAGCAATTTTCTATATTTCGGGAGCCATAACTCGAAGAAAAATTAACAGATCGTAATAAAATTGCGTACACAAATTTTCCCTCTAGTAGAAAATATTTCTAGTAAAAATGGACGGGATCGGTAAGAGACCAAGGCAAAATAGATATAAAACAAATTTAAAAGGGTCGTAGACTAGAATAATAAGCTATAACTTAGCAAAAAATTGTTTTGAATCAATGATATTTCACCTATCAAGTTTAACTGTAAGAGAAAATGGGGAGACATTTTTCTTTTAAACGGGCGGTGCCACGTGTTATGTAGAAAAGTAATTTATCTGAAATGTAATGCGCAATTGAAGCTCACGCTGAGTATATAATGCTCGGTTACATCCGAACTTAGACACCTTTACTAACTTAACAAACATTTATTTTTAAAATTAATCTAAACTTTCCCTTTTCGTCTTATACCCAAAAACTTTTTAAAATAATTTTGGTCATACTGACAAACTTCTGCTATTCCTTTGCAATTGTTTGTCCTGCACTTCATTAAAAATTAAAAAAAAATATTCAACGTACGGCCATAAAGCTTTGTAAACAATGATTTGATGAAAAATCAAGTGAATAAGTTTGAGCAAAAAGTATGCAAAACCCAACAAAAAGAGCTTTTAATAAAGGCAACGCTGCGAGTGAAAATATTTCAAAAAGTAAAATCCCTGTGGAATGCAGCAACCTAAATGCCACGACAAATTGTGTTGGTGGCGGCGGCTTGAAGCGAATTTAATGAAAAGTGAAAGCTTGAGTAAAATAAAGGCAAACATAGCCTAGAAAAGTGAAGAAAACATTACATTCTCCCACGGCTTTCATCTGCTGATATGCTCATGCCAAATTTACCCACTAACACACTCGTACATACAGGCCGGCCCAATGGGGAATTCAACAAGCGTTAGGTTGCGAAACAAAATATGAAGGCCATTGATAAAACAACTTTAACATGGCTGAGCTGGGCTTTAAATATTTTGATAGTGAAAGAAAAAAAAAGAGGAAATAGTCTAAAACCAGGTAACATATACCTGGTTGGGCAATAACTGTAAGTATAGAAAATCCATATATAACGAAATAGGGCTTAGTGAGGTAGAGGGAATGGAAGTGGGAGCAGGAGTGGGAGTGGGCTTAGTAGTGGGAGTGTGAGTGGGAGAGGGAATGAGAGTGGGATCGAGAGTGAAACTGTAACTGAGGCTGGAGCTTGCAACGGGAATAAGGGATGGAGAAGAATAAGAGGAACTAGAGATATATTAGGTTAGGTGATAGCTGCCCTGATAAGGGAAGGTCACTAGGACAACATGAAGGTTCGCTATGATACCACATACAATAAAATAACGGTGGCGCAGATATAGCCACTTAGAGAATCGTTGGGTAGCAACGATAAAGTTCGGAATGATACCGATCTCAACCTTGGATAAATCTTCGGGAGATCCAAGTGAGTCCTGACCTAGTTCTGACAAAAGCTGAGCAATCAGGCATAAAGTTATTTGATGATTCCACCTCATCATCCTCCATACAGCTGGAGCAGGATGAATTTTCCAGTATATTGAGACGTACCGCATGGATACCCATGGGACAGTGCCCTGTCAAAACCCAATGACCATTGTTAGGTGAGACTTAGTAAACCCAATTTTTTCGGCAGACCTCCTGCCATCCATTTTTGGCCATCCATTTTTGGCCTGCAAGAGGTGGTGTCCGCCCAACGTTTGCTGAGCTGACTCGAGGCCCAGATATGGAGGAGCAAACCACAGGTGGCCAGCCGAATCCCGAAATCCCTACAGCCATCTTCATCCGGTTCAATTGTACGGATGCGGACTAAGAGATCCGTTTGACAGGTGCCCGGGAAACTTAATTATAAAATAGTTTGTTACAATCGCAAGCGAGATCAGGCACACCCAGACCACCCTCGATCGTACTGTAGTTGAACTGAAGGCCTTAATAGCCGCTTGGCTATCAGAGTAGATATTAAATTCCCTAACCGTAGTAGTACTGGGTAGCATTTCATACACCGCATCCTTAATCGCAGCAACTTCCGCTTGGAATACTCTGCAGTGATCAGCCAACTTAAACTTGCGGCTTAAATTTAGCTCTTGAAAAAAGACCGCCCTCCCAACCAACCAACCTTACCACCCAACTTCGGTGAACAAGTTAGTCGATCCCCTGCCGCAGATAATTCCTTTGTTCACCTCCTCTATCGGGGGAATAACTGAGGTGAAGGTTGTATAGGGAGCAGTTATCTGCTTACAATAGGCTGTCCTGTCTGGGATAAAGTCGAACCTGGTAAGAAAGCTAGAGTGTCCGAAATCATAGAGCCCATAACCCATATCACGAAGCCTGACCAACAATACATACCGGATGTATGTTCAGCATGATAGTCAGTGCCAGGGTAGGTGTTGTTCTGAGAGCGTCACTAATACCGATCAGCGCCATCCGTTGCATGACCCTAACATTTTGGAGCTGCTAGAGATAAGAAAGAAAACAAAATTGGGAGGGATAAAGAGACTGAGAAAGAGATAGAGTTAGACGAAGATAGAGAGACACGTATAGATGGAGCGGAGAGGGAGAAGCAGGGGAGCTGTAGAGAAAAGAAGGGATGGAAAAGACGGACAGTAATAAAGCAATAGCCTTGCGATTACAAATCAAAAACATTTCGGTAAATAATCGATAACTTTTCGATAACAGAACTATACATTTACTCTAGCATATTGATAAATTTTCTATAAATAGTCTTTGACTTTTCGAAAGCAAATCGGCATCTTTTTTGATCACAAGTGGCTATCTTTTATACTACAAGCAAATTGAAAAAGCTCTGATAAAAATATCTTTTTAATAACAAGTCGATAACTGCTGGATTACAAATCGGTAAGACAACGATTAAAAATTGTTAAGATTTCGAGAAGAAAACATCGGTATTCTTTGCTGTCGCTAGCAAATATATATAACACATCAATAGATTATCGATAAAACCTCTGTAGCTCTTCGATAATACGCTTATATAAACCGATAGCTCATATCAACTCTACCCCATACAAACACATGCACATTGCTTTGTGCATTACGCTAAGGCTTACCACCAAACACTACGCTATACCTTACGCGTAAATTTTAGGTTCCCTAATACCGTGAGAAAAGATGTTTGAACTTCTACTTTCAGTGAGGCCTCCAAGCAGCGTTGCACTCCTTGTGTGCTTGGCTCTTGAAACAGTGAACTTTAGTACAAGGGCCATCATAACGGAATTTACGATCTAAAATACCAAAGCGAAGCGCATATTTAAAATAAATTGTTTTTAGAGCAGTGTTATATGCGAATATACTGTCTGTGGCTACAAAGAAATCGCTGTTCCCACACTCGCTTATCTTGAAAGGGACGTACCCTTCCCATACCACTTTGAAGCAAAAAGCTGAACTACTTTTACAGTATACTAGGCGGACCCGTGCGCATCTTGCGCAACAAAATACAAAAGCGACATATAAAATATCAACAGAAATCAGCTGTTTATTAATCAATCATCTATCAATAAAGACTTACCTGCACTTGCGCTGCCATCTGGCGAATGTTAGCAAATGCCGGTAATGCAGTGTTAGTCTAATCAAATATTCACAGCAATGCCATAGTACAAATTGATTTCTTTGCATGCTTATTTTTAACAAATTATTTTAATAAAATATAGCTTAACAAAATCACTATGACCAATAATGTCCAAAGCTCGCTAATAGCAAGAATCTCCATCTTTACAACCAAACCTTTATTTATAGATTTGGTTTCCAAATAAGAAAAAGGGACCTCCACAAAAAAAACATAAAACAATAATATATAAGATGGCTTGATACAAAAAATTAAGCAAACAAACAAAATCAATAAAATTACAGCTGGGTATAAAATAAAAATGCATCATGAACGCACAACGCCATTCTATAAGCAGAATACAGCAACAAAATCGCGTGTAATATCGAAAGCCGCGTCATAATAAAAAACGTATAATAAAGCTGGTAGCTGTAATAGTAGTAGTGTTAGTAGGAAAGCTCCGATTATATTATCAACAAGAAATAGCAGCGACATCCTTTTGCAGCTGACTGTCCTGCTTAGCTTTCATGGACATTCATTGCTTACAGTCAATCTTTCATTATGACGGCACTAAGCGATTGTCATCTCCTCTTTGTACATCTCTCTTTTCTCTCGAAAGCTAATTAAGTTGATTTGCCTGCTTTTAAATATCTTGCAGCTCTTGTTATGAAGCAATGCTGTTTGGCGATATGACGTTGTGACCTCCACCCTAGTCTTTTGGGCTTAAATTCAGTGTGGTTTTTTGGATAAACACAAAATGCCAGCCATCTTTTTGTAACCAATTAACAAAGTAGTTGGCTAATGAAATGAAGCTTAAAGTGAAACGCAAGAGTTAAGTTGATTCAAGTGAAACTGATAGTGGAAAGTTTTGAGTAATACAAAATTTTGAAATATGACGCATATCTTTAAAGGTATTTTGAAAGTGGAAATACTTGTTCAAACCTTTAACTTGAACTCTTAGAAAATAGCTTGAATTCCACAGTAATGTTAATATAAATTGTTTAAGATACTAAACTTTATTTAACGTTGTGGTTTTATAAGCTCGTGAACTGAAAATAGAGCTTAGTAGTAAATTTGGTATAAAGGTGTTTAAAACTTTTAGTCATAAAATTTGCAGCACTAATAAACTGCATTTGTCATATTTGTCAAACGCTAAGGCACCTTTGCTTCTTTTCGTTGTGGTTTTTTTAGATTCGGTTGCGCTTGTTTTTTGTTGCAATTGAAAACTACTGCTAAAATGTAAAGCAGGCAATTACTCTACATTTACAAAAACTACTTCACACCCTGCCGGAAATTCTGTGATAAATGTACTTGCATTACAAAGTGTATGTTTCTGTGAAATGCGCCCCAGGCCGCCACTTTGTTTGAACAAAGGGCATAGCAATTTTATAGCAAAGGTGCTAATACGCTTAAAATTTTCTTCAACTACCCTTCGTTAAATTGACTAACGAATTCTTTTTTCGTATGTGTTACTGATTTTCCCATATATTAAGCGCCTTACACTTGTTCAAGTAGGTGGGTTAGTTGAAATTGAGCTGGCCAGTCATTAAAGACTGAATGTGTCCATAGTGCTACCACAATTTGTTTGACAACCAAACGGAAAACACCCAATTACATAGCAGGACTTCTGATATAGAGTAACTCTAATAGACCCAACTTATAAGCATGTGACGCCAGAAAGCAGTGTCCAGTTAGTATGCCTAGTCTTGTCTCTTTTTAGACATGAGCAACTTTGTGAGTCTTATAACGTGGGATTTTCACATGATCTTAGAAAGATTGCAGTCCTTTCTTTCCTGCTTAATGGGTCATATGTAACTTTTGTCTCCTTTTTATTTCTCCCAAACGGTATGGAAAGTCTACCATCGATTCATTGAGTGCTGCGCCATCCTTTGTAAACTCACCGGACTTTTCGTTACCTTGTTGTTGATGTATTAACGATAAAGACTCGCCCGAAGGTTTTGGAGAGTGTTATCGATGTTGATGGTCCTTTGACTGATATAAATCCGGTTCGTTCCGGTAACAAAGCACCATTAAGGTAATTGTCCGACCATCTGGGGAACGTTTCTGTAACTGCATCCCCCTTTGCAGCTTTTTGCTTTGCAGGTTTTTTTTTGCTGGAGTGCCGAAAAATGCCCAATGCACCATAGTTGCTGCCGTCGCAGCAAACCATGTGTCCGTAGACTAAAAAACAGCCCCACTTTTGAAGCCGCCACCCACCACAGTACCACTTTCACATTACTTCAGGTTGGAGTTCCTTATTTTTCATTTTTTTCTGAGTGTCGATTTGATCGCCACTGCTTCGCCTGCGCATTTCTCTGCGCTCCCTCTCAGCATATATCAGGCGTGTCATGATTATAAATTCCATTTTGCTCACTACAGTCCATCATTCCTTCATGTTGCACATTTGTGATACTATATTTCTCGTGGTAGTTTACTCCCCAAAAACTCTATGCAAGGCGAGTCTTTTCTCATGAAAATGGGGACAGTGGAGATGGTAGTTCAGTTCGCCGTGCTCCGGCTAATTCCATTGGGCTATGTCCCAAACTAACATGAAGGTCCAACGCCCTTGGATCGAGGCCTCCCACCGTTCTTGCCACTTATCTATTGTTTGCGTCCTTGCTCTTTTCTTGGCGTCTTCAAATGGTCGCTCGATATTAGTGTTGTACAGATCGGCCATTTCGTTTGCCGGTAAGTCCACTGGGGTTTCCCGGGTTGGGACCAGGATCGCGTCGTCGGACACCATCCGATAAGCACTTGCTAGTCTTATATCTGCAAGTCGGTATGGTGGTCATATATCTTGTTGATGGGATCGCTTAGATCTGTACCACACTGGTGCTGCGTATAGTATTATCGAGCTGGTTACTGCGAACAATAGCTGACAGGTAGCTTCGCTCGGACCACCAATGTTAGGCATTATTCTCATAAGTGCTACACTAGCTTTGGTAATTTTCCCTCCCACCGCTCTGAAGTGTGCTTTCAATCTATAAAGCTTTGTATTGCGCTTATCAACTCCTTGAATCCCTTCCGTTACCTTTTATCCGTTTATGAACGGGAACAACATGTAGGTATATGATCCAGCCATAGCGAAATCTCTCCAATACTTCTTTGCATACCAGGATAGTTTTTGAAAATACATTTTGAAATTATTAGCCTTGATCGCCGCCTGGCTATCGATATACAATTGACGCGACTACACCTTGGGCACGCTTCTTCATAAATTTCTGATGTTACCGTACGCACCTTGTCGATGGTATGATGGGTTAGCCGAACCCCATAGCGCCCGACTATGTGTCTGAAAGTTTTAGGTCATGCCATCTCCGTATTTCTGCTTATTAGAAGAGCGACGGGGTTTCGGTTTCTCGAAAATAAAAGTCTTGCAAAACAAGTGAATTTGTGCTGACAATTTGGTATGTTTTCTGAAACGGACCACAGAGGGTATCGAAAATGTATCGATACATTATCAAGAAGTTTTAGATATCTTACTGAAATGTTATCAAAAAGTAGTCGTAAATTTGTCAATATATTTTCAAAGAGTTATCGATTTCTTATCGGCGTGCTTTTGACATGTTATCGAAAAGGTATTGACTTTTTATCCTGAAAATAACGATTTACAATCAAAAAGTTATCGTTATAATGTCGAAAAATTGGCGATTATTCATAGAAAATGTATCAGTATCATCATTAAAAATTATCGAAAAGTTATCGATTTATTTGCAAAGATTTATCGAATTTTTATGGAAAAAATATCTATTGGCTATCAAAAGGATATTGATTTGTTATCAAAAAATTAGCGACTTGCTGTCAAAAAGTTATCGAAAAATTATAGACCTTTCATTTGAGTGTTATCGATTTTTTGTGAAACAGTTACCAAAAAAAAGCCCAACACAAAATCGGTGATACATCTTTTACCCGTCTATTACAATCCGATAAGAAACCAATAAGAAGCCGATGACGGTATCGCTCGACGATATTCTCGTTTTGTTGGTTATTAAAAAATTTTTCCTACAGGGTTTAAACGGTTATACATAAAGGCACTAAATGTAGGCATGTGTGTTTGAAATATCTATTTTTGCTACTGGTAAATTTTCGATTTATTGAGCAGTACCAGGACAAAGTTCACAATCCAAGAAAACTTTGTCCTTCGTTGGTGTTGGCTGGTTTGTGTATTTAGTTTGTTGTTGTTGCTGATAGTGGTTGCTGCACTTCACAATACAAATTATTTATTCTAAAATGTGTATTTTTGATAATAATTTATGTTTTTGTTGTTATTTATGATTGAGTAGATAAAGGGTACTGCACTGACTAAAGTATTTGCAATAATAAAACGAAGTGCATAAATATTTGTGGTTGTAGTTGTGGTAGGCATATTAATATAAGTAGTTGTTATTGCTGTTGTAGCGATAAAGTCACACCATGAAAGTTTCGGAGGGTATTATCAATTGTGGTGGCCCTTTGCTGGTAATAGATCCGGTTCCGGTAACAAGAGCCATTAAAATATAACTCTGACCATCTCGGGAACGATTTACTATGACCACACTAAACTTTCTAGGCCATTACGCCTCTCACCATCTAGCTTCATGAAGAGATTTAGGTGGCCAGAGGTTCGGCGTCTAAAAAAAACATGGTTCGCTACGGGTGGGTCTCAATATGATCGCCGAGCCTTAAAAAAAAAGACTGGAGGAAACTGCAGGCCTGTCAAAAAACTACTCTCATAACTGCCACGGGATGTCTTCTTGTGTCCTCAGAACTTCATCTACAAAGTAAGGCGAGTATACATCCGATAAAGTTGAAAAATGAAATGCTGAGCAATAAGTGTCTGCTGAATATCCAGAAACCTGGGTATCCCAAGAGAAATCTGATTGAACAGTTTCCGTCTCTTAGGGATTAAGTAGTCATCTCCGTAAGCACAGTGAAGAAATTCGCAAGACAAGGTTCTCAGAAACAACCATAAAAAGGAGGCGTACTACAATGCTAGGGAATGCCTGGTGAACACCATCTCCATATGCCAGTCACGTAAGCTCACTTTAGATCTGGATAATTTAAAAGGCTAAACCTTTACTTGTTTTTTGTCAGCGCATACGCGCCTTGGCAACCACGCTACTGTTGGCAGCCATAATTTCGAAATAGTAAAAGACTTCGTTTATTTGGGAACCAGCATCAACACTAGCAACAACATCAGCACTGAAATCCAGCGAAGAATCAATCTTGCCAATAAATGCTACTTTGGACTAGGTAGGCAATTGAAAAGTAAGGTCCTCTCACGGCGAATGAAAATCATACTCTACAAGTCACTTATCGTACCCGTCCTGCTATATGGGACAGAAGCATGGACCATGACAACAGCAGATCAAGCGGCTTTGGGAGTGTTCAAGAGAAAAGTTCTTCGAAAGATATGTGGACCTCTACGCGTTGCCGATGGCGAGTACCGAAGAAGATTTAATGACGAGCTGTATGAGCTATACGCAGACATCAACATAGTCCAGCGAATTAAAACGCAGCGGCTGCGCTGGCTAGGCCATGTTATGCGAATGAGAGATGATGCTCCGGCCAAGAAAGTATTTCTATCGGAACCCGCCTATGGAAGCAGAGGTAGAGGGCGGCCCCCACTCCGTTGGAAGGACCAGGTGGAAAACGATTTAAACTCCCTTGGTGTGACCAATTGGCGCCGGTTGGCAGAGCGAAGGAGCGACTCGCGAGCCTTGTTAGACGGCCATAACCGTTTAGACGGTTAAGCGCCAATTAAGTAAGTAAGTAAGTAAACTTTTACTTATCCAGAATCAACAACGACATACCCAATGTATATCCCGCTTGTAATGAGTCCGGCATGAAACCAATCATCTTTTAAAACAGCAACAGCAACCAATCAAACAACCCTTCTTAACAAAGCTCTCGTTTTAAGTGTGAAAACGAGCGTGGAAGTTCATAATTCTCATCACAATTTTATAGTTACTTTCTCTTTGCATACTTCTAGGCGCTTAATAACTAAATTTTTCAAGTCGGCTTTGAAATTAACCAAATCTCAGCTTGTATAGCAAAACTATTGCGTATTATTTGTTTAATAAATCAAATGTTGTTGTTGTGTAACACAATTGCAATGCCCTAAACTCCGCTGACTGTCACGCACACAAAGACAAACGAAATATTTGCAAGATGCATATGAATGGATTAATACCGCATGCAACTTGTGTACTGTCATTCGGTATACGTGTGTGCAAATGTATCTATTTATGCTCGTACATATGTATGTATGTATGTGAATAATAGAACCATTTGCCTCCTTTTAATCGAGCGAATATGTGCATTCGCATGCACGGCGCATTTTTGGGTTAATAATACCGCGTTCGTGCATGGCGCAAATGGCAACACGTGCAACATTTGATATCACAGTTGACATTTGTAGGTCTTGTAACAGTGCAACTAACAACAACTTACGCATAGTATCATATGATTACAAACGAGATACATATAAGTATATGCTGGTGTTATTCACGTATGTATGCACCTATAGACTTCAGCGGCTTAGCTGATGCCGAGGCGAGTGTATTAAGTTTTGCCTACAACACCAATTGCCGTGTGTCAGTTATGCTTGAATGCTTCGTAATATAGACGTGTGCCAAGCATGCGTAGAGAATTGTACTTGAATAGGAAGTGTATTATGAATTACCTCTGATGTATCGCAAACTCTGAGTAGATTATAGCCAAAAGCGTGAGTCGGAACTTATAGACTCGGAACTGGTTGCTATGTAAAATAAGCTAAAGGATAAATGTGGTGCATTCCACATTTGCATGGCGAAATCAAGTTCTTAGCTTCTACAGAGGCATTCGGCTTATACCAGATGAAGGGAATGCCTACAGGGATGTGAATATCGCTTACTGATTTCTTTGATTCCATGCAGTGTTTTCTATAAGCAGTTGATTTCTAAAGTTGCATTCAACTCTTAGTTACTCTTATGTCCAGATTCATTCCCGAGCAATGTCTTGTTATGAAAAATCTTATATTTTATTTCTAATTGCTGTTTTTATGTGCAGATCCCTTTTTTGCTCTTATATGCAATCCAAATCTATAAATCAAATTTTGGTTGTAAAGATGGAGATTTTAGTGCTATTAGTGCTATTAGCGAGCTTTTGTCATTATTGGTCGTAGTGCTTTTGTTTAGCTATATTTTATTGAAATAATTTGTTAAAAATAAACGATTGTGAGCACACAAAGAAATCTATTTGTACAATGGCACTATTGTGAGTATTCGATTATAACTAACACTACATTACAAGCAGTCGCTAACATTCGCCAGATGGCAGCGCAAGCGCATGCAAGTTTTCATTGATAAATGATTGATTGATATAATAGCTGTTTTCTGCTGATATTTGATATAAGACTGTTATATTTATTGCGCAATATGCGCACGGGTCCGGCTAGTAGTTCTAAAAGTCCATCCCTAAACTTGCAACTTACTTAAAAGTATACTTAAAAGTATTTTGGTTTTTAAGCAGGCAGATTGGAAAGCGGCCTTGCTTTAAGCACTATTGTACTAATATGTATGCCTCCAAGATACCAACGATCTCGCAAACACACTTGCTGTGTTTAAAAGCCTATGAGCAGGGTGTTGTGTAAAGCTGAGATAGCACTCAGTAAGTTGAGGGTCAAATAGAGGACCCACAAAATTGACTGAATACAAACAGGGCATCTATGTGCTAAGATTTAAAACACAGACACGCACGGCTGGAGGAGTTAGCAGGCCTATAGCGTTCCGTGCCAACCGAGTGGAAAGAAATGTGGTCTATCTTATCGGTATGGGACGTTAGTATGATTGGTGGTCGAAAACTGTTAGGCGAATAACTACGGGGGACAAACTACGTTCAAAGTATCAAATCTGTAGAAATTGTATCGACTTGATATCCATTTTTAAATGCTGAGACACAGTACTCTGAAAATATTGCCAAATTATGCAGACTTTGAAGTCTTTAATGCTTTATTCCTTATCCAAAGAATGAATGGCATTAGCATTCCAATACCACATCTAACACTTAAAACTAACGTGAGTTTATTACAAATATCTATCAACATAAACGCATGGATATATGTTCTTCTAGTTTCTCACCAACCTTCTTCACTCATTTACTTCTTTAACGCAGCTTCATTTTATGTTATTCGCACAATCTCGAACGGATAGTAAAAATGTAGCAGTGAAATAAAATTTAAAAAAAATTCTATTTTCTATATCCTTTGTGAGGGCACCAGCTGATGCTGAGGCTTATCGAGCAAAAAAAGAAACAAACAACCAAGCCAACTAGAGTCAAACCAAATCACCAACCACTGCTACATAGCGATTTTTTTTCATGGAGCACCATGGCGTATGAGTGACCTTTAGTTTTATGGTGTTATGAACAGCAAATGGTAAAAGTAAAAGAGCCATCATTTCTATTATTAAATTTTTGTAAACGTGGGAATATGTGTGTACATACATATATTATTTATATGTGTGCTATAAACATATGTATGTATGTATTAAAAGCGTCATTTTTATAACACACTCATATATATCATTATGTATGTGCATGTACTTTGCTGGTATCCCTTTTTAGTGTACAGAGCACAGTGACCAACAAATTGTTTGCATGACTGCCTGGCTAATGCTTGAACTGTAATTCAATGCAGACGTGCCGAGCATTTTTTTGCAGTCGACAGCCATCATAAATTTAAAGTAGAGTAGCGGGTGCGCTAGTTTGCATATTTTTGTATGTATTTGTGTGTGGAAATGCCCTGGAAAAAATGCGATTAATTTAGAATGTATTCGGGATGAGTTGCAAGGGAATATGCGACTTAAGCCAGTTTTTATCGCTTTATAAGGATTGGAGTGATCGCTCAAGGAGGGCATGCCCGTCCTATGGAGATACCAAATGCACCTATTTAGGCAGATAGTGTCGGATAGGTCCTACTGTTGTTGTTGTTGTTGTTGTAGCGATAAGGACACTCCCCGAAGGCCTTAGGGAATGCTATCGATGTTGACGGTCCTTTGCCGGATGCAGATCCGGCACGTTCAGGTATCAAGCCCGACCATATCGAGAACGATTTGGTATAACCATATGCGACCTTCTAGACCATACCGTTCTCCCACCCTCTAGATCCATGTGGAGTTCGGAGTCGCCAGAACCTCGGCTATTAATGAAAGAGGATTCGCCACGGATAGGTGAGGTTGAAAATTGGGTTTGGAGAAGCTATGTATTGTGCTGGCAACCTGAAAGGGTTGCGCTGCCCAACCCCTTGAATCTATTTAATATTTTAGTCCCCTCTACGACAGGCATACCTACAGCGGGTATATTCTAACCCCCAATCCGCTGGGTTCTCCTCATACCCTTACTGTTGGAAATATCGTTTTTCTATTCTCCTTATACTCATATGAATACTGTTCGACATATCCTCTTTGTATCCCTTCGGATAGTGACGGACAGATGCTGCTCATATAGCTACCTCCAATGTCGAACAAGCCTTCTTTATTCGCCTATGTGCACTGCCGAAAAAGTCCTCTTTCTACCCTTATGGGATCTGTTACCGGTGTTATAATTTTTAAACTTGTATTTTAAATTTTTTTTGTTTAAAACACGAATATGCTATGTGCAAGGCCCTGCTGAAACCCGGGTTTAAGACTTTGAAAAAGATAAAAAAAATTGTTATCTATTCTGGCAGCCCTGTACCGTCAATTTAGGGAAACAAAAATTAGCACGAAAGAAACTGGAAGGAAAGCTCCAACCCAAACCTCTTCGGAGATCGCCATGGAGTATTTTTTTTTCTGATGAAATAGTAGGTGAGTGAACATAAACCAAACCTTATGTTACTTAAAACTTTAAACGGTTATGGTAGCCCAACAAGGCGTGCTAGTAACTTCTTAGTTAGGCTAACTGGATCCATATAGTCACACCGATAGAATCTAAATCGTTTTTCATCTGGTACTTCCACAGCAGTTGGGCGCACCTTCTTCCTTTTCTTTCGAAGAGAGGCTACGATAACGATAATTTTTTAACTGGAGCGAATGCGCTTGTACTTTCGTGGATGACAGCAAGGACGTCGCCTTGTCCTCATTTACCGCAATACCCACTTTTTTGCTTCTTTATCTAGTGTAGGGAGAGCAGAACTCACAGCGCGTTTGTTTAAGCCAATAACATCAATATCGTCGACATACGCCCGTGTTTCTACGGTCTTATAAAGGATTGTACCATAACGGTTTAGTTCTGCTGCAAGAACTATATTCTCTAATTGCACGAGAGGGAGTTTCCCATGTCTGAAGCCTCGTTTGGTTTGAAATGGCTCGGAAAGCTCCTTCCCAATCCTTACGAATGTGGCGGTTTTGCTCAACATCATTTGACAGAGCCTTTTTTTAGCTATGCAGGAAAATTTCGCTTGGACATGCAAGCAACTTCTTTTCGCGCTAATAAAGACAACTTTTTAGTCGAAAAAAAGATTGAGAGACTTGCTTTTCATATCGTAAGTCGGCTTTAAGATCTGGCGGATCGTGAAGATCTGCCCGAGAGTATATTAACCAGGCCTGCCATTGTACAGATAAGGTCCAATCAGTTCGTTGGTTATGGGCTTCAATTTTTCGAACAGTGCGATAGATAAAACCATATATACGATATTAAGCAGGCTGATTCTGCGGTAATTTGTACGGTTTTCGTGATCGCCTTTCTTGTGGAAAGGGCAGAGCACACTTGAATTCCAATCTGGAGGCAGGCGCTCATCGGACCATATGTTGCATAGAAGTTGACCATGCGCTTTTCCAGCTTTTCGCCTCCGTGTTGGAACAGCTGAGCTGAGTTGCGTTTGCATCCTTCCAAGCTTCTGTTTACATACACAATTTCGACTATTCTTATTTTAACCAACCATTACATTTTTATTTCTTTCTGTTTCTCTGCTGGGTGCATATATGGTTACGCACTCGCTAGTTTTGTTTTGTGTATTCTTTTACGTGAGAAATCCCTTAAATTTGTTTTCCTTTTTTATACTAAACGACACATATCGCGTCGGGGTTTAACGAGGGAAAATTTAACGTCATACAAAACATTTATGGTAAAATGCACCGCATATACACATACATACACACATACTGCGTGGCTTTGTGTCTGTTTATTTATTTATGTAAATATTAATAAATTGTTGAATAAACGTAACCCTGAATACAGACGAACTGTATAGAGGTTGATTAGCAGTCAAGTGCTGACAGTGAAGTTATTTGGAACTTACAATTTGAATTTAAAACAACATAAATTTTTTTAATAATTTAAATTTCACTTTTAATACTTTTTCTTAAAGTTTTACAAAACCTTTTTGCAAATAACTTCATATCGTGTTATTCACATAAAACGCCTTTCTCACACAATCGCTACTCACTTTCAACCGAAAACTGCACAAACAAAAAATTGTTTGCATACTTTTAGGCTCTCGTGGCCATCACATTGAAAAGTTTAACAAAAAATCTTTCTGCTTGCCGAAAGCATAATGAAAGCGTAAATTACTAACAACTACAATGCATAAATCTGTGCCATATCTCGGTTCACAGTAAAAAAAAGAAAACGACAACAAGAAATGTGCTTAACTGCAATGAGCTTGCAATTTTATTGCTGCTCTACACAAAAGTTTGCCATTTATTTACCGAATGTCAGAGCAAATACAACAAGAAAGAAAGAAGAAGCCATGCTATCTACAACAAAAAATTACCAACTAAATAACAATTTGTTGTTTTTATTGGAAAAACTCATATGTACAAGATTTCCGTGCGCCTAAATACAGGCAAACAATTTGTAAAAACCATTTGTTTAAATTTAAAACAACATATATTGCTTACCAAGCAATTTGCTTAGCCATTATTTACAGTGGGCGTAGGTAGATTGTATAAGGATGATGTAGCAAGTTGTAAATGTAAATTTTGGTTGTAAAAAGCGTTCACTATGATGAGCGTTTAAGGTTTTGACGGAGATATGGTGCTCCAGAGAAGGCCAATAACAGCAACCCGTTGAAAGCTTTGGAGCTCATCCATTTTTGCAGTACTTAAGCCCTAGGACAAATCTTTAGAAATAACTTCTTCTCACATTTTGTTTTGGATTGAAATTGTATGGCTGAAAGCTTCGCTTAGTAAAAGTAGAAGTATACTTTCCACAAAAATAATGTTTGCCTAATTTTAGGGGCACGTTTTTTTTTTTTGTAAGAAATCATTAACGATAAAGATTAATACAAAGCGATAACTCAAGTCCGTCAGTTAATCTTAAGTATAAAAATGGGTGTCTTCATTTCTTAATTAGAATATGAAGAACACAGAAGATAAGAAATTATGAGGAACACAATAAAATTATGTATCCTAAACTTAATCCCTATTTATCAATAGTCATATACTGGCACCCTCCAACTCGCTACTGATCTTAGCAGGTGGTGGTGGACGTCTTCGAAGATGTATCATATCTGAAAGCACTTCATTGAATGAAGACAATGATATGGACTCTTTCAAAAAGAAACCATAAAAGGCATGCTGATTGCTCCTACCGTGTATTTTGCTGGATGACTTTGTTCCTTTAGGATCTTTGGTCCTACAATCGTAAAGTTTAGAAGCCACGGTGTAACATCTCCTATCAAGTTAAGGCTGATTGCCTTCCCTGCTGTGCGATATATGATCATCTATAGTACCAGGTTCCAGCATAAAAAGATCCCGCAAGCTTCTTGGCCGTTGCCCGATCGAACAATTTGAGATCAAAGAGAGCATGGTTTAAGTATCTAAAATGCGCACACTCTGTGGGCGGCAAATATCGACTCAGACTACGAAACACTACAGCAAGGCGCCGAGTAACGACGAAATACCCGCCGTACTGTTCAAACATGGTAAATAGCATGCATTAACGAAAATATCCAATCCAAAATAAAAATGGTCCTTTGCTCCGCGCTAATAAAGATGACGAAAGCTTGCTTAATATTGCATATAAGGTCTTATCTAGCGTACTGAACGAAATACTGAATTCAGTGAATTGATTGGAGTTTATCACTCCGGCCTAAGACGTGGTAAGTCTTCTATGGACCAGACCCTCACAGAAAGCCAGACCCAGGAAATTATTTATGATAAGAGAATCGATACGCTTCTTGTTATAGTCAACTTTAAGGCAAGCTTATACAGCACGACAAGTAGCTGCTTGTATGCTGCTATGTATGACCTTAAATTCCTTGCAAAGCAAATGAGGCTTCCAAATGACATTATGCCATACCACCAGCTCCGTAAGCCTTAGGAAGGAGCTATTAAAAACCAGACTCTGTCTTCTCTGGACTGGATAAGGACGCAAAAAAATTGGTATTGTTGCAAATGAAGATATAATTAAATCAATGCTGAATTCTAAGAAAGAACTGCTCAAGACGCGCAGCCACTTTACTGCTGACGATTTAAGATTTGAAACTTTGAAAGGCTTCGTCTATCTGGCAATCAACATAAATGGCAAAAGCAATGTCAGCTGCACAACTCAAGCAGATAATAACTCTTGCTCACAGGTGCTACTTTGAACTGAGTAGGCACTTGAGAAATTATTTCATCTCTCTACTAATAAAAATAACGAAAAATAACGATCTCAAAGTTGCTCATCTTATCTGTTCTAATGTATGGCTTGGCATCAAAGACGAGTGTCGACAAAAGATGACGTTCCCAGAGCACCACCTATACAGTGAGGCGGGATTACTCCCCATTATGAAGATAAATGAAATCCTGAACAAAGGGTTTCTGTTGAATACACAGAAACCTGGATATCGCAACAGATATCTAATTGAAAAAGTCCCACCTCCGAGGGGATTCAGAAGTCATCTAGGGTACCTGAAAACACAGATGTGTGGTGTAGAAGAAAAAGACTAACAGGTCCTTAGTGATATCCACAAAAAAGTTTGGGTCCTCTATGCCAGCAATTGACCGACGAATTCCGTTCTTTGAGATAAATACCACGAACTCGCAGAAGAGGAAGAGAGACGCTCGTCACCCTGGCTCAACTTCGGTCTGGATACTGTAACATGTTAAACTCCTACCTATACAGAATCCTCCCATACATGCATATTGTATGTCCAATATGTCCCCACATGACACCAACCAACCATCTCTTTAATTGCAATGCCGGACCAACGCCCCTAACAGCCCTCCCACTAACAACAAGCACAATAAAAGAAGATGATATGGTTCTTAGTGTATTTGAGAGAAAACTGCTCGGGAAGATTAATAGTTCTGTCCGTGGTGCCGACGGTTAATATCGAAGGAGGTTTAATGACGAGCTGTGCCAGCTTTACTCAGATATGAAGGGAGCGCAGCAAATAAAAACCCTAAGTCTTCACTGGCCAGGCCATGTTATGCCAGTGGACGAAGACGCTCCGGCCGAGAAAGTATTTCAGTGGACATCGCAGTTTGGAAGCAGAGAAATGGGCGTACCTGTATTGAGTTGGGAGAGGCAGGTGTAGGAAGGCTTGACCTCTCTTGATGCTCAAAATTGACGTCAGTAATCGCGAAACAGGGATATATTCTAATAACTCACTACGTGCTATATTAAGTTGAATAGTAACCTTAATATATTGTTCAAAATAAATTATGGTTTAAAATCTCACTACTGGGTGTATAGCATACGGGTCTTACAAACAAATGCATGTTTAAAATTTCGCTACTGGTTATATGATATTCATAGCCGCTACAGCTTAGCCTTCTTATTTTTTGGATTTTCGGTCTTCGCAAAATTTCTTAAAAATGGACCTTTCTTGAAATTACTTTCAGTTTACTACGGTGTATATAACGCTCTGTAACACTGATTTTTTATTTTAGTCTCAAAGTTTGCAAATGTGGGCCTTTAAAAATGTGTTCCACCTCGCTATGGGGTATATTGCTTTTAACAACGCCATACTTTGGACATTCTACTTTAGGAATTATAAACAATTTTTTTTTATCCTAAAAAATGTAAAGCTTGAAAAGCTCACTACGGGGTATATAGCATTTATATGCCCCCTAGCCTCAACTTTCTTTTTGCCGATTTTTTCCTTGCCTGTAAATATTTTTAAGGATACATTAAAAATACTTGGTTAAAAACTCACTACTTGGTATTTACAATTGGCTGAAACGTACCTGAGACCTGTTTACTTTAGGTTTCATTTTTTATTTCAGATAACTTTTCTAGAAATGGTTCTTGCAAAAGTTTTACTGTCCAAAATTTCTCTGCTTGGTATTTAAAAAATGCATTTCATCTCGCTGTAGGGTATATTGCCTTTAACAACGCCGTACTTCGCACATTCTACTTCAGGGGTTTCCAAAATAAAATTTTTTTTATCCCTAAAAAATTTAAAGCCCGAAAATCTATCTACCTAGGGGGTATATAGCATTTATATGCGCCCTAGCTTGAACTTTCTATTTGCCGATTTTTTCTTTAACTGTAAAATTTTTAATGACATCTTAAAAAATATTTTCTTAAAAACTCACTACTGGGTATACACAATTAGCTTAAACGTACCTGAGACCTTTTACTTTCGTTTTTTTTTCGGATAACTTTTCTAGAAATGGTTCTTTCAAAAAAATGTGCTGTTCAAAATTTCTTTACTGGGTATACAAAGTTCGGTAAAACCCCACTTTTCCACTTTGCCTATATCTTTTCGTCTACAGTTTTGCTCGCATGTCGTTCCCAATTCAATCTAGAATGCGGCAACAGCATCGGTCAAAAAATAGACCTACCACATACATACGTGTACATACATACATATGTACTAAATACAACAACAATTCGAATCAAATACTGATTGCAAATTACAAGCCTTGCAAGTGAGCAAGTAAAAATAATTTTTGTTGAGTACGAAAATAAAAGACACATAAGAAGAAGACTAAGAAATAGATAAAGCTATAGCTTTGCAAGCAGGCTATAGAAAACAAGAACAGCATCAAATAGCAATTCCTGTGTATGCACATAAAGATCAAATGTATATGTAACCGATATTGTTAGTAGCGAAAATTGCTTTTGCAAAAGATACAAAAACAACAAAAAGATTTTGTTCAATTACAATTGCAGTGATCACTTTCAGCATTTCATTTTATCTTGTTTCGTGTTTATCTTCTTCGCCCATCACATGGAAATTTTGCACTTTTTTTTATTGTGCTCAGTGCAATGAAGGTGAAAGCAATAATACCCTTTTACAAATTCACACATTCGAACACAATCTCATAAAGTAGAGTGCTATTATTTGATTACGAGGACGACTCGATTAGTACTGGGCCGCTACATGCCAAATTTCATTAAAGCAGCTAAATTGTGTCGTACCATTGCCTAAACACTCACTAGTGACACACAATTTAGTACTTTCTCGATTGCTTCTTTAATTGACCCTTATATTCGAATTTTTCGAAGATGAAAAATGTTGCTTTTACTGTATTTACTTACAAGTACAAATATATTTGACAATTGTGCAATCTTTCTCCCTAAACTTTATTTTCGAGGTCTATCCATACTAAGATTTTCGAAATAGAAAAAAAACGTTTCGGAAATTGTGTTTTTAAGTTAATTTGTTTGACAATTCGAAAGCCTTTCTTCCCAAAACCTATTTTCGAAATATTCGAAGTCGAAAAATCAATTTTCAAAGTCAAAATAGGTGATGTTGTGTAATTGTATTTAGTTACAAGCGCGAATTCATTTGAGAACTGGACAGTCATTCCCCTAAAAGCCTTTTTTTCGAAAGATGCGAACTCGAAAAATTTATCGATACTTCAAATTTCAAAAACCAAAAAGGTAACGCTGCTTGAATTGTGTTTTCTATAGGCGTGAATTTATTTAACAATTTTTGTTGTCGTCCTCCCTAAAACCCATTTTTAAAATATTCGAAATTGAAAAGCTTTCGATACTTAAATTTTCGAAGTCAAAAAAAAAAACGTTTCGTAAATTGTGTTTTTAAATTAACTTGTTTCACAGTTCGAAAGCCTTTCTTCTTTAAACCTATTTTCGTAATATTCAGATCTCATCCATGGAAAAATCGATGGGTACTTCAACTTTCAAAGTCATAAAAGGTGACGTTGTTTAATTGTATTTAGTGACAAGCGCCAATTTATTTGACAATTGGACAGTCGTTCTCCCTAAAACATACTTTCGAAATATTTATTAATATTAAGTCAAAATTGTTCGATGCTTCAATTTCCGAAATATCCGAGCTTGAAAAATCCATCGGTAATTTAACTGTCGAAGTCGAGAAAGGTGACGTTGTTCTAATGTGTTTACTTACAAGCGCGATTTTTTTTTACAACTGAATAGTCTTTCTCATTAAAACCTTGATTAGGTTCTCCCGAAAAAACCTTTTTTTGAAATATTCGAAGTCGAAAAATTTATCGATACTTCAAATTTAAAAATCATTTAAAAAGATAATAAAAAAAATTTAAGGACTACCTTTATATAAATGGACCAAAAAATAGGAGGCAATTTTTCCTTTAATACAGACATAGTCTTGTTGAATTTTGACGAAAAACGTAATGCATTGATTTTGAAACCTTTTCTTTCCATATTTTATCATGTTCCTTTACACGATGCCGAAAGCTGGTCTTCACATGTAATTTCTTTCAACACAGGCGTTCGGAATAAGGCAAATTCTTATGTCCGAAAAGTACGATATCTCTTTATAAATTCTTCTCATGTGCTTTAAATCTTTGCGATATCGAAGAAGAGTGTTCGAAGAAATTGATACCAAAATAAGTAAGGAAGGCATACATACTCAGCTGAGAGATTTGGAGGCAAAATAAGGGAAAATCACCATGTAGGAAAATGAACCAAGGGTAACCCTGGAATGGGTTTATATGACATGGGTATCAAATGGAAGGTATTAAAGAGTATTTTAGAAGGGAGTGGGCCACACTTCTATAGGTGGAGGAGATATCGCCATACAGGTGGACCAGGGGTGACTCTAGAATGTGTTTGTAAGATATGGGTATCAAATAATATGTGTTAATGAGTATTTTAAAAGGGAGTGGGCCTTAGTTCTATAGGTGGACGCCTTTTCGAGATATCGTCATAAAGGTGGACCAGGGGTCATTCTATAATGTGTTTGTATGATATGGATATCAAATGAAAGTTGGTAATGAGTATTTTAAAAGGTAGTGATCCTTAGCTCTATAGGTGGACGCCTTTTCGAGATATCCCCATAAAGGTGGACCAGGGGTCACTCTATAATATGTTTGTATGATATGGGTATCAAATTATAGGTATTAATGACGGTTTTAAAAGGGAGTGGCCCTTAGTTGTATATTCGAGATATCGACCAAAATGTGGACCAGGGTGACCCAGAACATCATCTGTCGGGAACCTCTAATTTATTTATATATGTAATACTGCGGAAAGTATTCCTGCCATGATTCCAAGGGCTTTTGATTTCGCCCTGCAGAACTTTTTCAATTTCTCCTACTTGGAATGGTAGGTGTCACACCCATTTTCAAAGTTGTTTCCATAATTATATTTTGCGTCAAAAATCCAATCCAACCACCATGTTTCTTCCCTTTTTGAGTACTTGGTATAGAATTATGGCTTTTTTTCATTTTTCGAGATTTTCTATATCGAAAAAGTGGGCCTGATTATAGTCCGATTTCGGCCATTTTTTATACCAAGCTAAAGTGAGTTCAGATAAATACGTGAACTAAGTTTAGTAAAGATATATCGATTTTTGCTCAAGTTATCATGTCAACGGCCAAGAGGAAGGACAGGCTGACGACTGTGTATAAAAACTGGGCGTGGCTTCACCGATTTCCCCCATTTTCACAGAAAACAGTTATCGTCGTAGTATTGGTAAATTTTTGTTCGACTTATGGCATTAAAAGTATTCTGGACAAATTAAATGAACAAGGACGGAGCCACGCCCATTTGGAAATTTTCTTTTATTTTTGTACTTGTCTGCACCATATCATTACTGGAGTTGAATGTTGACATAATTTACTTATATACTGTAAAGATATTAACTTTTCTTTTAAAATTTAACTTAAAAAAAATTTTTTTAAAAGTGGGCGTGGTCGTTCTCCGATTTGCTAATTTTTATTTATCACACATATAGTAATGGGAGTAACGTTCCTACCAAATTATGATATATTCAACGACTGCCAAATTGCAGCTTGCAAAACTTTTAAATTCCCTTCTTTTAAAAGTGGGGGATGCCACACCCATTGTCAAAAAGTTTACTAATTTTCTATTTTGCGTTATAAGGTCAGCCCACCTACCTATTTTCTTCTCTTTATCCGTCTTTGGTAATGCATTATCGCACTTTTTCGGTTTTTCGACATTTTCGATATCGAAACAGTGGGCGTGGTTAGAGTCCAATCTCTTTCATTTTAAATAGCGATCTGAGATGAGTGCACAGGAACTAACGTACCAAATTTTATTAAGATACCTCAAAATTTACTCAAGTTTAAAGACGGACGGACGGACAGACGGACATGGCTAAATGAATTTCTTCCTTCGTTCAGATCATTTTGATATACATAAGTCTGTATCTATCTCCATTAGTTTATGCCGTTACGGATTACCGGTATGCGAACAAAACTATTATACTCTGTGAACTCTGCTCAACTGAGTATAAAAATTGCTGAGACTACTGGGTATGTACATAGAGAAAAAGCTTGACAGAGAAAACGCAGTAAATGTAGTGTGACCTGAGTCCGTAATCGAATGTTTGTTCGAAAATGACAAGTAGGGGTGATTGGAGGCAAGAAACATACATAAATGGGTAATAAAGTGGTAGAAATGTACGTTGACAAAAACAAGCGGTCGTACGAGCAAACGAAAGTTGAATTGATGTGACTAATCAATGGTCATGTGAATACATTTAAGAATGAATGAATGACGAAGAGGAGGACTGAATGCAGAATTCATGTATTGAACAATGAATGTTGGTTGCTTTGATTGCAGCGGAAATGTGACAGTAGAAATAGGCGAACAAATTTTTACTTCAAATGTCAATGATGCATATGTATATAGTAGCGAGAATATATATATAAACAAGTATAGCCATGAGAGCACGTGTGTGTGTGTAGATGATAGTTAGAAGTTGTACAGAATGGCAATTTGCACTTGTACACTGTACAATGTACAGTTATGCGAATTGGTAACATACATTTACGTGGCAGCTTATTTCTCGGGATATCCCGTCCAGACAGGAATCCACTGTGTTTGGCAGGAATACAACACAGCCGCGCTTACAATTTCAATGCAGTTTGTTTATGTGTATGTAGTTATGTGTGTGTGTGTGTCTTGGAGTATTCCGATTTTCGATTGCCTTTCGTATGCCCAATTCAATTGCAATTTGGTGCATTGTTCGCTTATTGCAGTTGCACAATCGAATCAAAGCCAATCAATGTATGTCTGTCCGTTGGTCCCCATACGTTGCTTGATTATTTGGTTGGTTTATCTTTTTCATTGCGACCAGCAAAATATCCTTACTGTAAACCAGCCAAACTAACAACTATTCCATGAAACTGTGGGGCATGTATGGGTCTTGCTTGTGCGGTTTATATGGGTCTTCCCGTTTGTGTTGCTGCTTGCTTAGATTAGTGGATACGTAATTTTCGTTTTTGTATTGAAACCGGTTTCCACTTATATCGCGCACAATATGTTGAAATTCCATGTTTTCGACACCGGAAATCAAGCGCAGGGATTTCGTTCAACATATTTTTTCTTCTTCTTATAGTGATAAAAACATTCCTAAAGGGTTTGGGGAATCTTAACGATGATTATTCTTCTTCAAAGTTGGCTTTTCGTCTGTAGCTTGAAGCTTCTTCCTCCTCGTACCACTTGCAGTATCGGGTGTTTCTCGCAGAACAACTCTTGAACGGCCTTCGACCTCACAGGCACATTCCAATTGCTCACTCTCCAGGTCTCTTGGGTCGTCCACTGCTCCCAAGTGTTGGACTATTCTTGCACGTTTTTATGATGGAGCTCTCTTACCCTCTCTGCGCCACACTCTCATCCTCTCTACTCATCCATTTTAATTCACCTGTATTTCAATCGCGAAGCTCGTAAGTTCTTCACTTCCCAAGTCCGACGCATCGCTTTTGCCTTCCTTGGCTTTTGACTCCGTTTTCCTCTCATCATTCTTATAAAGGATCTTTAGTTGTTCATCTGGCTCGTACAACCCTCTGCCCAACAAGGTGGTTAACCGTTCCAATTAAATAACCGCCTCCAATATAGTAGCAGATTCCAAAAGAGTTACAGGTTCCAAACAAGTTTCAGGTTCCAAAAAGTAACCGGTTTCAAAAAAGTCACGGGCTTCAGAAATATCACAGGTTTAAAAATTCACAGGCTACAAGAAAATAACAGATCCAAAAAAGTTACGGGTCTCAAAAAATTCACAGTTTCCAACAAAGTAACAGATTCCACTAAAGGCACAATTTCCAACAAAAGTAACTGGGTCGAAAAAATTAAGCGGTTTCAAAAAAGTCAGAAGATCCAGAAAAATCACAGGTCCCATAAAAGTAACCACTTCGAAAAAAGGCACCGCTTCTAAACAAGTAAAACTTTCAAAAAAGTAACTGGTTTAAAGAAATCACAGGTTCCAAAAAAGGTAACCGGTTCCAAAAAATGAATGGTTCCATAAAAGACACAAGTTCCAACAAAAGTAACTGGTTCCAAAAAGCAGGTGATTTCAAAAAAGTCAAAGGTTACAGGAAAGTCACTGGTTAAAATAAATAACCGGTTCGAAAAAAGAAGCCGCTTCCAAAGAAGTAAAAGCTTTCAAAAAAGTAACCGGTTTAAAAAAATCACAGGTTCCAAAAATGTGTCCGGTTCCAAAAAAAAAAAAGAAAAACGGTTCTAAAAAATTTTCAAAGAAGTAACAGGTTCTAAAAAAGTAACCGGATCCAAGCAATTAAGCGATTCCAAAATAAGTAACCGGTTCCAAAAATTCATCGTTTCCAAAAAATTAACCGGTATCTCTAAACCAACCCTCCGTACGTTGATTTGAAATTTAAGCCTCAGTTGATTTTGACATTTTCCTGGCATTTGTAGTGCATACCATCTTTCGCATCCTCTGTCACTCGACTCGGCCAGTTAATTAATTAATATTCAATTAAACCGACTTACAAAAAAAAATTTTCTGATTATGATATTTTTTTGGTGCAAACAAAATTTAGTTAACATTCTATGTAATCATAAATTAATTTAGTGTAGTTAACAAATATGTTATAATTTAATTTGCGGCAAAATAAAAGAAAAATATTACAAATGCACACATATGCATACACAAATATATGTTCATATCAGTAGGGAGTTCAGCTAGTTTCAAACCGCTTTTATGATGACTTTTTCATAAGTAGTAACAGCCAATTTAAATGGAGCAGAATGGCCGCTATTGCAATGCGATGTATTGGGAAGTACTCGGTTGTGTCGAACTCTGCTGATAGCAGTAACGACAGTCCTCTGCTAGGTATTAATCCGGTTTGCTGACGATCTCCTGCGTAAAGGTGCTATTCCGTTCATCATGTGAAGAATTTGATCTGACTACTCGAACTTTCTAGGTCATCTGATCAGATCTTATACGGTAGAGGTTTGGTTACAGGGGTCCAGAGTTTGTTTCAGTTTAGGTTAAAGTATCGATCACAGTTGCAGTTACAGTTTCGTCAACAAGTTCGTTTACGATTTCGGAAACAGCTTCGGCAACTGTTTTGGAAGCACTTTCGTCTTCTTTTTGTAGGGATTTTTAATTACAGCTTTGTTATGGCGGCGAAGAGAGTTGCGCTGGTAACGGCGAACCCTGACGCGCCTGCTGTTGTCGGACACCGACCAAGCGCCGGAACGGCAACCTTTTTTCCCACGGCTGTGGCAGGGGTCTCTGGACCTGGCCACTCCGAGCCAAGGGAAAACGGGGCCGCAACAGCTACTTTAACCGGGGGAGCGACTGCGTTGGAAACGTCGGGTCGGCTCCCCATGGACGACAAGAGGGCAACCTCAGTCAAAACAGTCTTAGGTGATCGGACGGGGGCAAGCACCAGTATGGCGGCGAAGGTAGTTGCGCTGGCAACGGCGAACACTGACGCGCCTGCTGATGCTGGGCGCCCGTCTGACGCCGGTATGGCGACTGTTCTCCCCACGGCTGTGACAGGGGTCCCACGATCTGGTCACACTGAGCCAAAGGAGAAAGGAGCCATAATGAAGACATCATCCGGGGGTACGACCGCGAGGGCAACTACGGGTCGGACCCCTTCTCAAGAAAATTCCCACAAGGGATCGTTCCACAGGAACAAAAGAAGGGCTGCAAAAGTCCTGTCAAGGTATGAGGGTGTTCCGCTGGAAACGCTGTCAGAGAACGCCAGGAATTCGGTGGAAAGGGCGCGAGCTCTACTGCCGAATTTTCGGAGTTCTCTGCCAACAAGCGCAACCCCTTACAAACGTCAAAAGTCCGATGAGGATATCAAACCACCGCCGAAAAGGCACCAGAATCACCCCGCGGTAGCCAAACCCAGCTTTGCCGAGGTAGCCAAGGGCCAGATCCTTATAGGAATCCTGGACCGAGGGAATGACCGTGGTGCGATCCCTAAAGACCAGTGGCCGTACGTCCGGAATGAAATCGGCAACGCCGTTCTCGACGTGCTGATGGAGTCTCCGGGTAGTCCGCCGCGAGGTTCTGATGCAGGATGGTACCAGGGCCAAATCAAGGTACTCGCTTGCGAGGAAGCAAGGTCTGTTGCGCTGTACAAGGCAGCAGCCGCAAAGCTGGGACAAGTCTATCCCGGGGCGATTATCGAGGTCGTTGACTGGAAGGACATTCCGGCTTGGCCAAGGGCCAGGGCATGGGTTCCAGCGGTTCCAGCAGAACCTGAGAGAATTCTCAGGATGCTGCAACTGATGAACCCGGCTCTCCCAACGCAGGACTGGAGTGTCATCCAAGTCGAGGACGCTGTAGGACCTAGGAGACAGGTCGTGTTAGCCCTGAATAAGGAAGCTCTCGAGCCCCTTAGACGGAGCAAAGGAAGAGTGTTTTACGGCCTCGGGGAGGTCGTAATTCACGTATACCGTGGGGACGCACAGCGCGCATCCCTTTCGAGTGCCTCTTTGGACACGGACATTGAGGCACCCGAAGTGGAAGCGGAAATCTCCGACGCCGAAAGCCTGGTTTCCGCCACGTCAAATTGCGCAGGGGCTCTGGGCAATTTGTCGATGGAGGATGCTCTGCTGGATAGCGACGGAGAGGATCCCAACATCACGGTGATGGAGGCAGGGGAGTCTGAGCAAGCTCATGCTGAGGTTGCTCCAGATAAACCTGCACAAAAGTAAGGCAGCCTCGGCTGCTGTCATCAGTCGCCTTTCTAAAGGCGACGTCGAAGTGGTCCTTATCCAAGAACCCTGGGTGAACAACTCAAGGATTTGCGGATTGGGGGCCACTGGGCTTAAGCTCATCCGAGCTGCAGATGAAGGTAAAGTGAGAACATGCATTTTAGTAAAGTCTGAGCTAAATATCTTTCTCTTGCCTAATTATAGCAATGGTGACATCACAGCGGCCAGTTTGTCAAGCGGAGGCACCCAATTAACGCTAGCCTCCGTTTATATGCCGTACGACGCAGAGGAACCTCCTCCGCAAAAGACGGTAAAGGATCTGGTGGCCGACTCAAGCAAAGGCCATCTGTTAGTTGGGACAGACGCAAACGCCCACCACGTGCAGTGGGGTAGTTCCGACATAAACACTCGGGGTGAGTCACTTTTTGAGTACCTTTTAACAACTAACCTTGTAGTTTGCAATGTAGGTAATGAACCAACTTTTATTACTAAAAACCGTAGAGAGGTTATTGACCTCACTATTTGTAGCGAAAGCGTTTATGGGTGGGTTAAAAAATGGCGTGTTCTTGAGGAACATTTCTTTTCAGACCACCGCTATATTGAAGTAATGTTAGAGTTCTTCGTCGATCAGCCCATTGCGAGACGTAACCCACGTAATACAAACTGGGAACTACATAATGAGCTGTTAGCAAGAGAACTACCAGAACTGCCCCCACAAAGCCTCTCATCAACGATGGAGCTAGAGGGTCTGGTAGAAACCTTCACATCGGCTTTCTCAAAAGCCTTAGAACAGGCCTGTCCATTGCCAAAACCGCGCGGTAAGCGTAAACCTCACTGGTGGTCCCATGATCTGGACCTACTTCGTAAATCCTGTAGAGAACAGTTTAACAAAGCCAAATTCTTCGATAACGGGTCACAATGGCTAGAATACAAGGACAAACTAAGAACCTACAAAAAAGTCCTGAGACAAGCGAAGAGAACTTCATGGAGAAACTTCTGCACTGGAGTCGAAAGTGTCGTGAACACATCCAGGCTACGGTGCGTGCTTTCTAAGACGCAAACAGCTATTAGCTTTCTGCGGAGACCGAATGGTACCTGGACCAGCACAGAAGGGGAAACTCTAGAGCTGCTCCTGGACACACATTTCCCGGGAAATATGACAAACGCACCGGAAGTACCTGCAGCAAACCAAGCTGTGAATATACCCATCACTGAGGAGAGAGTGAGGAGAGCAGTCAAAAGTTTTAAACCTTTTAAGGCTGCTGGACCAGACGGGATTGTACCCGCTCAACTTATCTACTTTTTGGAGGTATCAGTCAACTGGATGCGGCACATATATACCGCTTGTTTGGCTATGAACTATATTCCGTGTGCATGGAGGAGCGCCACGGTCATATTCATTCCTAAGGCAGGCAAAGCCTCTCATTACGAGCCGAAGGACTATAGACCTATCAGTCTTTCATCCTTCGTACTCAAGACCCTAGAGAGAATAGTTAGCGATTTTCTCACTACAAGCAATGATAGGAATCTCATTTCGGACTATCAACACGCGTACACCAAAGGTAAATCTACGGAGACTGCGCTACACAACCTAGTCTCTACTATAGAAACATCCTTGTTCGAAAAGGATTATTGTCTTGTGGCCTTCCTAGACATTGAAGGAGCATTCAACAACATAAGTCCAGACGCCGTTAACATTGCTTTAACTGATCTGGACGTAAATAGACCCCTAGTGGGACTAATTGATCAACTGCTCAGGGGAAGGAAAGTGCTCTCCTCACTGGGGAAGGTTGAGGTAACACGATTTGTCGCAAGGGGCACGCCCCAGGGTGGTGTCCTTTCCCCCTTACTATGGAACCTAACGGTAAACTCGCTATTAAGAGATACTAGTTGGGGGAGCGGGAAGGTCGTGGCATATGCTGATGACCTAGCGATTATCTACAGAGGCAAGTTTCCTCAAACTTTGTGCGACTTGATGCAGGTAGCATTGCGAGAGGTTTCCTTGTGGGCTTCCCGATGTGGACTCAGCGTCAACTCCGATAAAGTAGAGCTTGTCTTATATACCAAACGATACAAAATACCATCGTTGAACCTACCTGAACTAAATGGGGTGCGCCTAAGCCTGGCAGATAAAGCCAAATTTTTAGGCGTAGTTTTAGACAAAAAGCTGAACTGGAAGGACAACGTTATCCAGCGACAAAAGAAAGCGTACATTGCATTATATACGTGTAAAAGGGCCATTGGCAAAAAATGGGGACTCACCCCCAACATATGCAGATGGATTTATACCGCGATTATCAGACCCATACTGCTGTATGGGGTAGTCGTATGGTGGCCAGCCTTGAGCAAGGCGTCAAACCTAAACTTGTTGGGTAAAGTCCACAGATCCAGCATGATAAGCATAACCGGGGCTCTAAGAACAACGCCTAGCGAAGCCCTTCAGGTCATTCTTGACATCTTTCCACTGGATCTGGCTGGTCATCGAGCAGCGGCAACGTCAGCACTGCGTCTAAGGGAGTTGTCGTGCTGGAACAACAGGACCACAGGACACTCAAGTATACTAAACAAATACAGTTTTCTCCCTCCTAGCACGGATCGCTGTGCGACCACAACAGTTGCGGAAACCAACTATAAGATAAACATACCCAGCAGGGATGACTGGACGGAGTCGGACAAGTGCTTTGCTATGGGCAACAGCATTTCCATATACACGGACGGCTCCAAGCTAAACGGGAGAGTTGGGGGTGGAGTATACTCAAGGGACCTTGACCTCCAGCTCTCATTCAGACTACCCGACCACTGCAGTGTATTCCAGGCAGAAGTTGCAGCCATAATGGAAGCCGCAGCTAGGAGAGGGACATACATTGTCGGAAAGGAAGTTTTTATCTTCAGCGACAGCCAAGCTGCCATAAAATCTCTGGGCTCCCACTCGTTCAATTCTGAACTAGCACTAAACTGTCGCCGATCTCTTCAAGAGACGGCTCAACAGAACCGTGTACACCTCACATGGGTCCCTGGACATAGGGATATCGAGGGAAACTGTATTGCAGATGAACTCGCTAGGCAGGGTACAACCAAGCAGGTTCTTCCTGGACAAGAACGCTTAGGTATGCCCCTGTCCACATGCAAGCTAATGCTAAAAGATCACATCTACCGTCAAGCCGACGAAAGATGGCTACAAACACCGGGATGTCGAACGTCGAAAGAAACCTGGCCTAAATGGGATCCTAAAAGGTCCCGTCACGTTTACAACCTACCCGCCTTATCGTCGTTGCTGTAGGAGTTGTAAAGAAGATGAGGAGGAGGAAACGGTGGTTCACCTCATCTGCAACTGCCCAGCGCTAAGCGGAGCACGGCAGCGCTTTCTGGGAGCTCCATTTCTTGATACTATGAGTCAGGTTGTGGAGCATGACGTCAAGGACCTGGTAGATTTCATCAGGTCCTCAAAATGGTTCGAAGAGGAGAGGTAACGGTGTTTTTCATGGTATCACAACGGGCCTAGTACTACTGGCCTAAGTGTGCCCTCGGGCAGCCACCCCAACCTAACCTAACCTAATTACAGCTTTAATAAAATTTCGGATTATAGTTCAAGTTACAGTTTCGATTACAGTTTTGTTTACAGCTGGATCACAGTTCAAGTTAAAGTTTCGGTGAGAGTTTTGGTTGCAGTTTTATAGTTCGAGCTGTGTATTCGTCTTCAGTTTCTATCAGTTACAGTTGCAATAACAATTTCTTATTTTGGATTCAAGCTTTGGCAAACTTTCTTATCGCTGGTTCCGGTCGCTACTTGTTGATAATTTCGGAGTTTGGTTCCAAGCTCATATTAACTTGTACTAAATTCAGTCCGCCTTCTTCTTGTAGCTTTACAGAAATTTTAGGGAGTATTATAGATGATAATTGTCCTCTGCTGATATACTTGCCCCACCATTTCCGATGTGAAAGGCCACGTTGACTTCTAGGTATATGCATTTTAGTCACTCATGGCCAGCGCGGGAATATTCTAAGCCCCTCAACTCGTTGTGAATTGCGGTACTCCATCTTCGCTGCAGTTTCGGTATTCTTTAAATGGTTCAGTTTCATGTCCACCAACGTTTTAGTTCCAGTTTTGGTCCTAGTCTCGTCTGGAGTTAGGTTCTGTACTGGTGTGGGGCTCAATTAAGGAGTTGCTTTCAGATTCTCCTATTTAATATTTCGGTCTGCGAAATCTGTTAAACGAAGTTAAGCTTGGGGTTTCGAACTCAAACTAAACTGTGTTCCAATTTAGTTGCAACTTCCGTTTACGCTTGCTTGCAGTAACAATTTCCCGTCAGAATTTAATTTTTGAAGCCTTTTCAAACTGCGCCTACAAATAAAAGTTTTCCCATTTATATATACAAAAGCCGGGCTCAGGATTGGGAAGCTTTTATTCGTGAACAAATATAATTCAAAAAGTTACGCCTCAAAATATGCATATTTATGTGCTTGCTATACGAAAATTCAACACTTTCTCTATTTATATATGACACCTTTTTTACTCTTCGCTCCGTTTCTTAAGTTTCGTACTCACTCCATTTTTTTGTTGTCTAATTATGCAAATCAATTTTATATGCTGCAATACCCATTAAGTGGCCTAATTAACATACATTACATACATTTAGGCGCATTGTCATTTTAATAGGTAAATTGTTGGCAGCTCTTGTTAGGCATGCATCAATGACAATACACACAACCAACCAAACAACAAATAGCAACAATAAAATTTGTCATTTGTGCCTGCGCATATTTACTGTCATGACAGTCATACTCACTCCCAGCAAAGCTGTGTCAGCCAACTGAGATTCGGAAGTGACAAGTGGTTGATAATTAGACAGTAAAATGTTTAATTGTGCGTGTCAGTGTACACATGCCGTCCACATACACACAAACATATAAAAGCAAATAGTTGTTTAATATGTAATTTATTTACACATACACACATATTTATTTCAGCCATATGTCTATGTAGTTGTTATAAGAGCTGAGTGCATTATAGATTATAGATGCCATATTATGCCTTACTCTTCAAACTCGCTTGATTTTTATAAATGCAATTTAATGTTGTTGGTGGCCGCCATTTTAACACGGGCTCAGCGCTTGCATTTTATAGCGGGGATTCCAGATTAGACTTCCAAGGTAAATAATATCAAAAAATCTCAGCAGTGCTTGGGAAGCACTCTAAATGTGACAATGTCAAAAAAGGTGCAGCTGACAAATAGTTTCTGCTTAATACCCAGAAACCTGGAAATACCAACATATTGAAAAGACCCCGCCTTCTAGAAACTTAACAAGCAATCTACTTAAGCACTATAAAGAAATCCTTTACTTAAAAATACAGCCGTATGTAAAAAGGAGCATGACAACGCCCTCAGAAACATCTATTAAAAGACGGTGTACCACTATGCCAGTGATTGCTCGGTGATCCCCGTTCTCAAACACACACACACGGCACAGGTTCATTCCTGAATTCGTTTCTAAAACCAAACCGACATTATTCTGTATTGATATGGAAATAGTAGCCAAAACCATCTTAAAATTACCACAAAATCACGCAGAGTTGATCCTGAACAATTCCGAGAGAACCCCGGCCAAAAACGTAACCCCCTCCTACCCGATATAAACGCCGAAGTGTTCCGCAAATGATCCTCAAATTATACGGAACAACTTTAAATAAACGAAGTAATCCAGCCCTCAACTCCAAATAGCTTATAAAAAAAACCCGAAATTACCTCAAATATACCCCGAGATTATCCTGAAAACACTATATGAAGACGTAGGGAGAACCTCAAAATGACTTTCAAAGAATCTCGATTTGACCTTGGAAACAGTCTTAATAATTGTTCCGCATTTTAGCCAAGTTGACACCAAATTGGTTCCGAAATCATAACGATAACCAACGCTAAACGGAACACATATCGACAAATTTTTGTTTTGGTATCGCTGCGCTACAAATTGTTTATCGCCCTTTAGAGTATATTAACTTTGTTCGCATAATGGTAATCCGTAACGGCATAAACTAATCGATATAGATATAGACTTCTATATATATAAATGATCTGGGCGAAACAAGAAATTCATTTAGCCATGTCCGTCCGTCCGTCCGTTTGTCCGTGAACACGATAACTTGAGTAAATTTTTAGGTATCTTAATGAAATTTGGCATGAAAGTTCCTGGGCACTCATCGCTATTTAAAATGAACGAAATCGGAAAATAACCACGCCCACTTTTTCGATATCGAAAATTTCGAAAAACCAAAAAGTGCGATAATTCATTACCAAAGACGGATAAAGCGATGAAACTTGGTAGGTGGGTTGACATTATGACGCAGAATAGAAAATTAATCAATTTCTTGAAAATGGCCGTGGCACCGCCCATTTTTAAAAGAACGTAATTTAAAAGTTTTGCAAGCTGAGTATGTAATGTTCGGTTACACCCTAACTTAGCCTTCCTTACTTGTTTTTATTTATTTATTATGCTTACATATAATGTATACAACATTGTCTAAAGAATTGCCAAGATCGGTTATATATAGTACATATTTTATGAACTTATCAAATTTCATCGGATTATTGTTCAGCTCCGTTCATGAAAGGTATAAAGCCTTCGGCGCAGGCAAAGACAGTTCCGTCCTGACTCGTTTTCTTTTCTTTCATTCATATAAGCACTATCAGCCCAATTTTAAACGAAAATTCCATGCGAGTTTTTTCCCTTCTCCTATTCCTCGTACTCTAAATAAAAATTCCTTGTGAGTTTTTTCACTTCTCCCTTTCCTCCTATTCTGATTAATTTTCGAAAAAGGGGAAACCGGTTATGGGAGAAAAGTAGGTATTATGAATGTGAGGGAGAGGGAGATTTCTTTGCCATTTGATAGGAGTTTTTTCACTAGTTAAATTAAAGGGAATGCATCTAAATATTTAAAGGAAATTGGTTATTTTAAGAAAGACCTCTTATTTGTACAAATTTGTGCTAAAATATGTATTTACATTGTACCACAATGTTCTCACTGTTAATACAACAACAACAACAGCCACAATATTCTTTATTTTAAGTCGAAAAGTATATCATAACCAACGGAAGAGCTCTTTGTATATTTGATGCAGCCATCTAGAAATTGCGCAAGGATTTTTTAAGAAGGCTTAATTAGATTTTGGCATATGGCGAAATGCGAACTCAACTCGACGTGGCCGCCAGAAAAGTGCTTTACAGAAGGAAGCAGGCAACTCCGGCGGATTTGTGTTATCCCGCCATCTTCTTCTTATGCTCCTCTGTTGATGTTGCTGTGGCACCAATTCATTACTCATTTCAGTGAATACCACATGAAATGCAATAATGCGCATTTTTTATACCTTATTTCTTAATTTCAAACAAATTCGCAACAATAATTAAACTTTTAAATTTTTTAAACAAAATAAGAAATGCGCAACGTAATTTCAATTGACAAAACAGCTGACTTCGAAAATTCGAAATTCCTATTCCCCAATTTTTCTTCTCCCTTGGAGAAAAGAATTGGAGGATTTTTTTCCGCGGGAATAAAAAAATCCGCGAGAATATTTAGAATTGGTCTGTATACCTGCTCTCGTTCCCAAATTTCCCACATTGCGCTACAAAGTAGTGACTACACTTAATCTTACATTCTGTATTCGACCATATGACATACCACTTCCAAAGCTTACGCTTATGCTTGTATTTACTTTACGCTAACACTAGGGACTTCTCCATAACGTGAGAAAAGATTTTTATGCGTCAGAAAACTATTTTACACATCTAGTTTCGCGAGTGCTTAATACTCACGCCATTTCGATTGGAGATCGATTTTTATACTGTCTGTAAATGGAAAATTATAGCTTTTAAAAAATTACGCATAAAGTGTTTCAATCCCTCCTATATTAGACGCCTTAATATTATAGTTTTATTTATTTTAATTAAAATTATGCATACAAAACCGATTTTCATAAGCCGTGCTGAATATGAATGAAAACTGAATGTAATTGACTTTTCTCTACTTCATAATTAGCATTGGCTATTACAAATCCAATTCCAATTTCAATATCATACATTTGAATTAAAATTTTATTATTGCATTCTACTAAAATAGGTATCAATGCATTTGAATACAGCTGCTCGTACTTTAATCCCCTTTTAGCTCGTTCTACAACCAATCAAGCACATTCTAGTACTAACTACATGCATTCAAGAGTGCGCAAGTGTGCGTAATTCACTTTCATGCCTATGCGACTATCAATATCAATTAGCCACCTGTATAATACGAGTATTCGTTATCGGCATAAGTAGTTATGTTTCAATGTATATGTACAAGTATTTAGTTGTATTTCATGTTGTAAATTTCCAAGTTTCTATAGCATTTCATGCGCTTACACAATTATCATAAATTGTTAACAAAAACCTAATTAAATTAATGCACTTCAATTACAATATGAACTAACCCAATTAAAATGAAATGAAGTGCAGCTATAAATTGACTAACAGTGTATAGGTGTATGTGAGAGCGTTGTTGTAATAAAAACCTAATGGCGACTACTAGCTAAATGCTGTCTAGGGGAAATAAAAATTTTAGTATTTAGGGGATAACATTTATTGCACATCTTCAGCTAATATAATTGGACAGCTATTGTTTGGGGAGTCACATTGGAGTGTATATGAAAAACCAAATATATTTATGAGTATTAATACCAGGCAAATGATACTTGGCAGGCTACACCATTTCCAGTTGTAGATGAGAAAGTCTCATTTGGAAATGAGAATAGTTACTTTAAAATGAGAAAGAGTCATTTGAAAATGGGAATAGTTACTTGAAAATTAGAAAACATAATTTAAAAATAAGATTTGTAAATTGTAAATGAGATAAGTCAGTTGTAAATTAGAAATCGTTAAATGTAAATGCGAAAGCGTTATACGGAATTGAAAACAGTCAATTGTAAATGCGAAAGCATCACTTCGATATGAGAATAGTCACTTGTAAATGAGAATAGTAAATTTTAAATGCGTAAGCCTCATTTGTAATTGAGAACAGTGAGTTGTAAATGAGAATAGTGAATTGTAAATGCGAAAGCGTCATTTGGAAATGAGATTAGGCAATTGTAAATGCGAAAGCGTTACATGAAAATGAGAAAGCGTCATTTGAAAATCTGAAAGCGTTAATTTTAATTGAGAATAGTCACCTGTAAATGAGAATAGTCAATCGCAAATGCGAAAGCGTCATATTGCAAATGAGAAAACATCAAATGAAAATGCGAAAGCATCATTTTTAATTGAGAATACGTAGTGAATTATAAATAAGAAATATCACTTAAAAAATGCGAAACCGTTTTATTGAAATCAGAGAAGTAAGAAAATTTTGAATGAGAAAGCATTAAATTACAATGGTACTTATGTATTTCTTATTAGGAATAAAATTTGTTAATTGAAAATGCGAAATTCGTTTTATTCAGTAGTTTTAACATTGAATTTAAATAAACGTGTAATAAGTAGTACATATATCGAGCAATGGCAATAACTACATATTGGTATGGGTTCATTGCATTGCCCATGAAAGAGATGCCCACATGGTAATAGGCCAACACAGTACAGTTGTCCCTAAACTCCATTTTGGTAGCGCTAGAAAAGTTCGGTTATAAGTTTTTATTTGGTCAGTAGCCGATAGACTTATAAATAAATTCAAATATGTATTTATAATTTTCTTGGTGCATTCACTTTTTAATCGTAAAGTGGTTTGTGTAAAATTATAATGTAATGATTCCCTCTCATTACCCATTTCCCACCACTGTACAAGAATTTGGACTTTGGACACGTAAGCTCTATGAAACCACATAGGCCAAAAAACATGTTTGTGTTATTATGGATGACGAAACGTCTTTGAAAATGGCCCTATGGAAGTTGCCTATTACCAGGGACCGACTGAGATTGAAACATAAACTTTAACTAGGGCTGAACTGCGACTGTGACCGAGAACGGAACTTGGGCTGGGACTGAGACTGAGAACGGAACTTGGACTGAGAGTGAGCCTGAGAACGGGATTTGGACTGAGACTGAAAACGTGATTTGGACTAGGACTAAGAAAAGGACTTGGACTAGGAATGGGACTGGGATTGGGACTGGGACTGGGACTGGGACTGGGAACTGAACTTGGTCTGGTAATGGGACTGGGACTGGGACTGGAACTTGAACTGGGACTGGTAATGTGAATGGGGCTGGGACTGGGACTGGGACTGCGAGTGAGAATAAGGGATGGAGACGAATAAGAAGAACTATAGAGAAGAAAAAAGAGAGAAGGAGAAAGAGACTGAAAAGGATATAGATTTAGACAAAGATAGAGAGATAGGTATAGATGGAGCAGATTGTATAGCAAGCCGATTGGGTAATCTTTGGCCCGGTTGTAAAACTAATCATGTTTTTGCCGGAATTGCTATCGAAAAGTACTCTTATGTTAATCTGAGGCAGGTATAAGTCACTTTATGACTTGAATTTGGAAAATTGGGCTAGTAAGTAAGCTGTGTTGCTGCAAGGAAGTTAGGGCTTTTAATTTTGTATATATGCATAAGAGATAAAAATAAATGGCATCCTCCACTTTGCAGCCGAGTTAGCAATTAAAATGCATTGCTTTCCTGCATGCAAACACAGAGAAAAAGTTATACAACAACAAGGCATGGCTATGGGTAGGGGAAGCTCAGTTGCACAGCATCAAGGTCCGTTGTGATACCACCTAAAATAACTGTGACTTAGCTATAGAATGGGACCGATCTCAACCTTTTATAAATCGTCCGGAAATACTTTCGCAGAGTTCTGGCAAAAGCTGGGCAATCAAGCATAATGTCCATCTATGCAGGAGCAATACACAGGTGGCCAGCGGAGTCCCGAAATCTCTACAGCCATCTTAATTCGATTCAATTGTACCGATGTGAGCTAAGAGATACGCTCGACAGTTGCAAGGGATATCACTGTGGCCCGGAACCTAGATAATCTTAAACATAAAATAGTTCGATGCAATCACAAGCGATGTTGGGCACTCCCAGACATGCCTTGATTGCTCTATAATTGTACTCAAGGCCTCGATAGCAGTTTGCACATCAGAGTAGCTGTTAAATTCCTTAAGCGTAGTAGCTCTGGATAGCATTTCGTCCACGGCATTCTTAATCGCGGCAACTTCCGCTTGCGGCATACATTTAGCTCTTGGCAAAAGACAACCTTTCAACCTCAACCTTTCTTTCCAACTTCGATTCATCCGTGAACAAGTTAACTGGTCCCCTGCCCTATAGGAGTTCCTATCTCGGGGGAATGACAAGGTGATGGTTGCATAGTGAGCAGATATCGGCACACAATAGTCCGTCCTGTCAGAAATAAAGTCGATTCTGGTAAGAAGGCTAGAAGCATGGCTGTAGTCATTTCTGTTTGACAACATTTTTTGAAAGAATTTTCAAGGTACAACCGAAACCGCTGGCGCTTCGTTCGGCCTGATTTCGCGCTGTATTAACTTTTTTCTCCGCAATTTTCATTTTTCGAAAATTGTAGAAGGCGTGTCTTAAGACAGGACAATTTATTGCGATTATTTTTAAAACTTTAATTTCGACTTTATGTAACTTGCATAGTACATAGGGCCGTGGAGCGAGTGCGACACAAATGATATAGTGTTCAATATCTTGTGTAAAGTGAGCATAAATGGCAGAGAAAGTGTCACAAGGGTGGGAGAAAAAATTTACGATGCAACGTAAGAATAAAGTTGCTCGAAACCAAAAGAAAACAAGCAAGGAAGGCTAAGTTCGGGTGAAACCGAACATTACATACTCAGTTGAGAGCTTTGGAGACAAAATAAGGGAAAATCATCTCTTAGTAAAATGAACCTAGGGTAACCCTGGAATGTGTTTGTATGACATGTGTATTAAATGGAAGGTTTAAAGAGTATTTTAAGAGGGAGTGGGCCATAGTTCTATAGGTGGACGCCATTTAGGCATATCGCCATAAAGGTGGATCAGGGTTGACTCTAGAATTTGTTTGTACGATATGGCTATCAAATGAAAGGTGTTAATGAGTATTTTAAAAGGGAGTGGGTCTTAGTTCTATAGGTGGACGCCTTTTCGAGATATCGCCATAAAGGTGGACCAGGGGTGACTCTAGAATTTGTTTGTACGATATGGCTATCAAATGAAAGGTGTTAATGAGTATTTTAAAAGAGCGTGGGCCTTAGTTCTATAGGTGGACGCATTTTCGGAATATCGTTATAAAAGTGGGCCAGGGTTGACTCTAGAATGCGTTTGTACAATATGGGTATCAAATGAAAGGTGTTAATGAATATTTTAAAAGGGCGTGGGCCTTAGTTCTATATGTGGACGCCTTTTCGAGATATCACCATAAACGTGGACCAGGGGTGACTCTAGAATGTCTTTGTACGATATGGGTATCAAATTAAAGGTCTTAATGAGGGTTCTAAAATGGCCCTTAGTTGTATATGTGAAGGCGTTTCGAGATATCGACCAAAATGTGGACCAGGGTGATCCAAAACATCATCTGTCTAATTTATTTATATATATTTAATACCACGAACAGTATTCCTTCCAAGATTCCAAGGGCTTTTGATTTCGCCCTGCAAAACTTTTTCATTTTCTTCTACTTAATATGGTAGGTGTCACACCCATTTTACCAAGTTTTTTTCTAAAGCTATATTTTGCGTCAATAGACCAATACAATTACCATGTTTCATCCCTTTTTTCGAATTTGGTATATAATTATGGCTTTTTTTTCATTTTTCGTAATTTTCGATATCGAAAAAGTGGGCGTGGTCATAGTCGGATTTCGACCATTTTTTACACCAGTACAAAGTGAGTTCAGATAAGTACGTGAACTGAGTTTAGTAAAGATATATCGATTTTTGCTCAATTTATCGTGTTAACGGCCGAGCGGAAGGACAGACGGTCGACTGTGTATAAAAACTGGGCGTGGCTTCAACCGATTTCGCCCTTTTTCACAGAAAACAGTTATCGTCCTAGAATCTAAGCCTCTACCAAATTTTACAAGGATTGGTAAATTTTTGTTCGACTTATGGCATTAAAAGTATCCTGAACAAATTAAATGAAAAAGGGCGGAGCCACGCCCATTTTGGAATTTTCTTTTATTTTTGTATTTTGTTGCAATATATCATTACTGGAGTTGAATGGTGACATAATTTACTTATATACTGTAAAGATATTAACTTTTCTTTTAAAATTTGAATTTAAAAAAAAAAATTTTTGAAAAGCGGGCGTGGTCGTTCCCCGATTTTTCTAATTTTTATTAAGCAGACATATAGTAATAAGAGTAACGTTCCTGACAAATTTCAGCATGATATCTTAAACGACTGTCAAATTACAGCTTGCAAAACTTCTAAATTACCTTCTTTTAAAAGTGGGCGGTGCCACGCCCATTGTCCAAAGTTTACCAGTTTTCTATACTGCGTCACAAGTTCAACTCACATACCAAGTTTCATCGCTTAATCCGTATTTGGTAATGAATTATCGCACTTTTTCGATTTTTCGAAATTTTCGATATCGAAAAAGTGGGCGTGGTTATTGTCCGATATCGTTCATTTTAAATAGCGATCTGGGAAGAGTGCCCAGGAACCTACATACCAAATTTCATCGAGATAGCTCAAAATTTACTCAAGTTATCGTGTTAACGGGCAGACGGACGGACGGACGGACATGGCTCAATCGAATTTTTTTTCGATACTGATGATTTTGGTATATGGAAGTCTATATCTATCTCGATTCCTTTATACCTGTACAACCAACCATTATCCAATCAAAGTTAATATACTCTGCATATGACTTGAATTTGGAAAATTGGGCTAGTAAGTAAGCTGTGTTGCTGCAAGGAAGTTAGGGCTTTTAATTTTGTATATATGCATAAGAGATAAAAATAAATGGCATCCTCCACTTTGCAGCCGAGTTAGCAATTAAAATGCATTGCTTTCCTGCATGCAAACACAGAGAAAAAGTTATACAACAACAAGGCATGGCTATGGGTAGGGGAAGCTCAGTTGCACAGCATCAAGGTCCGTTGTGATACCACCTAAAATAACTGTGACTTAGCTATAGAATGGGACCGATCTCAACCTTTTATAAATCGTCCGGAAATACTTTCGCAGAGTTCTGGCAAAAGCTGGGCAATCAAGCATAATGTCCATCTATGCAGGAGCAATACACAGGTGGCCAGCGGAGTCCCGAAATCTCTACAGCCATCTTAATTCGATTCAATTGTACCGATGTGAGCTAAGAGATACGCTCGACAGTTGCAAGGGATATCACTGTGGCCCGGAACCTAGATAATCTTAAACATAAAATAGTTCGATGCAATCACAAGCGATGTTGGGCACTCCCAGACATGCCTTGATTGCTCTATAATTGTACTCAAGGCCTCGATAGCAGTTTGCACATCAGAGTAGCTGTTAAATTCCTTAAGCGTAGTAGCTCTGGATAGCATTTCGTCCACGGCATTCTTAATCGCGGCAACTTCCGCTTGCGGCATACATTTAGCTCTTGGCAAAAGACAACCTTTCAACCTCAACCTTTCTTTCCAACTTCGATTCATCCGTGAACAAGTTAACTGGTCCCCTGCCCTATAGGAGTTCCTATCTCGGGGGAATGACAAGGTGATGGTTGCATAGTGAGCAGATATCGGCACACAATAGTCCGTCCTGTCAGAAATAAAGTCGATTCTGGTAAGAAGGCTAGAAGCATGGCTGTAGTCATTTCTGTTTGACAACATTTTTTGAAAGAATTTTCAAGGTACAACCGAAACCGCTGGCGCTTCGTTCGGCCTGATTTCGCGCTGTATTAACTTTTTTCTCCGCAATTTTCATTTTTCGAAAATTGTAGAAGGCGTGTCTTAAGACAGGACAATTTATTGCGATTATTTTTAAAACTTTAATTTCGACTTTATGTAACTTGCATAGTACATAGGGCCGTGGAGCGAGTGCGACACAAATGATATAGTGTTCAATATCTTGTGTAAAGTGAGCATAAATGGCAGAGAAAGTGTCACAAGGGTGGGAGAAAAAATTTACGATGCAACGTAAGAATAAAGTTGCTCGAAACCAAAAGAAAACAAGCAAGGAAGGCTAAGTTCGGGTGAAACCGAACATTACATACTCAGTTGAGAGCTTTGGAGACAAAATAAGGGAAAATCATCTCTTAGTAAAATGAACCTAGGGTAACCCTGGAATGTGTTTGTATGACATGTGTATTAAATGGAAGGTTTAAAGAGTATTTTAAGAGGGAGTGGGCCATAGTTCTATAGGTGGACGCCATTTAGGCATATCGCCATAAAGGTGGATCAGGGTTGACTCTAGAATTTGTTTGTACGATATGGCTATCAAATGAAAGGTGTTAATGAGTATTTTAAAAGGGAGTGGGTCTTAGTTCTATAGGTGGACGCCTTTTCGAGATATCGCCATAAAGGTGGACCAGGGGTGACTCTAGAATTTGTTTGTACGATATGGCTATCAAATGAAAGGTGTTAATGAGTATTTTAAAAGAGCGTGGGCCTTAGTTCTATAGGTGGACGCATTTTCGGAATATCGTTATAAAAGTGGGCCAGGGTTGACTCTAGAATGCGTTTGTACAATATGGGTATCAAATGAAAGGTGTTAATGAATATTTTAAAAGGGCGTGGGCCTTAGTTCTATATGTGGACGCCTTTTCGAGATATCACCATAAACGTGGACCAGGGGTGACTCTAGAATGTCTTTGTACGATATGGGTATCAAATTAAAGGTCTTAATGAGGGTTCTAAAATGGCCCTTAGTTGTATATGTGAAGGCGTTTCGAGATATCGACCAAAATGTGGACCAGGGTGATCCAAAACATCATCTGTCTAATTTATTTATATATATTTAATACCACGAACAGTATTCCTTCCAAGATTCCAAGGGCTTTTGATTTCGCCCTGCAAAACTTTTTCATTTTCTTCTACTTAATATGGTAGGTGTCACACCCATTTTACCAAGTTTTTTTCTAAAGCTATATTTTGCGTCAATAGACCAATACAATTACCATGTTTCATCCCTTTTTTCGAATTTGGTATATAATTATGGCTTTTTTTTCATTTTTCGTAATTTTCGATATCGAAAAAGTGGGCGTGGTCATAGTCGGATTTCGACCATTTTTTACACCAGTACAAAGTGAGTTCAGATAAGTACGTGAACTGAGTTTAGTAAAGATATATCGATTTTTGCTCAATTTATCGTGTTAACGGCCGAGCGGAAGGACAGACGGTCGACTGTGTATAAAAACTGGGCGTGGCTTCAACCGATTTCGCCCTTTTTCACAGAAAACAGTTATCGTCCTAGAATCTAAGCCTCTACCAAATTTTACAAGGATTGGTAAATTTTTGTTCGACTTATGGCATTAAAAGTATCCTGAACAAATTAAATGAAAAAGGGCGGAGCCACGCCCATTTTGGAATTTTCTTTTATTTTTGTATTTTGTTGCAATATATCATTACTGGAGTTGAATGGTGACATAATTTACTTATATACTGTAAAGATATTAACTTTTCTTTTAAAATTTGAATTTAAAAAAAAAAATTTTTGAAAAGCGGGCGTGGTCGTTCCCCGATTTTTCTAATTTTTATTAAGCAGACATATAGTAATAAGAGTAACGTTCCTGACAAATTTCAGCATGATATCTTAAACGACTGTCAAATTACAGCTTGCAAAACTTCTAAATTACCTTCTTTTAAAAGTGGGCGGTGCCACGCCCATTGTCCAAAGTTTACCAGTTTTCTATACTGCGTCACAAGTTCAACTCACATACCAAGTTTCATCGCTTAATCCGTATTTGGTAATGAATTATCGCACTTTTTCGATTTTTCGAAATTTTCGATATCGAAAAAGTGGGCGTGGTTATTGTCCGATATCGTTCATTTTAAATAGCGATCTGGGAAGAGTGCCCAGGAACCTACATACCAAATTTCATCGAGATAGCTCAAAATTTACTCAAGTTATCGTGTTAACGGGCAGACGGACGGACGGACGGACATGGCTCAATCGAATTTTTTTTCGATACTGATGATTTTGGTATATGGAAGTCTATATCTATCTCGATTCCTTTATACCTGTACAACCAACCATTATCCAATCAAAGTTAATATACTCTGTGAGCTCTGCTCAACTGAGTATAAAAATAGAGAGTTGGAGAGAGCATAAAAATCAACAGTTAAGAAAAAGCAGCAGCAAAAACGAAGGAAGTACAAATGAAACAGAAAGTGAGAAATTAGTGTTGCTTTTAGAAAAAATTGTTAAAAAAACTGCAAGGGAACATTTAAGGCGATATCTTTCATTCAAAAATTGCAGGATTTTTTTAAGGATACTGAAGCCATATTGACCCACACAAATGTGCACTACACATCCACAACTATTTATAAAAGAGCGCAGCCGATGCGTATTTGGAATGTAGGAATAACTGTACAGAAACACACAATCATATGAATTTACTAGCCCAGCAAATATTTTCGAAGCAATCAGAATTTACGTACCCCTTTAATGACCATGTTAGAAATATCACCATCAAAATTTGGCGATATGATGATGACGTGAGGTAAAAGTAATACAAATCCATGATGATGAAAATTACGAGTACTTGTATATATTTCTTTTGAAAGCAGATCAAGGTAGGGAAGAAAGATCTATGGATCAATCCTCATAAAATATATAGATATCCAACTTTTCTTTCATTCGCATTCCGCTTGCAAAAGTTGGGCGGCTAATTATTATACGACCGAATTATTGCACTTGGTCGTCTACCAAAGGTCTTATAATGAACAGTACTTTGTCTTGGCAACTTCATATCAAGAAAGATCTAGACGGCCTGTGAAACCTGGTACGAACGCGGCGAGCGTCATGAGATGATCAATTGTAAAAGGTCAAACGACTAAAATTACTGACTTCTACCTGCCTCAGCTAACCACACATTTTGATAAGTGAACACCATCATAGTTTCTGATTAACAACACAAATATATACATACAACAACACTCAACAATTTGATAATACTGCTGCATGAGCAACTACGAACTATAAATATAAGACAAACGACAAAAACCGATCAAAACGAAAATGACACTGATTATGACGCAACGCTGAAATCGGTTTATCTCCTAACCAAATTTGACAAGGGATGACACAAAATCGTTCTAATATACATCGATTTAATTTCTGTTTGGATATCAGAATAAATATTGCCCTATTAAGCGCTGAATGGAATAAGGCCGACCTTATCCTTAACAAACGACATAAATAGAATAAGAATTTTTTAAATGAATTTCATTAAAATCAGTCAATAAATCAATAAAGTTTTGATCAACTCGTGCACAAATTTTTAAAACATTTCCCGAAAAGGTTTCACGCCAATCTTACCACGGGTACCCAGAATATTCGGTGTGGCGCCTGCCTCGAAGACCACAGTTGTTAAAGAATCGATCGCGCAGAAATCCAACTATTGCCAGATAGTGTTAAAACCTGATTCCCAATCTGTTAAAATCAGCTCATGTCCGCAATATTCCCTAATGAGAAAGAAAATGTTTTTGAAGTTCAAATAACAATAGCAGAGGGGAGAAAGAAAACAATTCACCTTCACAATTTACTTTTGGACACTGTCCCTCTTCCCTACGATGACACTGGCTTTCCGAACAATAAAGTTCCAAAAGCAGGGTCGATTGCGAAAGCAATACATATAGAAGCAAATTGGTATTTTGCATTACAGTCTCAAAAGCTCCCTCGATATTAAAAAAGGCGCCCAAGAGAAAGTATTTGCAATATAATGACCTTTTTATCAGGCGGACTCTTACTTTTATGATTCATACACCGCTTATTTATGAGTCATATCTGACTCAAAATGTTTGTTAGGAAGACATTGGCCAATGTTTCATGTCGCCAGTTGCTGTTTCTATTATTTCTTAGTGTAATGCTGCAAGCAATAAAATGGCTATAAGTTGACACGTTTTACAAATCGAAAAAGAAAAAGTAAACGATTTATAGCTTTAGTATGAGTCACATTTGGTAGCAAGTAAAATACGAGTAATATTCACTGCTGACACATTGCAACAGCCATGCCCATTGGCAGACAAAGCACCCAGTGCTAGTAGTTCATAGTCATTAGTCAATATTGGCAAGTTGCTGCTTTTAGAGTAACAAGAGAAGCCAAAGTACGCAGATATAGAAAAGTACTAGCGCTAGTTATATGGAATATGGAAAAAACAAAAGAGTACGATAAAAAGTTGCTTACTTGCTGCGAGTAACTGACTACAACTTCACTAACATTCACCCACTGCGTAACTAAATAAATGGTTAAACCTTAGCTTAGTCCCTTTTTGTGTAGATTGATGAAGAAAATGGTTTGCTGGGAGACTGAATGTAAGCTCAATGTCTAACTCATGCACACTCGCATACATAAAAAAGAACTCGAACAAAACCCTAAATCAAGAGAGTCAGAGAGAATCTCCAGTGGACTAGATGGCTTGAAATATACCCGCGGCACGTATGTCTGTCATAAGTAGCAGCTAAACTACCCAAATGATTAAAGCGATTGTGTCGCGCAACCCTTTCAAGAGGGTTCAAGCGCAATTTATAGTTTCTCCAACCCAACTGTCAGTCTCACATACCAGTGACGAATCCTGTTTCTTTAACAGTCGGGGCTCTGGTTACCCCCAGTTCCTTACGGAACAAGGGAGTGCGGCTGGAATAGTCTAGAAGGTCCAATGAGCTAAAATAGATCGTTTCCGAGATGATCGGGCTTATATCTTAATGGCGCTTGTTACTGGAATGTACTGGGTCTATATCCGGCAAATGCAGATCAGCATCGATAACACTCCACAAAACCTTGAGATTAAGACGTTATTTAAATATATACGATGCCAGAAGGCAGTATCCAGCCCGAACTTCCATAATGCCTTCCAGTAAGAGGAGACATTCAATCTTACCGACGATTCTGGAAATCATATATAAGGACAACTTCTGCGACCTAACCCGAAGCTTCACCATGGGGAGGAATTTTAGCAATAAAGAAGGCGAAAGACTGAATATGGTCGCAGTAAAACGACCTTAAAAAAGCGAAATATCTACGAAACCGCTTTGGATACTTTATCGCTAATGCAGTTCTAATTTCACTACAAATATTGCTAGAAGAACTAGAATGGAAAGTTGTGGGGTCCTCTTTTGGCAGCGACTACAACTTTAACAAAGACCATGGCTAGAGATATCAGAGACCGTATGTATCGCCCCAGCTTCGACCAGAACTTGTGGCACTTCTTAGGACGCATGTTTAAAAAGTCAAATGGTTAGTTTAGTTACATTATCTTGGGATTCCCTGGTCTTGTAAGATGAAGTTGTATATTGGTCCAAGACACTAACTCCAGACAAGGCACTGCTTCATATATTTAGACAAAGTATGGCACACCTTACTTATAAATAAATTCAATATCTCGGTGTCATTTCTGTAAGGTTTACGGGATTATTTCGGGTTATTCTGGGGTCATTTAAAATCGTGGCAGTATCGGAATTAGGGAATATTTCGCTACATTTCGGGGTCACATGTGATTATAAGGACTAATTTCCTTCCAGGGCCATTCCAGAATTATTTAAGGTTCATTCTGGCTCACTTTAGGTTCATATGGGGGTCCTCACGGGGCCAATAAAAGATCGTTTCTTTATTTCATTACATTTCTGGGTAATTTTGAAATACTTTGGTGATCACATCAGCATATCTTTTTATCCAAAACTACGCCTGCTACTGCCTTAGTATCGATTGGCTTGGTACTATCATTTTATAACTAGATAGCTTGAGAAACTGGTATTAGCATCTAATAGGTTGTTGTTTTGTTGAAATAGCAAAAACTCACTCCATAGGTTTAGGTCACTGTTACTCATATGCGAAGTTCTTTACCGGATTTTAATTTATACCCTTCGCTATTAGCCAAACTAACGCAAAAAGGATTTTTTGACCCTTCGATACTTTGTTTAAAGGCATGTGACGCCAGAAGGCAGTGTCCAGTTTGGACACCCGTCGTGAGTCTACAGTCGTCTCTGTTTAATGATAGGAGTAAGTTTGTTAGTCTAAGGTTGTAAGAGCTACGCGTGATCTTCGACACTTTGCAGTCCCGAATTTAGGTCCACAACTTTTTATATTTGATCGATTATGTGTATCTCTCGTCCAATCTAGTTGGGAAATCTACGAGGCAGGCTTCGCGGGATGCGTCTTTTTTAGCTAGTTCATCTGCTTTTTCATTCCCATCAATTCCCATATGACCTGTGACCAAATATAAATATGTGCTTCTCCCTATCCCGATAATAATTCAACTTTGTAATCCTTTCCCAGATTGGCCAATTTTTATTAATTCTCAAATTTTCTGTTGAGATCACATTAGCATGTAGACTTTTTCTTAGAAATTATTCCAATCGGCCTGAAAATATGCAACTTAATTTTATGCATTTTAAGTGCGACTCTTCAATAACTTTTGATTTACTTGGCATCGTACTCGATTCCACAGCATTGCTCTCAATCAGGAACAACACAGCTCTCAAATCATAAGAGCACCAAAGCTGCAAGGACGCATTCATTATTTTCAAATAACAAGCAAAATCGATTGCAAATTTTTAGGCGCATTATTTAAAGCTTTAAAATTCAGAGGGTCATTGTACTTAAATTTATTGCAACTTGCGGCTACAAAAGCACAAACCATTTAAGCAGCGAAGTTAAAAAATCAGTAGCACCGCAAAATAAGGAAAAGTCATAATAAAAATAAAAAACAATTAAAACTCAGAAATGTTGCCAAAATTTGTTGCAGAACAAATCGAAGAGTGCTATGTGTGTGTGTGGAAAAAAGTCAAAAGCGACACCGGAATCAAAGAAAGTCAAGGAAGTTGAGAGCAATTCCTGTCAAGCTAAATTGAATGCATACTTTTAGGCGCAAACAAATTATTTTAACAAAGTTAATCAAGACGAAGGAAGGAAAGAGAACTGAAATTGAAGGCGATGCAGCGTGAGATAAGAAGTAGGAATATCAAACTTAAAAGGTGAAAAAAGAAAAAACGAAACCAGCTCGCCAAAAGGCATAGGAATGAAAATAGTGAGTCGACCAAACTGTAAGTGGAACAGACTGTAAAAGGGACGGAGATACAGCGAGACACAAATAATGGTAGCAAAGGCAAAGGAATGAAAATTCTGAGATGGTTTTGGCCAGCAGCTGAAACTGGTGGTGAAAACCCGAAGACAAAATGGCTGACATGGTCACTTCACGCGTAAGAGTTCCGAAATGCTAACAAAAAGAGTAAAGCACTCCGGTTGGAATGGAATTTCAATCTGGTTGGCGTCGCTACAGAGTCTACAATAGAGCTGGAAGTTGGAAGGTTGAAGTACAACCATGTCAACCGATAGTTCCAAGGTACTAGATCACTGTAATGTCTTTGAAGCGGATATTGTAGCCGCAAAAAAGGCAGCAGAAGTTTTAGCGGAAGCGTTTTAAGCTGCTGTCTTCTAAATACATATATTGACTGTCAGGAAATCGTCAGGGCAATAATTTCACACAATACTTCATAAAGAAGTGTCCTGGAATACTATATTTCATACTCCCATCCATAATCCTTCTCTTACTCTTATTCTTGCTCTTACTCTAACTCTACATTTACTATTACTCTTACTCTTGTTGTTACTTTTACTCTTCCTCTAACTCTTACTCTTAGTCTCACTCTTCCTCCTACTTTTACTCTTCCTCTTACCGTTACTCTTCCCCTTTTACCGTTCCTGCTACTCTTATTATTACTTTTACTCTTTTTTATACTCCTACTCTTTCTCTTACTCTTACTCTTACTCTTTCTCCAACTCTTACTCTAACTCACATTCCCCTTCTTCTTACACTCTCCTTATCCTTCTTCGCACCCGTCTCTCACTCCCGCTTCAAATCTTCCCCTCACGCTCCTTCCCGATTTAGCTCCACAATTACGTTTCTCACATCTCCCGATCCTAACTCCGCTCAATCTGTGAGTCTACCTTCTCCGAACTTGGGTCATGCGGCTTGAATTAGAGAAATATGTTTTAAAATAACTCATTTCGATTTGAATGCAATTGGTCACTCTTGAAAAGGGCGACGAGTAGCCTCGATTATTGAGTGTTTGGAGAATTTTTGGCTAGAACTCTTAGCAGCCATCCTGTAAAGCATTCAAATGCCGCTAACATGCAAACACCATTACAAAATTAGAAAATGCAGGCAGTCAGCTCAAGAGAGATGCGAATTTGAGTGTCATTGGCACAATTGTAGTTCATGCGACTAACATACGCGGAACTGCTTGACAATCACAATATCAAACTTACATTTTTATGCACTTTTATACATACTCCACACTTGCAAGAGTCACATGCTACCCAATGCAAACATAGACTGCCGGTAACAGACAGTCAAACTGTGAATCTTCCTGCTGACGGAAATGAGCTAGCCAAGTCGGTGCAAGAGCAAGTTAGAAGCATAACTGAAGTGTACGAATTTGGCAAAGTTTGGGTGAATGGCACCCAAAAATCCTCACCAACTCAGTCAGCCACTTTGTGTTTGCTGTCGCCACTGATGCCGCCAACGTCGTTTTTGTTCAGTTTTCGTTGCAGCCAAAAGTCATGCAGCTTCAACAAATCAGCAAAGTTGCAACAGTCTGTGAGTTTGTTGACTTTGCGGTTGAGAAAGCGAACATTTTATTTATTTTCCTTTTTAACCCTTGTTATTATTATTATTTGTTTGCTTTTTGATACATACAATTTTTTTATTTGCTACGCAACACGGAAATGATAGTATGGAAGTTTGCCAAAATGCCTGGCAATACATGTGCATTTGAGATATACGCCGCCGATAAACGCCGCCGCCGATTTTGGTCGTATTTCGCACGCCGCCGCCGAATGTCAAAAATTTCGGCGCGGCGGCGCGGCGTCCGGCGCGTTACTATATTTTCTACTCGTTTAAGACTGTTTAGGCCATTTATTGTTCATGTCGAAAATTGGTCGGGTATGGTCGAAAGTGGTATCAACGGATGCGCATCACTGCCAATTAAAAGAAACTAATAGCGAAATTGAACTCTTTATAACTATTCAAATGTTATTTAAAATAACAGGCACTTTCAATGTCAGCTTAACACGGACTTTGCATCACCCTATTCAGCAAGTTATTAAAACAAAACACTAAAAGACAAGTTATATAATAAATTTATATGCTCACTTTGCATTTTTGAAAAAATTAATAACGAACAATTAATTCAAATAAAATGACCCAAGGCGAACATGTTTTTAAATTGTCCTCAAGAATAAATGAAATCAGTGATGCAAAATCCTTTGGTAGGTTCTAGGGGCATAAACACTCCTTTGAAATTATTCTTACCTCATATTTAAGTTGAAGATATATGTACTTATGAGAAAGGTTTGAAAAATCACAAAGTCTTGCATTCAAACATTTGTTGTTTATTTCGAAACTATACAATAGCGTCTGAAATGTTAATTTTGATTTTCACACTTCTTCCTTCAACACCCAAGTCTCCCGGTTTGACATTTCCTAAAGTTGGCGGCCCTGTCCAAAACATTGATTATAGCCTACCAACCAAGTTTAAATATCGTTTTTGCTTTTATCGGCCTATTGATAAATGATTCAAGGTTCGATTCGAGCTCAAGGCCTGAACAATAATTTTTTTCTAATGATAATTATTGTTATTTTTTAATTTTTCTAAATTTGAAAAGTTGTATTTTGTTGAAGTTTAAATATCACCTACACGTTACGGCTCCTTTTACAAATGTGAATACATAGGCACATATATCTACCAGGTGAGGCTTTGCCCTTCGCAAGAACACTCAAAGTGATGAAGCAAAAGCTTTCCCAAGACAGTGGAACTAATGACCATGTGTGATACTACCCTAACGTAGTGGACAGTCGAACTTGTCTGAAAACTGAAGCTACGCGGTCACCCATAATTAGCTCCTATATCGTAAGGCCGGAAAACAGTAGTTAACAACTTTCAACTTAAAATCCGTCGACTTTCATTCTAAATTTAATTTAACGAAAACTATTGAAATCAATGTTGTGAACACAAACGTCTGCAATCGTTGGTCTACATTTTAAAAATTTTATCCAGGGTCCTTGTAAAATTTTAATTATGTAGATGCGCCGAGGATTATACGATTTTCACCCATGTCGCAATGACATCCACTTAGACTTCTTATGATTTCGAGGGCGGCATCCTTGGCCGAATAGTCACTCCCTAATGTTTCAAGGTGTTTCTCTGGTGTAGCTCGGCAGCATAGCCCGACAAAAGCATCCGTTGGAATGTCTTCGGAGCTACACCTAGAGCTTCTAGGAAAGTGACGTCGACGAAGGTATGAGTTCGAAGTCGCAGTCCTATAGCTTTTGTACTGGCTTATGGTGTGAGACTCAGGAGGCGTGGTAGCGACTGGTGGTGGGATCCCTACTGTTCGCACATCGGGAATTGTAGCTCTTAAAAACAGCCGAAAAAACTGGAGGCGCCCTGTGCCACGAGAGTCATGAGTATTAATAGACCATTAATAGCAACCCTAATTCGCCTTTATACGTGACCGCCAAGGAGCGTGTTCGAGCGCAAGGTTTTTCGTAATAAAACAATATAATTTGCCACATGGTATAATCGCTACAATTTTCACACTTTAATGTCGTCGCTATTGTCACACCCATTTTCATCGTTGGTCGACCATCTACACCATCACCCACAAATTCTCGCATATTCGTTATCATCTCGCACTCGCTCTCTTGGAATGGAGTTCCAATTGCATCTTTCATCGCCACCGTCAAATGCACCCACAGCACCCTCTTGCGCGTGACATCCACCTCGCCTCCACATAAAAAATAAAAATCATGCCATTTGGGCCCAACAACAATCACTTACATTTACTAATAATGTCCCGCTAGGTCAACTTGAAAGTTATAGCTGGCTACGTTTCTACATATGTACATGCATACGTACATACACACAAGTGTACAAACAACTAATTTCTTCTTCCTACTCACATTCTTTACCTTTTGTAACAATTACAGTCCAACTCTTGATATGATCACACGTATATAACCGCGGTTTTAAGTAATAAACATTTTCAATATTGCAAATGAAAGGTCGTTCTTTTCATTTCATCGAAGGGCATTAAAAAAGGCTTTTGTGCCCCACCAAAAAGGTCCTTCGAGCCGGATACTAAATACCGGCTCATCATTGAAAATAAAGTTTTAACAATGTCGGAACACGGAGATGGAGATGACGAATCAACGCCACCACGGCCAGCTGTGTCGAACAACATCCGCGTTAAGGTTCGCCAGCGAGAACTTATGTTGGAACGCATGGAAAATTCTCGAGCGAATTTAGCGGAGTTAAATACAATGCCTGAGTCGATGCTCAAGGTCAAACTCGAAATTTTGCAGCGCCAACTTGATAATTTCGAAGCGATTCAGTCTCACTTAGAAGAACTGGATGAATCCGAGTTAGAAGGTGCGCATCGCAACACGTGCGAAACAGCGTATTTTGTTGTTAAATCAGCCATTATGGAACGGCTCGCTCTTCTTCGTGCTGCTGAACCTGAAACATTAAGTAGCACCCGTATCTTACCGTCAACATCACATTCAAAGTCCCATCTACCAAAGCTGCAATTACCAAAATTTTCTGGCTTACATGCAGACTGGTTAGACTTTTTCGATATGTTTTCAGTACTCGTTCACACCAATAACGAATTATCAGAGATCGAAAAATTTCAATATCTTCGATCATGCTTAACCGATAAGGCGGCCCGTCTGGTGCAGGCCTTGGAGTTTACAGCCGTCAATTATCGCAAGGCTATCGAGCTACTCACTGCACGGTATGACAACAAATGTTAAATATTTCAATCACATTTGAGGAGAATTTTCGAAATTCAACGTGTTACGAAGCCATCATCCTCCACTCTTCGAGAATTTATCGATACTGTCAACGGCAGCCTACGTGCAATGCAATCATTAGCATCAACCCCACAGATAGCGGATGGCATAGTTCTATATATGCTTACGGCCAAGCTTGACGAAACCACTCAAACCAAGTGGGAAGACGAAGTTGCTACGAAATGGAGCAATACAACTGCGTCATTTAAAATGCCTTCTTGGGACGATCTAGCTAGATTTCTAGAGCGTCGCTGTCAGAGTTTCAATATCATCGAAGCCAGCCGAACTCCCTCACATACATCAGCAAAGGGAACACCTTTATCATCTTCAAGAAATCAAAAAGCACTGAAATCACACACCAGTCTTATATCAAGTCAACCCAACAAGTGCAACCTGTGCGACGAGCAAACGAGTCACAACGCGTTTAACTGGAGCAAATTCATGGCGCTCGATCAAATGGCGCGTTTCTTACTTGCGAAGCGAAAGCATCTCTGTCTAAATTGCTTGGGCGCAAACCACTCCTCAAGCAACTGTCCATCCTCCAAAAGATGTCAATACTGTAAGGTCAGTCACCACACACTGTTGCATCGTCACCTACCAACAAACGAAGTGACGAATCCATCTGCAACTACCCTTCACATTCACAACTTTAATAGCGACGTTATTCTGGCCACAGCTTTAGTTCAGCTGAACAACTTGCACTATACTACTGTAACTGCGCGAGCACTGCTTGATTAAGCCTCTCAGCTAAATTTCCTGACAGAGCACATGGCTCAAATACTCAAGCTTCCCCGCACCAAAGCAAATCTGGAAATAAGTGGAATTGGTACTGTTTGTACAAGGGCGCACAACATCGTAACATTTAAATTTGAATCATTGCATTCTGGTTTTTCTGCAATATTAGAGGCCATGGTCTTGCCATCTATTTCGTCAAACCAGCCACAACAGCGCTTTAATATTAACACATGGGAGATTCCCAAAAATATCAATCTTGCGGACCCCCAATTTAATAATCCTGGACCCATTGACATTCTTATTGGAGCTGGCGTGTTTTATGACATGCTCTCTGTTGGCCAAATAAAACTAAGTAATCAGATGCCGACGCTACAGAAAACGCAGCTGGGTTGGATTGTAGCTGGAGCCATAACACATTCATCGTCGTCCGCACCTTCAAAGGCGTCATCATCGTCAGCCATGTCATTATGCATGCCAGTGACAGTCACATCATCTTCGTTAACAGGTTCATCGTCGTGAGTTTCACCGTCTCCATCAAATACAACAAGCTCTACCTCGTTTATTGTTCCTACGCAACCTGCATTAGACGCTCTCTTAGAAAGGTTTTGGAAATTGGAAGACAAATATAATAATAAATTAACAACGCCCACCATCGAGGAGCAAGAGTGCGAAAACTACTACACGAAAACAACAACACGATATCTCGACACGAACAAATTGATTGTGCGTCTTCCTTTTTCCATGAGCCCTAGTAATTTAGGGCCATCTTATGACATCGCTCATCGTCGATTTCTGTCGGTGGAAAAACGAATGTTGACAAATAGTCCGTTTGAGGTTGAATATAAGAAATTCATGCAAGAGTACATCGATTTAGGGCATATGGTCGCGGTCTCATCCAACGATGCGGCAATTAAGGTAGGTACGTACATCCCTCACCACTGCGTTAGCAAAGAAGACAGTTCAACTACAAGGTTGCGTGTAGTGTTCGACGCCTCTTGCCGTACAGCAAACGGAGTCGCTCTCAATCAAATTCTGCGAGTAGGCTCAACAATACAAGACAGTATATTTACAATTCTGCTTCGCTTCCGCACACATCGTTATGTTTTTATGGCCGACATTACTAAAATGTACCGGCAAATTATTGTTGATGAAAGAGATGCGAAGTGGCAATGCATACTATGGCGAAACTCTTCGACTGAACCAGTAACCACCTATCAGCTGAAAACGGTAACATACGGGACCAGCTGTGCTCCCTTTTTGGCCGTGAGATGTCTCCAACAATTGGCCTTTGACAATATGTCAACCCACACAATTGGAGCGGCTGTAACGCTTCGGGACTTTTATGTAGACAATCTGATGACAGGAGGTGCCACCATCGAAGAAGTCAAAACTGTAAAGCGAGAAATCATCGATTTACTTGCGAAGGGTGGATTTCCTCTTCGAAAATTTGCAGCAAATCATCAGAGCATTATCGACGACATACTAGACACCGACAAGGAGCCAGTAATAGAAGTTGATAATATAGACTACATTAAAACCTTAAGATTAAGGTGGTCGCCCACGACTGATTGCTTCTTTTTCTCATATATACCTCATAAGCGCGCTTCGAAGGCCAGTAAGCGCACGATACTATCGCAAATAGCCAGCTTCTTCGACCCACTGGGCCTCATAAACCCCATCATCGTCCCTTGTAAAATCATGATGCAAGATTTGTGGAAATTGCGTCTAACTTGGGACGAAAGTGTACCTTTGACCGTCCAAACACAATGGGAAGATATATGTAATCAACTCACCTTCATCGAAAAAATACATGTACCAAGGTTCGTATCCTTTGATTCTAATACTGTTTTACATGCCTTTGCAGATGCGAGCATCAAGGCCTACGGGGCTTGTATCTATGCTGTATCTAACGCTTATGGATCCACACAATCATCCCTAATAGCTGCCAAGTCAAGAGTGGCGCCCACCAAGGAGACAACCTTGCCAAAATTAGAGTTATGTGCGGCGCTCCTTTTAGCAGAACAACTGGAATCATTGGTAACCACTCTCAATGTAACCGCATGCAACGTTTACTGCTGGTCTGATTCCACCATAGTTCTATGGTGGCTACAGGGTGAACCATCGCGTTGGCCTACATTTGTAGCTAATAGGGTAGCCAAGATCCAGCAGCTCACTTCAAATTATACGTGGCGTCATGTATCCTCTTCCGAAAATCCCGCTGACTTGGTTTCGCGAGGGGTCACAGTGAACAATCTTATAAACACTCAGTTTTGGTTTCACGGACCTAAATTTATTCAACTACAAGAACAGCAGTGGCCATTTAGTCCACTGAAGGCTATCATCAACATGCCAGAACAACGAAAGCAACATCACACACTTGTAGTAACTCCAGCTGAAGATATCATCGCTGATCACAAGTTCGTTAATAATTATTTCAAGCTTCTTCGAGTATTCGCTTACGTAAAACGGTTCATCAACAAACTTCGAAAAATTCCAGTTGGGTCTGGCCCAATCACTACACCAGAACTGGAAGGTGCCTTAATGTCAATTCTTCGCTACATGCAGCATCGTTCTTTTCCTAACGAATACAAAGCGCTGCAGAAAGGGAGCATAAGTCCGCGTTCTAGTTTAAAGCAACTTTCACCATTTCTACACAACCATATAATTCGTGTTGGGGGGAGAATTTCCAATTCGTCGCTTTCATTCAATTCTAAGCACCCCATTGTACTACCAAAGTCACATCCATTCACTCGCACCATCGTTGAACACCTTCATCGTCGTAATTTACATGCTGGGTGCCAAACGTTACTCAGCATTATAAGAGAAAATTACTGGATCATAAACGCTCGGAGCGTAATAAGGTGCGTAGTACACCACTGCATTTTATGCTACCGCAATAAGCCAAATCTTCAGGAACAAGTAATGGGAGCACTTCCACGAGAGCGAGTTGAACAATCATATCCATTTGCAATAACAGGGATTGATTATTGCGGCCCATTCCTCATCACACAGCAAATACGAGGTAAAGCTCCCGTTAAGGTATACATCGCTGTGTTAATATGTTTTACAACAAAGGCAGTGCACATGGAGCTAGTTCCTGACTTGACAACCATGGCATTCATAGCTGTTTTAAAACGCTTTATCGCCCGTCGTGGCAAATGCCATACTATTTTTTCCGATAATGCCACAAACTTCGTAGGGGCGAATCGTGAACTTAGCGAAATGCTGGCATAGTTCAAATCGCAACAGCACATCAATACAGTTGAGGACTTCATGGTTTGCTATGATCAACAGTAGGCCTCTCACGCCATTGTCAACTGGCCCAGATGATCTTCGTGCCTTAACTCCTGCACATTTCTTGGTTGGTCGAAGTCTTACCGCTATCCCAGAGCCATCATTATTACAAATTAATATGGGCAAACTAAAAAGGTATCAAGTTGTTCAGGCCTTACAGCAACAATTTTGGAGGCGATGGCAAGCTGAATATTTAAAGGAGCTGCAAGTGCGAACGAAATGGCAAACAGTGCGAACCACCTTAAGAAAAAATGATTTGGTTCTAATTAAGGAGGAGAACACCCCACCATTATAATGGCCATTGGGGCGCGTCATCGATACCATTGCAGGTGATGACGGAATGGTAAGAGTCGTTGTAATAAAGACTGCAGATGGAACTCACAAGCGAGCTATTTCCAAGATTTGTAAGCTGCCAATTGAACCCCCATCAGAACAGGACTAATCTATTGAAAGCAATACTTTCAAGGGGGGGAGGATGTTCGAGCGCAAGGTTTTTCGTAATAAAACAATATAATTTGCCACATGGTATAATCGCTACAATTTTCACACTTTAATGTCGTCGCTATTGTCACACCCATTTTCATCGTTGGTCGACCATCTACACCATCACCCACAAATTCTCGCATATTCGTTATCATCTCGCACTCGCTCTCTTGGAATGGAGTTCCAATTGCACTCTTTCATCGCCACCGTCAAATGCACCCACAGCACCCTCTTGCGCGTGACATCCACCTCGCCTCCACATAAAAAATAAAAATCATGCCATTTGGGCCCAACAACAATCACTTACATTTACTAATAATGTCCCGCTAGGTCAACTTGAAAGTTATAGCTGGCTACGTTTCTACATATGTACATGCATACGTACATACACACAAGTGTACAAACAACTAATTTCTTCTTCCTACTCACATTCTTTACCTTTTGTAACAATTACAGTCCAACTCTTGATATGATCACACGTATATAACCGCGGTTTTAAGTAATAAACATTTTCAATATTGCAAATGAAAGGTCGTTCTTTTCAGTTCATCGAAGGGCATTAAAAAAGGCTTTTGTGCCCCACCAGAGCGAAAAATGATTTAAAGAAATTGTGTTCGCGACGATTATTAGGAGTTAACCCTAGGTGAAACTACGCTTTGCACGAAATATACAGGCAAAAGTGTGACTATTTTATGTATCTCTATTTCTTTTCAGCAGACGCAGCAGTACCAATTCCAAAGACCGGGGTTAGGTTCGAAGCCTCTCTGGAGCAAGCGAACGAGGGACAATCCCTTCGCAAGGAGCTACTCCTGAAAATGTTTGAACGGTCTGCGAGATTTTGAGGCAAACCCCCGGATCTTTCCGAAATGGCCAACACGTTGATTTCCTTAAATACATATAAACAAAACCTTTCCTAAATTTTATTTTTTTTTAATAGAAAAATCAAGCTTTTAAAGTAAGAACACCGGCGTACGCCGGCGCGCCGCCTACGCTGCGCAGCCTACGCCGCCCCGCCGATAAAGTGATCGGCGTAAACCTCTAATGTGCATGTCTGTGTGTGTTTGCATGGATTTGAAGAAAAAAATTCAGTTAGAATTTTTACTTGCAACAAATGTCACCAAGGCTGATACTGCCTTTAGATACACCTTTGTATGTGTGCTGGTTTGTAAAGATGCATGAAAGCGCAATATTTTTGGTTCGTTTGTCAGCGCCAACTGGTAGCAAAAGTGAATGAACTCAGGCGACAGATAACTTTTCAGATTTTTTTTTTTTTTGGAAGAACGAATATATAATATTTTATACACGTATGCACACACATATGTACACCCGTTAATTTTGCAAAGTCAATTGTGATATTTTAAAGATGTTTCCAACTTTGCTATTATTGTTCCGAAGCAGCCGAAGGAGAGGAATTTGATCAATTTGTTATTATAAATTAAATTATTTCTTAAAAAATTTTGGTTGATGTACCAATCTCGCATATCCTGCAAAAAGGAGGAAGAGTGATTTTAAAAACGGAACGGCTTAAACTTTGCGTATGAAGCTTACACCAAAACAGGTATTGTATTAGCTTACACTACAGGGGATGGCTCAAGTCTAAGAATTGGTTAAGCTCACTGTGTGCAAGTAGCAGATCTAGCAGGTCATTTTGTATCGATGATATATATCTCCTTGTAAAGCTGAATTCGGCATTACTCCTGACTGTTAAATATCTAAAAGGTTTCAGTCCAAATCTCCTCCCAAATGTGTAGGGCACGGTAAGCTTCCACTTTATCATCTTTAACTCGTTTTTTGCCTCCTTCATGATTGCAAACGACTAACTGCATAGAGTGACAGAGTAACTCTGTCCTATTCGTTTACTTTCCTGGCTAGTTCCGAAAATTTATAGTCGAAGATAGTCGGTCTGGTAATTTTCTCTATCAGTATATGATAGTATATAAGAATTCACACAATAAGAATATTATTATAATTACTGGGCCTCGACGCACTGCGACCTTTATTAAAATCAGTTGTGCTTAATCTTTCAGCTTATCGCTGTAAGTGAAAAGCTTTTTATGTATTCAAGTACTTATTCATATTTTTTTTACTCCACATCACGAAGGGATTACGAGTTATACATTCTAGGTGGGAGTCTCTATCTTGCTAGAGCGCCGCATTCGCAAAGCATGTGAACCGGTGTTTCATTATCCAACTCACAAAAGCAACGTATTTGTTCACCGGAGGGACTTAACTTACAAAGGTGATATCGTAGGCTACAGTGTCACGTAGGGTACCCAGCGAGAGTTTATAAATTTCCTTTGCTTAGATTGATGAGTTTCATTGATACACTCGTGCTGGGAGTATAAAAAATTTGGCCTGTCTTTGCCCTAGATTTTCAACCCAGTGTTATCTGAACCGCTTTGTCTCCCTGTGTGTACACAAAAGGGCTATGCACAATGGATCTCCAGAGATATAAAAGTGATTCCGTTTTCGCAATGCAACGAATGAGCACAATTGTGCTATGGAATGCTCTGGACCGTAGAATGCTGCTATAGCACACTGTTTGGCTAGGTGGTCTGCAAGTTTATTACCTTCATTGCTCTGATGCACGGAAACCCATCCTAACAAAGCCTAGTTTTTGGGTTTCAGATCATTAAGAATTATGATGCATTCATACACTAACTTAGAGATAGGACACTCTGCGAGGATAAGCTTCTCTAAAAGACATTTTCTGCCTAAAAAATGGAACAACATCCCATTTGTGTAGATTTCATGAAATTCGGCCCAATGATACCAGCTCCCCTTTTTCACCTCTCAGAAGTTGGCAAGACAACTTTTACGTGGAAAAAAATTACCTATTGGGAAAATTGCCACGAATTTGCCGTAATTTATCCGAGAAACAAAAAAATTTTCTGCGGCCATATTTTAGGAAATATAGGGTGGCACGCCAACTTCACGTGAAGTTCGCGTGCCACTCTCAGAAAACCACCTTACCGACCAGATAGGAAAATAATTCTTGCACACGAATGTGCCGTAAATTTACCGTAGATAAGTGGCATATTTTATAATTTCGAAAAAAAAAATATTTAAATTTTGTTTTATGATGCACCGCCAACTTCACGTGAAGTTAGCGTGCCACCTTAAGAAAACCATCTTAGACACCAGCTAGGAAAATTATTCTTGCACACGAATTTGCCGTAAAAATATGAAATTATTTTTTTCGAATTTATAAAATATGCCACTTAGCAGTAAGCTTTGGCTACTTTTAGAATCTATGAGTAAACCGGAGTATCTTAATTACCTCCCTTTATTTTATTAATCACTTCGTGGCAGCAGCGCCCCTTTGCTGAGGTAAGGCTGCCATTACTTCGCATGATGAATAATTGGAAGGCTCTGTTCAAATACATCGCATTCATTGATCAAACCGCTCAGCGACATAGTAGGGCGCTCTATTTAGAGTTCGGCTAAGCCCTCACACCAATGAGATGCAGACTGCCATGACAATGGGTTCAGATCAAAAGGTGAAAAAGTACTATGTTGTTTGTTTGCAGTGGGGTCAAGTTCGCAGCAATCATTATGTTGAATCGAATACGAACGATCAAGATTTCTGGCAAATGCAATTCTTCTTTGCTCTTCTATAGGTATTGGGTTCAATACTTGCCACGAACAGCTTATTCAACTTCGAAAAATATATCAAAGAAACTAAATAAATAGAAGTAGAATATCAATTTCTGTTATAAAATGGGAATGCTAAACGTAAAAGAAGTGAAACTACGTCTCTATATTTGTATCATAGTTTGAAGTAAGTACGTATAATGGAACAATAAGAAAACTAAACAAAACCATATAACGGAAAGAGTATGCTTGGGGAGATTCTGAATTTTGTTTAAGACAGCAAAGGGACTGTATTTTGAAAAACTCTAGCAATTAACATAGACCTGAAAGTTCTTGAACCCGAATGCTTCAAAGTGACTCTTCAAGATTGGTATTTAGCTGGTCTCCGGCACATGTGCACTTCTAGACTGTTAAGCAGATTTAAGATACTACCATTCTTAAGCCTGCCTAATATGTTGAAAGTAAATCTCAAGAAAAATTCGTTTTCACTTGCTTCTTCCCCTTATTCACCCTCAGTTTCCATACTTCTTATAGTATAGTCCGCTTCCCATATCTCACACACGCACTAAAAACACACGCATTTTAAAACGGTTTTGGCTCTTCAATTGTTTCGCTGTCATATCTCAATATTTCAATATTGTAAGGTAATAAATCATATCAACATTCAAATCGCTGTCACAAATGCCAACACAGTTGTTAACCTTTTTCCAATCATTTTTATTGCTTTCACGCACAGTCCTCGCAAACAATTTTTTAACAATCAGATAAAAAGCTATAAAAAGGAAAATTTTAGAAAAGAACATACTATGAAGCCTCAATCATATTGATGCCTCTTTGTTTTCTTTCTTAAAAGTTTGCGAAAGAAAAACGAATATATATAGATATAATTATCCTGTGAGCTAGTCAAGTGGAAAAAGCTTAAAATATACCTTTAAAGTGCTCTCTAATGAGAACTGCCTCTCCTTGCAGGCCTAAGGAACGCGTCTGTAACTAGTTCCGTTGTAGGTAGTTCTAAAATTGGTTGATTAATATAAATACATATAGCTCACACTTTGGCGTCATTGAAACGAAGGTGGCCACCTGCTCTGCACCCGATAAGCACCAGTTGGGAGGTAGTCTTTAATTCTGTAATACGAAACTGTAGGTTTGTGTGACTGTATCACCTATAATCTGCAGGATAGGTATAGCAAGCAGTGACAGGTTAAATTAAGCTAGCCGGTCCGTGAGGATCTCACATGGACTGAATAAGTCCACAGTCTTAACAGTAGTTTGTTTAACGACCAAACTGAAAGATCCTATCAAAAACCAGGACCTATGTTATAAAATAACTCCGTCCTCTTGATAAATACTAGAAGCTTTCTTGGAACAATGCCACATGCTACTAGATCCGGCAGCTGTATCACTTCTTATAGCTGGAGTCTAAGCCTAGTAAGCGCAGAGTAAGAGCACAAAACATGCTGCATCTTTTCCTCCTCCAACCCGCACTTTCCAGATTTGCTAACACTAACCAAGCCTAACTTTAAACATGTGAGGCCATAAGACAGTATCTCGCCAGAATACCGTCATGAGTCTACAGTCTTCTCTCTTTAATGATAAAAAAAATTCCTAATCTAAGATTGTTAGTTGTACACATGATCTTTGATACTTTACAGCACCCTGCTTGGGTCCACACCTTTTGCGGTTGGTCTATAATATGCAACAGCCACCTTCTCTTAATCTCGCCCAATCTAATTACGCCCTTCTTAGCAAGCTCATCCACTTTTTCTTTCCCATCTATTACAATATTTCCTAGGATCCAATATAGATGTATGCTTCTTCAAATCCCCATTATTTCCAGGGATAATATGAAAGTTGACGCGGCGGCAGATTAAGCTATTTTCCTCCAGGGTTTTGCATCGCCTGAAAATCACTAGTGATCTGCCAGATTGTACGATTTGTTTATTTCCAGATCAGCACAGTTTACCGCAGAACCTGCCCGTTCCATTACTTTGCAAACATCGTTGTATACATGTATTACGTAGTCTTCCATTTTGGTACCCTTGTGCCAGCCATCCATCTTTATTGTGGCTCTAAGAGTCCCCTCGAAAAGCAGTTACGGAATACGGTAGTCTGTTCGTCCAATCATTGTTGACGGTATATTACGACGGCCGTATGGTCTGCGCTCATGCTGTGTCAACTTAGCGAGTCTGCGTACCATCGCGGCGTTCTTCACGATGACTTGTTCAATTTGGGACCCTGCTCCTCTAAGCAAACAAGAAAATATCCATCCTGCGCGAGTTGGCGGTCAATCCGACAGGTATGTATATTCCGAAGCACCCGAACCATTAAGGAGCTAATTGTTGGAAGGCACTTTCCAATTGTGATTGGCCGAACATCATCTGCATACGCCGTAAGTTTGACGGGTCTCTAATCGAAACGCCTGCGCAGTTGGTTGATGGCCAACGCCCAGAGCATAGGTGATAATTCCCTGAGCTGCGGCGTGCTCCCATTCCTTGATTTCGTAGTCTTATACAACCACCAGTGTGAAGAAGCGGATCCATTTGGTTATGGCTGGATGTACATAAGTTTAGGTAAGAGCATTAATCATCGCCCCTTTAGAGACATTTAAAGCCGCGCCAATGTCTTAAAATGCTCCTTAAGTATACTTCTTATAACCCAGGGTTTTCTATATGTTTATAGCCAACTTTTGTAGTGCCATATCAACCGACTTGCTTCTGGTGTACTGTTGTGGAGAGCAGTTTTTCATCCACGCTGTGAATTAGGTACACATCTATCAGCCTCCCAAAGTCATTAAACAGAAATTATGTTAAGGAAATGGGCGTGCAGTCGTTGGGATACGTATGACCGATGGTAACCGCCTTTAGTAGGAAAGCTATATGAGCATTTCTGAAAGAGTGTGGTACATAATTCAGTCTTTTGCATCGCCTGAGTATTATTTTAAGTCATTCCAGCGATTTAAACATTAAAAAAGTCCACTTGACCTTTGCGTCGGTCACCAAATCCGGTACTACCCGCTTAGTGATCATTTAAATGCTGTCTGCTGGCTCTTCTGAATCATCTCCCGATGGGAAATGTGTGCCGAACAGCGGTTCTAGGGACTTTTCACTATTACGTGACTTTTCCCGTTCTCTTTCCATATTAATCCCTTGACTTTTTTCCCCTGTTAGGACTTTCCCCAACCGCGCTGTTTCGCTGGGGCACTCGGTGTCCGACCAACATTTTTCTATGAGACTCTGTTCGCCCTGAAAATTTCTCGATTGAGGACTCGATGTTGGTCCCGGGATCCACATGTTTTTACGCCGACTCCAAACGGCATCTGCAAGGCAGATGAGTTTTCACTGAGAAGCTTTTCATGGCTTGCCAAACCACTGCCGAGTGGCGAATTCGCTTAGAAAATCTTACTTCTAACTGAAAAAAACTTGTTTCTAAAATTTTGATGTTGTTTTCCCCGGGACGTGTACCCAGGATCTTCGGTGAGGTAGGCGGAGCACGCCACCACCACACCACAGCGCCCGAATAAGTCCGACTAGCAGTTTCTGACGATAATACTGGTATGGTAGTAGTCAGCCATCTCGAATATTCGCTTATTTATTTCTCGTTTCTGTATCTCATATTGCCTTCTTTGTATATGTATGTATGTATATGCCTGAGTAATATGTGCTCCTTATTGTCGTGTACATATATATATATGTAGCTATCTTCCATTTCATCTCTTTGCTCAGCTGTTGTTGTTGTCCAGCATCTAGTAGGCATAGTGACGTATCGAAACTGCTTATATCCGCCACATATATGAATAATACAAATAATAAATCCTCTTGGTATGACAGGTTGTATGATGAACGTCGGTTCTCTGTGCTGCAGTTAAACGCCTTACCACCCACATTCCCCAACTTTATTAAACACAAACGCGTGCGATGGAGTCTCTGTTAAACAAAATACTAAGCGCATTTTGGATTTACTTCCACTTTATAGCTCACATTATTGCATCGCACAGCTATCTGTATGACAACAGGTCCATCAATCTTGCTTTGATTGCCTTTAAAATTGCTGGTTTGAAGTTTTTCCTTTCTGTTTTGTTTTTGCTTTATTTCTATTACTTTCACGCCTTAATGCTTATTGGTGAAAAATCATCGCTTTAGCATATGTTTCGTAATGATAAAATTGTATTGTTTTCTTATGTTTTAGAAAGTAGGATGTAGTTGTTGTTGTTGGTATAGCGAAAAAGACATTCCCCCAACGTTTTGGGGTATGTTGTCGGTAGTGATGGTCCTTTGCCGGATATATCCGGTACGTTCAGGTAACAAGCACCATTAAGGAACAAGCTCGACCAGCTAGGGAACGATTTAATATCAGCACATTGGACCTTCTAGGCCACATCGCCCCCTACCCTCTATTTTCATGAGGAACTTGGGGTCACCAGAGCCTCGCTTGCTAGAGAAGAAATAGAATTCGCCACGGGCAGGTGAGGTTTAGCTACAAAAAATTGGTGTAGTTTAGTCGCCTCTTACGACAGGAATACCTGTCGCGGGTTATTCTAAGCCACCAAGTCCGCTGGCGGGTAGAAAGCACGATTGCTTTATATTGTTCGTCCAATGAACTAATCCTCGTGCAGTTTTCTCAAAGGCTATTCTGTACTAAGTACATAAGTGATAAGGAGGTGATCTTTTGGGAAAATGTTCGTGCTCTATTGGTTTAAGATTGAGATCTTTCAGGAATAACTTTGATATTATTCTGTAACGATTTCCAAATCTATTCCTCAATATGTTGGCACTACTTCGCTTAGCATAATTTGGTACTCTTATCGACCAAGTCCTCGGCGACCTAATTTGCAACATGAGTGTTTGCCTACGTTTGGGCAAGATTGGACATCCACGTAAAAGGAATTTTATTACAGACTGTCCAGCTCTCAAAAAATACTGGGCGTGACGATATATGATGACCTTCAATTCAATGAGCAGATCGACACAATTAAACTTAGCATTCGGACAAACGAAGACATGAACTTTATTGCTTTCAAGGAAAGGCACAATATTCTAATTTTATACTACTAGCAATAAACTAGTTCTTAGAATTTTTTTGTTTTTATCATCATCCCTAATGTCTTTGAGTTCAGGTAGACGTACGAAAGAGTATAAAAGAAGTTGTAGTTTCGTAAACCAAATCAGTAAAAGTTTAGACAACGAAGAGTAAAATCGTGTGTGATAAAAACAAAAATATAAATATGGCAGATGCAAGTAATTTGGACGTTCCTGAAATAGTTGTACGCCATAGTAGACGTTACCAGCAAATGACTGCGGATGAAAGGCGTGCAGTTGATAGTAGATTTGCTGATTTTATGGACGAAGACATGCATGAAGAAATTGATATTGCTGCAATTGATAATTATGAAGTTGAGGATGATGAAGATCGCACATACCAACCTACTGAAGAGTCAGATGCCGAAACTGAAGGATACGTCGAGCTAATTGAAGATACTGATGACTACGATGATGAACAGGAAGAAAATGATGGACAGGAAACGAATGAAAGTTAATATATTGGTAAAGATGGCAACCAATGGAGTAAAAAGCACCACCAACATCACGCACTCGTAATCATAATGTGGTCGACTTCACAAGAAAGAAGCCAGGAGCAACAGGAAATATACACGACCCCTATACAATAATGCGTTCAATCATGACACAGGAAATAATACACTTAGTGCTACGTGAAAGAAATCGTAAAGGCAGGGAGGTTACAGCTGCATGGAATTTGGCGAATCCCACGAAGAAAAAGGAGTGGAAGCCAGTGATTGTGAAAGAGTTTGACGCCTAGTACAAAGTAAGTTTAAAAGCTAGAAACAAAAATAGAAGTAATATTCAAACCATACAGCATATGTTCCATGGTGGTAAGTAAAAAAGAAAAAGTAAAACACATAAGAATGTTCAAGAACAAAGGGTGCGATGTACAGCTAATATGAAGCGCTTAGGATTTGATTCTAACTTTACTTTATTAGGCAAAGCATTCCACAACTGCACAGCCCTAACGAAAAACATTCTCGATGTTACTGAATACTTAAAATGGGGTACAATTAGATTGCAAGTACGGAATGATTGTGCGAAAGTAAGTTTTACAAAAAGGCATTCCGGCGTACCAGAAAAGATAATCTTATATATAAATATTAGTAAACGACGGTCAAAGAACGCTGATAAACTGCATTCAAGAATAGTTTTTGAGAAGTTCGAAATATGATCATATTTCCGTTTAAGATAGATATATCTGGCACAATTATTAATCAGTAGTTGATATTTGTTCATGGAAGCTTTATCCAGGCAACCGTATATCAATTCATGGTCAGATATTATTGGTATTAATAGACTTTTAACAAGTTTAAGTTTTATATCTTCTCGAATAAAATAAGCCGTTTGCCATAAATGCCTTAACATATAATATAACCTACTAATTGAGGAATTTGCATGATCAACACAAGTAAGATGCTTATTTAAGATAAACCCAAGAGTTTTGACATTCTGCTCATATTTCACAACAGTTCCATTTATAACTATCGGAGAAATGCCATTCACATTGTGGGAAAAATGCGAAATAGTGACCGCCTGTGTTTTGGATGCATTAAGGTGTAGCTTGTTCTTTTTAGACCATTGAAATATAGCTTCTAAATCTTCATTTAATCGGCAAACTAAATCCTCCATTAAGCCAAGAGGGGCAGAAAGGTATATCTGAGCATCATCCGCATAGAGATGAATGGATACTTCACGACAGCATTTTACTATGTCATTAATGTACAAACTAAATAAAATTGGACCAAGAATAGAACCCTGTGGTACCCCAGATTTTACTGGTAATAACCTGGATCCACTATCCCCACATATTACCCGTTGGTACCTGTTTGTCAAATAGCTTTCAATTAGCTTCACAGCATCGCTACTGAATCCAAAATATTTTTTTAGCTTATGCAGGAGAATTCTGTGGCAGACCGTGTCGAATGCCTTAGAGAAGTCCAACAACGTAAGAATTGTGAGTTCGCCATTGTCAAAGTTTGGTCGTATGTCTTCTAAAACCTTGAGAATAGCGGTTGAGCAAATATGTCCAATGCGATAACCTGATTGATTTTCCGAAAGCAGATTTTCTTCAGTTAGATATTTCCTAATCTGGTTCGATAAGAGCTTTTCGAAAACTTTTGATAAACAGGGAAGAATACTTATTGGCCGAAAATCACATGGTTGGGAAGCATTACCCTTTTTTGGAATAGGTATAATATTAGCCACCTTCCAAGCATCAGGAAAACTTAGAGATGTTAAAGCAAAATTTAAAATATGCGTCAATGGCGCAATCACATATGGTAATATAAGTTTAATAAATCTTATACTTATTTTATCTTCCCCTGTTGCATTTGATTTTATTGAAAATATGGATTGTATTGTGTCAGATTCAGTAATATTAGAAAAGTTAAATTTACTGCACCAATCAAACAAAGAATCGCCGCTGGAAATATTTGACTCACTCTGTTTAGACCGATCGTTTTCCACAAGCAGATCAGTATTTAAGTCTCCACAAAAGAGTATGTGTTCATAAATTGCACTACATTTATCGAAACTCTTAAAAAAGTTACCCAAATCATATGACTTTTTCGGATTATATACACATACAACAAGGCAACGCTCAGAATTATTGAAGAACTCAAACATCAAAAACTCCACAGGATCAAGTTGATCTGACCTGTCAATTACTCTACCCTGCAATGCCTTTTTATAATAGATCGCGATACCACCACCGCGCTTGTCTTGCGGTCTGTCATTCCTTACAATACAGTAATCAAGGAATTGGTAATTATAATCAGCCATATCATTCTGAAACCAAGTTTCAGTAATACACAAGACATCAATACACGCAGAGCTAAAAACGTGATTTAAGTAATCAAGTTTTGTTTGATTCAAACTTCTCGAGTTAAAATGACAAACCTGAAATCCAGGATGACAATCACTCAAAATCTTCAGTACTATCTTATTGTTACATTCGTGAGAGCCAACAGCTGAGCTATTTACTTTCATAAATAAATCCACAAGTGTGCGTTTCAAATTGCCAACATACTAGAGTGCATAACAGAGAAGGGTTAACAGGAGAGTACATATGAAAAGTGGTTAAAGAATAAAATAAAAACTTAAACATATTAATAAATATTCCTAATGCAAAAAAACAAAGAAATATAACTAAAAGTATGGTCATATTAATCAGCTGCTCTTTTTCCATCTCCTGTGCTCAAAAGATAATCCACTTCCTCTTTGCTAGCTATCAATTTAGGCTCTTCATTGGGCTTTAATCGTACAAAAACTTTTCCACGAACTGAGAACGCAGACGCTAAAAGCCTCTTTTTCTTCATCTTCGTAGTATAAGAGATAACTTCTCTTAGTCTCTTTGGCAAACTCTCATGTATATAAACAGATCCATAGCCAGGTATATTAATATCCGACAGCACAAGCGATCTCTGTTTATGTTTACAAAATGCAGCAATAGACTTAAACAGCTGGTTTCGTTCGCGCGCAGAGCACAGCTTTACAACAATAGGCATGCCACTCATGTTATTGCTGTTCTTTTGCGTTTTGCTTTTTGCTTTTCTTATTCTAAGAGCATCACGCCATGGTGGTGGGGTGAGTTTCACAGCTTTACATATGTTGGCGAATATATCAGCCAAACTCTCTTGGGAATCAAGTGGGCTGGCTCCGAACAGCAACAATTTCACTGCGCAGAGCTGCAACCTCACGATAAGAGTTTTCTAATGTAGTCACTCTTGTTTCCATTGTTGTGATGATTTGCTTGAGGTTTGCTGTCTCAGCAGCCAACTCACCTATTTTCTGCATCACCATTTCTTTGGAATCGGCTATTGTCTTTTTCATTACTGCTGTCAACTCATCAACAATTGCCATTCTCTGCTCATCCATCTTGCGTTGTAATTTGTCTTCTACGCCTACAAGTGGTGTGTTTGGTGTTTTTGGCGGGGTAGAAGGTTTGCGCGGAGGATTTCTTCGGCATTTTTCGAGAGACATTGTGTAAAAATTTCGCACGTATCAAATGAAACCGCTGAAACAAACATACAAATACGCAATTGCAGGGCAAATTTGAGGAAATTCAGATGTTGGTTTTAGGCAAAAATAGACAAAACTTAAGAGCACCGCACAAACACGTCTTACTCACTCAAACTCATCACTCATATTTATTCGATTCGACAATGGAAATACTCGACAACAGTGAGTCATCAACAGCAAAACTGCGGCTATTGACGATATTTGGCAAATGTTGCAACATAACTTAGCAGCAGCTTACAATCCTCATGAAGCACTAACAGTTGATGAGCAGTTGTTCCCTTACAGAGGCCGCACCCGCTTCACACAATATATTCCGTCAAAGCCAGCTCAGTATGGTTTGAAAATATGGTGGTTATGCGACTCACAGAGTTATTATCCTGTCAAGGGAATGATATATTCTGGAAAACTGCCAAACCAACAACGGGAGATAAACCAAGGGCAGAACGTTGTGCAGGATCTTGTGGAAAAATATTTAGATGCTGGCCGTACTATATACGCGGATAATTTCTTTACCACTCTTGACTTGGCAGGTATTTTGATGACGAGGAAGACCGCATATGTTGGTACAGTGCGCTACAACAAAACATTCCACAGGAGTTCAAGAAGAACCCGAAGCGCACCATCAATAGTACATTATTTGAGTTCAACGAAGGGGATATAGCGTTATGCTCATACGTGCCGAAAAAAAATAAAGTGGTGAACGTGCTCTCCACAATGCACTACACCTGCCGCGTTGACGAGCAAACCGAGAATCGGAAGCCCTATGCCATATTAGATTACAACGTCAACAAATGCGGTGTTGATACCATGGATCAAATGCTAGGCACTTACAGCTGCAAAAGAGAAACACTACGATGGCCGTTGGCCATGTTTTATAATATGCTGGACGTCGCTGCATTGGCTGCTTTTACGAGAGAACACATCACATCGCTGCAACACTTGCGCACAGGGCGGGAGACAAGAAGTACACGCTCAACAACGATAATTTTTAAACTTTTTTATAATAGTCTTAAAAAAATTCAAGCAAAAAGAAAAACAAAAAATTTTAAAAATTGTAAAAATTATTTTTGTATGTAGAATTTAGTTATAAACAATAAAAACAAAAAAATCAAAACATATTTTTTTATATGTAAAACACATGATTTACAAAAAAAGGCCCGTAGGGACCTTTTCACACGACCGTGAAGTTGAGAACTGTCACTCATCGGAGGGTTAAGGCAAAGACAAAGAAACGTGTATAGCTTGTTATAAATCATTTGGTCAAGCGCTTGTTGTTACACGTATCCAACAAGATCGCCGAGCTTGAAAGAAACAATCTGGAAGAAGCTGCCAGCCTATTAATATAACGCGCCCTAAACTGACACGGAATGTTCTTTTATGACGTCGGAACATGATCTTTACACGAGGGCGGCAATACTCTCCAAAAATAGGCATGATAAGCGACATCTCCGCAAAAGCTATGATAAAACCAGCATACAAAAATCAGCCGTTTGAATCCAAAGAGGATGAAGAGGCCTTCAGCCTCATGAGAATTCGGGGAGTGTCTACGGAAAATCGGAATAAAGAAAAGCGTGCTTCGCAGGCAGATGCGCACGGCTAAGGTACAACTTCGATCTGGATGCTGTATTAGATGCAACTTATTTGTAATGTGCAAATAACGCCTCTAACCCATATGTCGTGACTCATGTCTTCCTTGGTAGTCTTCTTTCTTCTTCTGCAAGGTACTATATCGTTGATTGATCATCAATTTTATTTCGTAGCGCTAATTGCTGTTAACGGGTTGTGGGCGTGTTATCGATTCGCAATCTATTTGTTATCGAAGCCGTAAATGTTTGTTATCGGCGTGTTACTGTTTTGTTATCGACGTTTTATCTGTTTCTTATAGAGAACAACCACTATCGAGGAGTTGTCCATAACCGTTCAAAAATCACTTAGGCTGTTATGGCTTGTGGTAACAGATATGACCCGTTCAATACGTGGTCAACTTCGCCTATCCGTGGCGAAGCCTCATTCATTAACAGCCGATACTCTGGCGACCCCAACTAGGGGGTGCGGAGGGCGGGATGGCCTTGCAGGTGTAATGTGGTCATATAAATCTTTCCGGAGTTGGTCGGGCTAGTACTTTAATGGTTCTGTTACAGGAACGTACCGGATCTATATACGGCAAAGGGCCATCAACATCGAAAACACTCCCCAAAGCCTTCGCGGAGTGTCTTCGTCGTTAATACAACAACAACAAACAACCCGTTCAATGCACAGCATGACTAATTGCATGAAACAAAAATTGGAAAACCGATAAAACAGTTACGATTGTTGGTTCCTCACTAGTTTATTTTGTGGAGTGGTTGCCAGGTAAATGATTTCAATATTTAACTGTTTATTTTCTTGCAACTAAGTGTTTCAATATTGATCCCAGTATATATAAAACACCTCAAAACCCAAACTGCAAACAAAGCTGCAATAAGCCTTAACTTGCTTACTTTGCTGATTTAGAAAATAGCAACACTTGCTCACATTCTCGCAACTCCTTCGTGTGTTTTTATGCTAAAAGCCTTTTAATCAATTTTAGATTGTTGTAAAATTACTGTATTAATACGAAATGCATTACATATCTTAGCACACGTATGAACATTACAATGTATGTCTAGTATGTTGAAAATGCACACATACTCACATACTAATATACGGACATACATACATACGTATACACACTTATACTAATGCCTACTTGCGGTTGCATAATTGAGTGTTAATCTTGCCGAGTGGAATAAATTATGCCAAAAAAACAATGTACTTGCTTACTTTACCTGTCTGTACGCCGCTCTTACTGCTTACTGCTGCTTCCAACTCATACCGCCGCACCTTTAAGGCACCCTCTCCCTCTTTCTTTTCGAACTTACTCACTGACTCTGACTCCAAATATTTCTGTATTTCAAATTTTCGGTGTTTAAATTCATGCAAATTACTATTTATATATTGACATGCCTCTGCGTTGCTTGGCTTTCACTTCCTTTGCTTTTCCATATATGTACATACACACATTCACCACAAGCGCTTGCATTCATCCATATAACAACTAATAATTTCACTAATTCATTTCTGCTTTCCTCTTTGGCTTTTGGCTTAATTCATTTGTGAGCTTTGAGCCTAGATTGCATTTGGGAAATTCAAGGTTTTACATACTAAAATGGCTAAATTGTCCATATGTGACTGTATGTTTTGTATGTAAGTTCCTAGTTTATAAATTAAATTGGAATACAGTTGTGATAATATAATTAGAGACAGTAATGTAAAATTAAAATACTTGAGGTGATGACTGAGAACATTGCGTTAATAACTGCAACCAGGCTCAGTGCCTCGGTACAGCTTGAGCGCCGATCATACGGCCATAAGAGTATAGCGTTATCAATCACAAGACGAACAGACTACCTCATTCCCCATCTGCGCATCGAGGGAGATCTTAAGGCCATAAAAGAGATAAATGGTTGTTGGTTCCAAAGTAGTGAAAAGAGTAGGATCTGCGGTATACTGTGCTGATCCGGAAATAAACAGATCATGCAGACTGCCAGGTTACTGTAGCGTTTTCCAAGCGCAAATATTAGCCATAACCAAAGCAGTAGAAACACTGGAAGAGAATAGCTTAAGCTGCAACCATGCTAATTTTTATATTGACAGCCAAGCAGGAATTCAGGCAGTAATCTCGCATAGCACAGCAACTAGCTGCGTGTTAGAGTGTAAGCAGTCTCTGGAGAGAATCGGGAAAGGGAAAAGCATACATATTGGGTCCCAGGGCATATGGGAATAGATGGGAATGAAAAAGCAGATGAACTAGCTCAAAAGGGCACATCCCTTGAAGATTGATCCGTAGACGTCCCAATTAGACTTGCCGAGATTAAGAGAAGGCGAGAGATGCACATGATCGACCAAGCGATAAAGGCGTGAGTTTAAGCGCGGGGCTATAAAGTGTCGAAAATTAAAGTTGCCTCTATCATTAAAAAGATAGGACTGTAGACTCATGACGGGTATTCTGACTGGACACTGCCTTCTGAAGTCACATGCCTTTAAATTAGGCTTTGTTAGTGATCACATCTCTCTTCGTAGTCCCCTTTCTTCTTCTGCAAGGGTTGGATAGCGCAAATTGATAGCGGGGTTCAAAGGGCGCGACTTAGCAAAGATGTTTGCAGATTCTATGTCAATAAGGTTTAGGACCTACTTATGATTATCTCAATAAAACGGCTGCGTGCGTAGGTGTCGGATCTCACTATAGAGCTTACAGAGATTTACACTTATCCCTCTTGGAGGCGGGGCTAGACTGAGCTCCCCCCAAACTATTACGCCCATTTTCTTGGTGATTTGTGTGTGCGTGTTGAAGAGAATTTGAGGATGAATTATACTCACTATTTGGTTCATTTTCTATCTTATATTACGGGGAAGTGAACCAGGTGAAGACCCTTAAAAAAAAAATAATTTAAGGTGCGATTTCCTTGAAATTTGATACAAGTGTACTTCCTTGACTAGCTTATTTGGTTGGATTTGGTTAAGTTCGCTAGTAAATGAGGACCTCACATACACTGTAGGCATCTACAATGTTCCCAAAAGTGTGCTTAGTGACCAAACTAAAAATCCCTAACAGAAGCCGAGACGTATGTATATTATAAAATAACTCCGTCCTCTAGGCAAAACTAGAAATTTTCTAGGACCTTTTCCACTTCTTGCTTCTAGATCTGATAGCTGTGTCACTCCTTATAGCTAGAGTTGTTGCCTGCCAAGCGTAGGGCACGAGCATAAAACATCTCTCAACACGCTAGGGGCTAAGAATGTGTCCACGGCTGATACGCCTGACGTAAGAGGCGAATAAAATACCCAAATGACAGCTAATCCAAATCAATTGCAAACCTCATCTACTCGTGGGGAATGCTGTTTCTTTAGCAACCAGGGCTCTGGTGGTTCCATGGAATTGGGAGATGGAGGGCGAGTTGGCGTAGAAGGTTCAGTGTGACCATATTAAATCGCTCCCGAGATAGTCGGGTCCTTACTCTTATGGTGCTTGTTAATGGAACGAAACGCATATATATCCGTCAAAGGAGCATCAACATTAATAATACTACGCAGGGGAGTGTCTTTACCGCTACAAAAAAAACAACAGCACAAAACGTGCTCGATCAATTCTTCCTTCAACCAACATTTCCTAAAGCTGCTATCACAGACTAGGCCTAATTTTAAAGCAGTTGACGACAGAAGGCAGTGAGTGCCCAATAAGAATACCCGTCATAAACCCGCAGTACTTCCTTTTTAATGATAACAGTAATTTTGTTTGACCAAAGTTGTAAGACCTAGACATGATATTCGACAATTTACTGCACCGCGCTTGGGTCCACGTCTCCCGCTTGGTCGATAATGTGCAACTTCCGCCTTCTTTTAATCTTGCCCAATCTAATTAAGAGGTCTACGAATCAAGCTACAAGATATGTTCCCCTTTTAGCTAGCTCATCCGCTTTTTCATTAATTATACTCAGTTGAGCAGAGCTCACAGAGTATATTAAGTTTGATTGGATAACGGTTGGTTGTACATATATAAAGGAATCGAGATAGATATAGACTTCCATATATCAAAATAACCAGGATCGAAAAAAAATTTGATTGAGCCATGTCCGTCCGTCCGTCCGTCCGTCCGTTAACACGATAACTTGAGTAAATTTTGAGTTATCTTGATGAAATTTGGTACGTAGGTTCCTGAGCACTCATCTCAGATCGCTATTTAAAATGAACGATATCGGACTATAACCACGCCCACTTTTTCGTTATCGAAAATTTCGAAAAACCGAAAAAGTGTGATAATTCATTACAAAAAACAGATAAAGCGACGAATCTCGGTAGATGAGTTGAACTTATGACGCAGAATAGAAAATTAGTAAAATTTTGGACAATGGGCGTGGCGCCGCCCACTTTTAAAAGAAGGTAATTTAAAATTTTGCAAGCTGTAATTTGGCAGTCGTTGAAGATATCATGATGCAATTTGGCAGGAACATTACTCCTATTAGCACGCTTAATAAAAATTAGCAAAATCGGAGAAGGACCACGCCCACTTTTAAAAAAAAAATTTTTTTAAAGTAAAATTTTAACAAAAAATTTAATATCTTTACAGTATATAAGTAAATTATGTCAACATTCAACTCCAGTAATGATGTGGTGCAACAAAATACAAAAATAAAATAAAATTTCAAAATGGGCGTGGCTCCGCCCTTTTTCATTTAATTTGTCTAGGATACTTTTAACGCCATAAGTCGAACAAAAATTAACCAATCCTTTTGAAATTTGGTAGGGTCATAGATTTTATGACGCTAACTGTTTTCTGTGAAAATGGGCGGAATCGGTTGATGCCACGCCCAGTTTTTATACACAGTCGTCCGTCTGTCCTTCCGCATGGCCGTCAACACGATAACTTGAGCAAAAATCGACATATCTTTAATGAACTTAGTTCACGTGTTTACTTGAACTCACTTTATCTTGGTATAAAAAATGAACGAAATACGACTATGACCACGCCCACTTTTTCGATATCGAAAATTACGAAAAATGAAAAATATGCCATAATTCTATACCAAATACGGAAAAAGGGATGAAACATGGTAAGGGAATTGGATTGTTTTATTGACGCGAAATATAACTTTAGAAAAAACTTTATAAAATGGTTGTGACACCTACCATATTAAGTAGAAGAAAATGAAAAAGTTCTGCAGGGCAAAATAAAAAACCCTTAAAATCTTGGCCGGTATTACCTATATAAATAAATTAGCGGTATCCAACAGATAATGTTCTGGGTCACCCTGGTCCACATTTTGGTCGATATCTGGAAAACGCCTTCACATATACAACTACCACCACTCCCTTTTAAAACTTTCATTAATACCTTTAATTTGATACCCATATCGTACAAACTCATTCTAGAGTCACCCCTGGTCCACCTTTATGGCGATATCTCGAAAAGGCGTCCACCTATAGAACTAAGCCCCACGCCCTTTTAAAATACTCATTAACACCTTTCTTTTGATACCCATATTGTACAAACAAATTCTAGGGTCACCCCTGCTCCACCTTTATGGCGATATCTCGAAACGGCGTCCACCTATGGAACTAAGGAATACTCCCTTTTAAAACCCTCATTAATACCTTTAATTTGATACCCATATTGTAAAAACACATTCTAGAGTCACCCCTGGTCCACTTTTATGGCGATATTTCGAAACGGCATCCACCTATAGAACTAAGGCCCACTCCCTTTTAAAATACTCATTAACACCATTCATTTGATACCCATATCGTACAAACGCATTCTAGAGTCACCCCTGGTCCACCTTTATGGCGATATCTCGAAAATGCGACCACCTATACAACAACCACCACTCCCTTTTAAAACCCTCATTAATACCTTTAATTTGATACCCATATCGTACAAACACATTCTAGAGTCACACCTGGTCCACCTTTGTGGCGATATTTCGAAACGGCGTCCACCTATAGAACTAAGGCCCACTCCCTTTTAAAATACTCATCAACACTTTTCGTTTGATGCCCATATTGTACAAACAAATTCTAGGGTCACCTCTGGTCCACCTTTATGGCGATATCTCGAAACGGCGTCCACCTATGGAACTAAGGATTACTCCCTTTTAAAATACTCGTTAACACCTTTCTTTTGATACCCATATTGTACAAACAAATTCTAGGGTCACCTCTGGTCCACCTTTATGGCGATATCTCTGAAAAGGAGACCACCTATACAACTACCACCACTCCCTTTTAAAACCCTCATTAATATCTTTAATTTTATACCCATATCGAACAAACAAATTCTAGGGTCACCCCTGTTCCACCTTTATGGCGATAACTCGAAACGGCGTCCACCTATGGAACTAAGGATTACTCCCTTTTAAAATACTCATTAACACCTTTCATTTGATACCCATATCGTACAAACGCATTCTAGAGTCAACCCTGATCCACCTTTATGGCTATATCCCTAAATGGCGTCCACCTATAGAACTATGGCCCACTCCCTCATAAAATACTCTTTAATGCCTTTCATTTGATACGCATGTCATACAAACACATTCCAGGGTTTCCCTCGGTTATTTTCCTTATGTTGTCACCATAGCTCTCAATTGAGTATGTAATGTTCGGTTACACCCGAACTTAACCTTCCTTGCACTTGCTGCTTATAGATCTGTTAGCTGTATCACTCTATATAGCCGGAGTGGTAGCCTGACAATCACAGGGCACGAGCTCGATCGTTTCCTTCTCCAACTCGCCTTTCCTACATCTACAGTGTCCATTCAGAATGCCCAGAAATAGCCTTCAGTCCCGTATTTTCAATGATAAGGGTAACTTTGTTAGTCTTAGGATAAAAACTCTTGAAATTCGTTGCTTGAACATTCAATTGTATGTCTAGAAAACGAGTTCTTTAAATTTAACGAGAGCTAACTGGGGGATTAAAGTCAAATTACAACAGAGACAAAAACTGGATTTTGGAGAAAAGCTTAGTCGGCTTTTCAGCAACAACTGATATCGACAAAATTTATGTTTTGTTATTGCCTTAATATCGATAGCGAACTATTATAATCAAGTTATCGTCGAGTCATCGGCTTCTAATTGGTTTCCTTTTACTTATTATCAACGTTTTATAAATGTTTCGTCAGTTTTATATTGAATTTTATCGAAATCTGTTTTATAACAAGCTGATGAGCCGAGAAGAAGTCGACAATTTTTCGATATAAAATCAATAAGTTTTTATAACAAATCTATAATTGCTCGATAACTTCTGTATAACTATTCGATAACTGTGCTGTAACTATTTGATAACAAATTGATAGCAAACCGATAACAATCTGTGAATACTCCAAAAAAATCGATACCTTACTAACATACTTCTTTGGCGCTTAAACGGCTACGGCCATTCAACAAGGCGCTCCGTAAATCGATATACATAACCTCATCGATAGCACATCTATAATAAACTAATAACTAGAAGGTGTATTCATTGGTGAGCGAAAGTCTTAGAAATTCCAAGCACTCTTTCTCTGTGTTACCTAATCTACATCTACTGTTTTTCTTTCTTAGGATATCGCCATAAATAATGCATATATCACTCCCTATTACTTCTCTCTTCATATCTTTTTGTTTTCATATTCATTCTGCTGGAGCCTAAGTCTTCTTTCACCTGTCTCTCCCAACTCAGAGGAAGTCTGCCTTAGAAAAATAAGGTACAAACTGCAAAACGTCCTTGTGTCAACATTTTTATCCATGAGTGTACTTATGTTTAGGAATTTGGTAATGCAATTAATGCTTTTGAGCCTTCTATTTCTTCGTTTTGTTGCTTTGATATTGCTCCTGAGCTTTGGTGGCTAAAAACATGTCAGGTGCGCGCATTTAGAATGCTTGTACAAAGTTGTTTGGATTTTGAATGACGCTGTCAATTAATTTATTGTACAAAGTACTAATTTGATAGTTGAAAATGAAGTATATAAGTCACTTAGAAAACATGCAAATGCATATATTAATGTTGCGCTAATGTGTGAGATTTGATTAAGTTTGTGCGATTTGAAGGTAAATACTTGTAACTTACAATTTTGTGAAGGATTTAAGTGAAAAGAAACAAGGAATTTTTTTTTATTTGCAATACACACTTATCCTATTCACTGCCTTCTTTATTAGTTGCTTATTTACATCTCTCTTCTCTTCATCTAATATGCCCCATTGTGACTACTTAAACGTCTGCATTATGTCGACTACTCTCTTAGCTGCTGTGTACACTTGTGTGTAGCTATTTGTTGTCTCATCCACTTACAATGCTGCTAATCATCCCGATCAGACAAATTTCCCGATCTAAAAGCTTCCCGCTTTTCCAAATGAACCACCCTTCTTCTATTTCGTGATTTTCCAATCTTCCGTATGCAGTAGACGACATCGCTGATCCTTTTTACAACTTTGATTTGATGAGAACCTTTCTGTTGGTGAAGGTTGTATAACACCACCAATCTCCTTCAAGTAAACCTTCCGAATTTTTTTCCTTACCGCACCTGTCTGTCATCTTACTACTCATGATCCTGGTGCGTTGTCTTACACTCTGTCGTTTGGCAAATGAATCATTTCGAAGAGCTTGAAGGATTGACTTTACATCACCAGTGTCGATTTGATATTTTACAGCAGTGGTGATGCATTATTCTTTAAAAGTTCGTTTCGTCTTTGGAGTGCGTCCATTTGTGTTCATCAACTTGAGCGAACTCGGTTTAAATTTATTTGTCACACTATTTTCATCAATCATTGTCCGATCAACTGTCCTCGACTTTTGCGGGATTTAACGACTCTCCTACAAGAGCACTCGTTTAAATCTAGTTTGCATGTCGAACTCGATGCCGTATTCAAATAAGAACTCCACTCCCAAAATGACTGCATCAACAATCTTCGAGATTATGAAAATGTGTACAACAGTGACTTTCCCAATAGTGACTTGAGATATCACTTCTTCCTGGATTTGATTATTGTAAAATCGATTACTTTTCGATAACACACCGATAACAAATTGGTATCGATAACAGTCTGTTTCGTAACAAACCGATAAGTCATCTATAACACACCAATAAAAAATTTATAGGCTTTTGATAGAAACATACAGTTTTTCGATTGCACGTCGACAACATTTTGAAAATAATTTGATATATTTTTCGATTACAAATGGATAACTTTTCGATGGCAGGTACGGTGATAACATAATGATAACACCTCTATAGCAGATCTCAAAATTTTCGAAACCCAACCGATACATTTCTGATGACACATCGATACCAAATCGACAACTTTTTGAAAATAGATCGATAACTCTTTAGTAGAAAAGCAATAACTTGTGAATAACCAATAGACATGTTTTTAAACAAATCGATATCTTTTCGATAGTAAATCGCTGATAGCAAAATAGCGGTAAAAAATCGCTTACTTTTCGGCAACAAGTTTACGCAAATTGAATAACATATCGATGACTCTTCGATAAAGGACCGATACTTTTTCGATAGTAAATCGACAGCTTTTCTAATAACAAATCGATCAATTTTGGCAAAATATCGGTAGCGTTTCGATAAATATTTAATAACATATCGATATTTTTTCGCTAAATAAGCAATAAATTTTGATAAAAAATCGATAACTTGTTTTTCTAACACGTCAATAACACACCTAAAACAAACCTTAACTTTTCTTTCCTTGCCTTGTTCCACATTACTTACATTATTTATTCCCCCACACATGCTACCAACACCATTTACTGCTATAACTTTTGGATAACAAATCGAAAACTTTTTAAAACAAATTGATAACTTTTTGATAGTAAATCGATAACATTCATATCAAACTAATAACATCCCTGTAACTGATCACTAAGTTTTCGGCAACAAATCGATAAGTTTTGGATAACATATCGATAACTCTTTGATATAGAAAATTTAATAACAAACCGATACAGATTTTAAGACATATCGATAACTTTTAGATAAATTTTGTATATCATATCGATCTTTTTTTGATAAATAATCGATAACTCTTTGATAACAAATCGATATTTTTTCCCGCTAATACATCAATAACACACCTATAAAAACCTTGAGTTTTCTAAGTTTTCGGCAACAAATCGATTAATTTTGGATAACACATCGATAACTCTTTGATATTGAACCGACACTTTTTCGATAGTAAATTGTATAACAACTCGAAACATTTTGACAATATATCGATAATTTTCGGCAAATTTTGTATAACATATCGATCTTTTTTTGATAAATAATCGATAACTGTTTGATAACAAATCGATATTTTGTCCCCCTAATACGTCAATAACACACCTATAACAAACCTTAAGTTTTCTATCCTTGTCTTGCCTTGTTCTCACATTACTTACATTCTGTATTCGCTCATACAAGCTACCATTACCACTTACTATGCCTACACCCACAGTATATATCCCCAATATAGCATGCCACTTCCAAAGGCTACGCTTACGGTAACATTCTGCCTTTTCCCATACCGCGAGCACATCAAACTAGAAATTCTCACCCACTTCAAAGAAATGTCCCTCAAGGCAACGAACATTTTTTTAAGGAAATGTTTTCCTTATTTAAGTTCGTTTTCCGAATGTAGAAATAAATCACTTGAGGAGCTTTGCTTCGAGGTACACATTGAATGTCACTGCAGTAGCAGTCAATAAATTGCTCCAAGTAGCGTAGATTAGTCAGTAAAGTTGAACTATCATTATTGAGCATAGATTCAAAGTGCACAAGTAGGTCTTTCTATAAAAGTGTTTTTCAAAAATTAACTCATTGCATGAGTTATACTTGTTATACTCAGCCCAAAAGCAAACAAGACAGGTTCATGTCTCCGATGAATATTAATTATCCTGTGAAAGCTTGTCATGCACTTAAGTAAATACTATCACTAGCAAAGCAAACTGTTACTCGAATAACAAACTAGTGTGACCAGTATAAACAGCTACTTTTATATGTATGTATATAGAGGTTTTAGTGTAAACGAGCTGGGTTCTTGTTCTTCATAATTACTTATGCTGAATGTTTCAAAAAGCACAGCTGATTCTGAAAAAATTGTTATCGAATTGGAAGAGCAAAATTTTATATAGACAATTCTGTCCTCCTAGCAATATGGAGGTGTCCCAGGTTAATCGGTGTATGTGTTTGCTCGGGCGCCATACCATTGGCTCTGATTAAAAAGTTATTTACTAGACAAGCATACCAATGGCAAAAGGCTCAACTGTAAGGAAAGATTACATCCAAAGTACTTCAGAAATATTTGTTAAACGCGATGCGCTCCTCATCGTTTTTTGTTTCTGAAAAAAATTGTTACCAAATTGGCCGAGCAAAAACTTGAAACAGAAAATTCTCTGCCCCAGCAAAATGTAGGCATCACAGGGTGCTGATTTTATGTGCCTGCTCGGACGCCAAACCATGGTCTAGCGCCATGCCATTCCTTATGAGAAAAAAGTAATCCAACCAAGGCAACCATAATATTGACCAAACACTCAACAGCAGGGAAAGGTTACATCCAAGCTACTTCATTTTAACTTTTAGCAATTTTCAGAATCTGTTGTCTTTAAAATTAACACAAGTAATGAATGCCCATTGGTGCAGCAAAACCTATCAAAATGTTTTGTTTGGTGCACGAAGGAATACTTTGTTGTTTTTTCAACAATTTTTATAAATAATACATTCATGGCTGAGCTTTTCCTTATCTTCTATTAGCTGACATAGTACCTTTAAAGTATTTTTTGTTGTCGTTGCTTCATGTGTTCTATTAGCTTAGTTGATTCAATGCAATTTTGGCGCATCTCACAACAAAATTGTCTTTCTGTTGTTGTGAATACAATCTGGAGCCATTTGGGTATGCAGCAAATTCAATAACCAAAAAGCCGGCAAGTTATCAACTTCTTATTGCTTTTTTGTGGGCATGTTAAATCCAGGTTACAATCGATAAAGAGAAGTTTTTTCTGCTTCCTAACGATGAGTCGGCGGTAAACATTAATAAAATTTGGCAGCACTCGATGAAAAATCGATAACTTTTCGATTTCAAATCGACACAATTTTGATAACAAATAGATAACTTTCCGATAACGTTTGGTTAATTTTCGATAGCAAATCGATAACTTTTTTTAACAAATCTCTAGGTTTTCGATAGCAAACCGATAAATCTTCAATAGTAAATGGATAACCTTTCCACATCATATCGGTAACTTAAATAAATCGATTACTCGCTTATATTTCATCGACAGCACACATATAACGAATCGATAACTCATTGATAATAAATTGTTAGTAAACTGATAGCACTCCACTCGGTTTTGGGTTCGATTCCGGTTCGAATTTGACTTTTTAACATGACATGATGTTCAAACGCGTTTCCTTCGTACAAAGCCCTCGATTTTTGAAGCGCTGGAAGTACATGGTGTACCGGGTAAAACCAAATTTTCTTGTTTATTGCCAGCCCTATCGGACCAGGAGAGCATTTTGACCGTCTAGAAAAACGCAGTGGCTTCCGGATTACTTAGTTACTTACTTAACAAGCGCTTAACCGTATAAACGGTTATGGCCGCCCAACAAGGCGCACCAGTCGCTCCTTCTCTCTGCCAATCGGCCCCAATTGGTCAAACCAAGGGAGTTTAAATCGTTTTCCACCGGGTCCTTCCAGCGGATTGGGGGCCACCCTCTACATCGGGTTCCGATAGACAAACACTTCTAGATGGAGCGTCATCTTCCATTCGCATAACATGGCCTAGCCAGCGCAGCCACTTCGTTTTACTTCGCTCGACTATGTTAATGTCTGCGTAGAGCTCCTACAGCTCATCGTTAAATCTTCTTCGGTACTCGCCATCGCCAATGCGTAGAGGTCCACAAATCTTTAGAAGAACTTTTATCTCGAATACTCCCAGATATGCTTCATCTGACGTTGTCATGGTTCATGCTTCTGCACCATATAGCAGGACGGGTACGATAAGTGACTTGTAGAGTAGGATTTTCGTTTGCCGAGAGAGGACTTTACTTTTCAGTCCTAAGTAGCATTTATTGGCAAGAGTGATTCTTCGCTGGATTTCAGAGCTGATTTTCTTGCTAGTGTTGATGCTTGTTCTCAAAGGCTTTTACTGTTTCGAAATTATGGCTGCCAACAGTAGCGTAGTTTGCAAGGCTTCCGGATTAGGCGGACTCATATAAGCTCCATAGCTGACCCTCTGTGCGTATTGCGAGCGCTGGACATTTGCCGACTAGCAAAGTGGCAGAAGGCAAACGCTACTGAAACCTTTTTATTACCACGTCTTTACTTTATCCTGCAAGGAGAAGACAAGGATAAAAAATATATAAATATCCGATGAAGTTATAAAGAGAACGGCAAGCCTCAGCGCACTAACCTCGAGCTTATCTTGCTGGGGCTTGATGAATAAGGAGGCGGGTTACAACCTCTGTCCAACGTGAGAAAACAGCTCCCCATGGCCCACGCATTTCAGATGCTGAGCTCAAAGGATTGGGTGGTGAGCAGCATAGCTGTATCATCGCTAAGACTATTCACGTTAGAAAGGCAAGGGAAGACAGTATGCCAAGTCAATATGATGAGGTACCCATCCGGCGAATCAGACCTGTCGCGCTCAAACAGCCTCGAAACGTACTGGTCTTAAGTGCTGAAAGCATCGGCTAGAATCAACAACAAAGTGAAATAAAGCCGGTCAAGGTTCTCATCCAGTGTGGCCAATTGACTAGTCCTGGTGTCAACGTTGTCGAGCCAGAAGATACCAAGCGCATCATCCCGACGCTGTAATATTGTGAGGCGCAGTACTACGAAGGGACTTTACTAAGTAAACCTGACCAAGGGAAAGTCCCCGCCGTGAAGAGAAAAACCCCCGCATCTTCGAGGAGCTATTTGTACACCGGGGACGCCTAAACGCTCTGCCGCGAAACGGCACAAAAAAGCAGCTAGCATACGCTTGTAAGCGCTGTCGTAGGAGCGGAAAGTCCAGAAGATATACTCAATCAATCGGAATATCGGCCACTATCCGACCAGTTGGCGGCGCTTGTGTATGAAGACAAAGTGTATGTGTAATTGGCGCTCTAGTTGGATGGGACTAATAACTCGCGTTACTCTCCGAAACTCATGAGGAAATTTATAGCAAGCGACACCTTGAGCTGGTACTGAGGCATCTACGTACAACATGTAAGCGTAGGGCACTCCTTCGCCACAACTGCATTAATATGGGCCAACTTATAGCGTGAAGCCGTCCAATGTTCTGTTGTGTTTGTTGTTAGAAGCAAAAAAATAAATAATTTTTTTTTAGTAATATCCAAACCTTCACCAAATAGAAGCAAGCCTTTAGCAATCAAAAAGTTATTGGCGCTACTGACGGCATTAATTCGAAGTGTTAGGATATTTATGGTAGCGCTTTTAACCTTAGCGAGGTAAATCATCTGGTCATAATGATAAATATGAATTTCTAGTAGACTAGAGCTCGAGCTACTGACGCACTTTCACCAGGGTATCACGAAAACTTTATCAGCGCCAAAAGCGCCACCCACGGTCTCAACGCAATATCTCAACACTGCGTATAGTTACACAGCCTTGAAAATGAATTCCATCAGAATAAAAAAAATATAACATTTCCGAATTAACTAATCTATTTCTCCCCTCTATTGTGTATTTTCAGGCATTGTAATTACAAATCAACAAAACATTATCAGACCGCAAAGTTTCCATCCACAGTTACAAGAACACAGCAACGACGCAAGTGCGGACGCGGTAAAAAACAGTCAAACTGCCAACGCCGCGTCCGTAGCGTTGCCATCCATAGGATGGAGCATATCAACTGCGCAACGCGCTACATACAGCGAAACTACAGCGCAACAGCCACAATTAGATGACAATAAGCCGCGCCTACAACAACAGCGAAATCAACAACAAATACAACAAAAATGTGCCAAATTTAGTTGTGCAGATGACGCAAGTAATGCGCAAGCACGCTCACCATACTCTCCTCCTACTTTTTCCTCCACGTCGTACGCAGCTAGCGCGGCGAACAGTGCTCGCTCACTTACAGTGAAAGCTGATACGATTGATGCCAACGTAGTGAGCAACAAAGCACCAAAATCAAATTTAATTCATTATAATAGTCCACACCTACAACATCCTCAACAACTAGCACGTTTGCCCTTGTCGCATACGCAAACAGCCACCACATCCGAAGCGCCGGCGTTACGTGAACGTGATAAGGCGAGAACTAAAGCACATACTAAAAGTCTTGTTAATACGCAAGAGCACGAGGAGAGTAATGAGAAGGGGCATAAATTGCATCAACCCAATACAACAACAAAATCAAAATGTTCAAAGCACTTGAAAGCGCAACACAGAACGCAACAAAAAGTGCATACAGCGCATCGAAATCATCACAAAGAGATCAAATCACAACATCACACGAGCGCTGCAGGAGAGTTTTGGAAAGCTCATGAAAGCGCGGCACAAAAGCTACGCTGGGCGCTTGAAACGAAAGAAGCTATTAAACGTCGCTTACGACGTTCCACCGATGCAATTATAGTGTTACCAGCATTCAATATTAATGCAGACACGAATCAAGATAGTAGGGATGCCGAAGAGCTGGTGAGCGGAGAGAGTGCACATTTGGAGCGCCGTTCTATTGACGAAAGTAGCAGCGAAAGAACACAAGTGCCTGCAGCAAGCTCAACTTCTGATTCCCATCCGGCACCGGTGCAAGGAACATCTTCGTCCTCTGCTGCTGACGCAGATGTTTCTGTATCTACCTCAGCTGCTATTGCTTCATCATCCTCCTCTGCGCTTTCCACATCTTCGCTAGAGGACTTTAGTTTTTCTTCACCAACTGCTAAACAACCACTACACAACACCAGCCACCGCAACTCTACATCAACTCATAGAGTTATTGAAGATACTGCCAAACCTATTGAATATGTGCCACTCAAATCTAAGCGCGCTCGATCTACGGTGAGCGTCAGTTTACCCGCCGAGGTACTTCGCAAGCCGAAGGAACCAATTATTATTATTGATGACGTAGAGGAATTTGATAGCGGTACGGATCGTGAACGTGATTTGACTGCTATGGTCACAGTGGATGATAAGAGTGAAGATTATTCGCATGATGAACCGGGAGAACCGCACGTTTTACCGCTCCGTCCAGTGCTGCCAAATCCTTATGAGGATGAGGAAATGTCTGTTGTGTATGCGGAGCAGCATTCGGAGATACGTTTGATGTGCGAAGTAGATTTGGATATAGCGTCGAGTACGTGGTACAAAAATGGGCAGGTGAGTTTGAGAAAAATATATTCCTTAATCTTATAAGAGCTTTTTGAGATTGATTTTCAAACAAAAATCTTTATTTCCCGGTTATTTAACGTGAAAAAATGTATACTCAGCGCTTTTTAAGCATATTCAGCGCTCTTTGTTCACTTCAAACACACTTGTTATATTCTTTCTGCTTTTCAGTTACGAGAAATCCCACTTTTCAAAACAGTTTAAAAAGCGCTTATAAAAGCAAGGCCTGTAGGAAGTAATGGATAGCAATTCGGCGCTTTTGTAGTAAATTCAGTGGTCTTTTTGAACATTTTTTATGAAAGAGTATAAAACATTCACTCTAAGCAACTGGAAACTTTCCGCTGCAGCTGCACGTAGTGCTGTATTCAGCACTCTATAAATATAAAATATACGATTTTTATGAATGCAGTTTTCAATAAACTTGAAATTGTAAATACCTCCTCAACATTTGGTGCAAACTCGATAGCATTGTAGTAAATTCAGCGCCCTTAACTTATATTCAGCGGAATTTTTTAACAATTTAGCAAACATTTTATAAATCCTTTGCTCACTTCAATTAGGAATTTTCAAATTCACCTTCAATAAGTGCAATTCAGCACTCTTTGAAAAGTATGTATACATTCTTCATAACTAATGTTTTTCAAAAAACTAACAAATGTCTTTCACAAAAAAAAATGCAACGCCATAAATATGTATTCAGCACTTCTTTTACATAAAAGTCTATTTTTTCGAATGCTGCATACACCCTCAGCTATTCAAACAAAAATTCAGCGCCTTTAAAATAAATTTAGCGCTTTTAAAACAAATTCAGCTCTAGCGTTACATATTCACCTCCCTTCGATAATGGTTTATTAAAAGTAATAGCTTGACATAGTTTAATTCAGCTGCACTAAATATGGCTCAATTGGACACTTTTCTTAAAAAACATCTGCTTATAAATTTTCAGCGTTTCAAATATATATTCAGCGGTTTAGAATACATTAATTGTTACTCATTTATATACATTTGTTTTCATTCAGCGTGTTTGTTATTTATTCAGCACATAATTTTTTGGTATTCAGCACCTTTTTCAACCTTAATCTACAGCTCTTGGATAAGGCTCAAAATCACATCAAAATGGTGAACGGTTTGGTAAAACTTTTCTGATTAAGCGTGAGGACTCCACGTAGACTGAATGAGTCAGTGTTTCCAGAAGTGTGTTTAACGATCGAACTGTAAAACCTTTTCAAAAACCAAGACCTAGATTATAAAATAACTCCGTCCACTTGGAAAAAAAGAGGTTTCATAAGACCAATGCCACTTCTGCTTCCAGATCTGATAGCCGTATCACTCCTTAAAGCTGGGATCTTAGCCTGGCATGTCAAGAGCACAAAACGTGCTCGATCGTTTCATCCTCCAAGCCGTACATCCTTCAACTGCTATCTCTAAGTAGGCGTGATTTAAAAGCATGCGACTCGAGAAAGCAGTGTCCAGTAAGAATACCCGTCATGTACCTACAGAAATTTCTTTTTAATGATAGAAGCACCTTTGTTTATCGAAGGTTGTATGACCTACATATAAACTTTGTCACTTTACAGCCCCGCGTTTGAGCCAAGCTTTTCCCGCTTTGTCGATCATGTGCAATTCTAGCCTGCTTCTATTCTCACCCAATCTGATCGGGACGTCCATGGAGCAAGCTTCAAGGGATGTGCCCTTTAAAGCTATGTCATCAGCGTTTTTATCGCCATCTATTCTCATATGCCCTGGGACCTAATATACATATGTGCATGCTTCTCTTACCCCGATTCTTTGCAGCAGTGCTTCCTTTCAATCTAACATACTTTCAAATGTTGTGCTATGCGAGATTATTGCGTTTATTGTTGTTTGGCTATCAATGCAAAAGTTGACGCGGCTGCAGATTAAGCTATTTTCTTCCAGTACTTCTACTGATTTGGTTACGGCTACTACTTTCGTCTGGGAAGTAGTACAGTGGCAGCTTCTATGACCTGTTTAATTTCGGACATTCGCAGTATTCCGCAGACGCTACTCCTTCCATTACTTTGGAACCAGATATGTACAAGTGTATTGTCCCCTTTGCCATTTGAGCGCCCTAGCGCTAACCTCTAACCTCGGTTGTGGTCCTTAGAGACCCATCAAAGTGCAGGTAGGGAGCTAGGTGGTTTGTCCGTCTCACTGTTGATGGTGCTATACTAGGATGGTTGTTTGGTTCGCGCTTAAGCTTGTTTCGAGGGCTCCCGTAATGCCAAGCATCGATAGCCTACATACCCCCTCTAATTTTTTGCAGTATTTTTTTTTTTTGTATGTAGCTATCCACCAAAAAATAACTCCATGTTATAGGATAGACGTTACAGATGCTGTAAATAGCCAATGAGAGAGAGAGAGAGAGGTTGATATATCCCGCGTACACCCCAACATTCTTTTACATGCATAAAGTGCCATCGTGGCCTCCTTCACTCTTTTCTCCAAGATGAGCTTCCACGGCGACTTACTTATTTTGTGCCTATTTTGTGTCTCCTGCAGGGTCACCCCTCCTAGTTTAGGTCTAGTCCAATTTCCCAAGAGGCACAAGGTCTCAAGTACCTCTTGGGAAATAAGAATAGATTCATCATATCCGCGTTGGCGGTCAACACGACTTTCGATGCCCAAGCATGTATTTCCCGAAACGCCCGATCCATCAACTTTAACGTAACCTGCGCACCGTATGTTTCACGTGTCGCCCTCGAACCGCCTGAGCGGTTGATAAAATTAAAAGCTTCCTTAAAGAAAAAACACTTTTTCTCGTCAATCAGGTACTTATAGGTACTATGCGCTCTTAAAATTATGCAAATATTTTGTTTGTTACATCTTACTCTTTCCAAAGAATTAGTATATTGATGTATAGTGGAACGAATTTCCGTCATTCCTTGTCAAATTTGGTTTGCAGACAAACCGGTCTCGGCGTTGCGCCATCGTCGGTGTAATTTTTCGTTCTTCACCCTGTAAAAAATCAACAAAAAGCGAATCAGTCTATTCTTACCACATGTTGCCGTCCGCTAGCGGTCTTCCAAATTGAATGCCTGAGATCAATTCAATACCCATTTTTCCGCTTGTTTTGTATGATCGCCTGTACACGAATATTTCTAGCAATCAATATTTTGTTGCATACTAAAAGGCGTTTTTCAAAATTTACAAAAAACACAACACCTGAGCAGTGCCTTTTGCAATTCATGACTACTGAAGAAATGGTAACTATTAAATAACAAACTCATCCCTCTATTCAAGAGACGTCAATTAAAAACTCTAACTACAACAATAGCATCTGCCAACTTAATTTCCGTTGGTTTTTAATAACTCTACCAACAATCAAGATTGAGTTGTAATTTTTCACGACATGTGAGTAAATAGATAAAAAAAATATATGTATGTATATTGAATAGTTTTTTGCTGTTGTACAACAACAAGCAACGCCAGAATTAACTATTTCACAAATAAATGCCCTAACTACATTGCATTGCATACTTTTTGGCGTGAGAACTAAATGGCATTGTGTTGGTTAACATTTATTGTGCTGAATGTACTGCATTTCCACTTTTAGTTTCCACGATTTTCATTTATGAAGTATGCTGCTAATTTTGTTGTTTTATGTTGGTAGCATTGAAACATTTTGAGTGAAGCAAAAAAGGAAAAACTGGAAACAAAATTTGAATAGTTGGATGTGCGAATGAGAGCGCAGATGGAGTGAGAAAGTGTGCACGATAGTTTTAAGTTCCTACCGAGTCCACGAATAACAACTAACCGGAGGTGATATTGACGGTAACAAAAAAGTTCGACTTATTTGAGAAGAGCTTCTGCGGCGAACTTCGTCTTGTCGATGAGCACCGATTCCAAGAAGTTTATTGTTTCATTATCGGCTTATTATCGAAGACGAAGTTATCATCGAGCTAGCGGTTTGTTATCGACGAGATATCGGTTTCTTATTTGTTATACTCAGCTGAGCAGAGCTTACAGAGTATATTAACTTTGTTCGCATAACGGCAACCCGTAACGGCATAAACTAACATAGATAGATATAGACTTCTATATATCAAAATGATCTGAGCGAAAAAAGAAACTCATTTAGCTACATCCGTCCGTCCGTTGCTCCGTCCGTCCGTAAGCACGATAACTTGAGTAAATTTTGAGGTATCTTGATGAAATTTGGTATGTAGGTTCCTGAGCACTCATCTCAGATCGCTATTTAAAATGAACGAAATCGGACTGCAACCACGCCCACTTTTTCGATATCGAAAATTTCGAAAAACAGAAAAAGTGCGATAATTCATTACCAAAGACGGATAAGGGATGAAGCTTCGTAGGTGGGTTGACCTTATGACGCAGAATAGAAAATTAGTAAAATTTTGGACAATGGACGTGGCACCGCCCACTTTTAAAATAAGGTGATTTAAAGGTTTTGCAAGCTGTAATTTGGCAGTCGTTGAAGGTATCGTGATGAAATTTCGCAGAAACGTTACTCATATTACTATTTGTGTGCTAAATAAAAATTAGCAAAATCGGATGGCGAACACGCCCACTTTAAAAAAATTTTTTTTAAATCAAGTTTTAACAAAAAATTTGATATCTTCACAGTATATAAATAAGTTATGCCAACATTCAACTCCAGTAATTATATTGTGCAATAAAATACAAAAATAAAAGAAAACTTCAAAATGGGCGTGGCTTCGCCCTTTTTCATTTAATTCGTCTAGAATACTTTTAATGCCATAAGTCGAACAAAAATTTACAAATCCTTGTGAAATTTGGTAGGGGCATAAATTTTATGACATTAACTGTTTTATGTGAAAATGGGCGAAATCGGTTGAAGCCACGTCCAGTTTTTATACACAGTCGACCGCCTGTCCTTCCGCTTGGCCGGTAACATAATAATTTGAGCAAAAATCGATATATCTATACTAAACTTAGTTCACGTACTTATCTGAACTCCCTTTATCTTGGTATAAAAAATGGCCGAAATCGGACTATAATCACGCCCACTTTTTCGATATCGAAAATTACGAAAAATTTAAAAAAAAAAATGCCATAATTCTATATCAAATATGAAAAAAGGGATGAAACATGGTAATTAGATTGGTTTATTGACACAAAATATAACTTTAGAAAAAACTTTGTAAAATGGGTGTAACACCTACCATATTAAGTATAAGAAAATGAAAAAGTTCTGCAGGGCGAAATCAAAAGCCCTTGGAATCTTGGCAGGAATACTGTTCGTGGTATTGCATATATAAATAAATCAGCGGTACCCAACAGATGATGTTTTGGGTCACCCTGGTTCACATTTTGGTCGATATCTCGAAAAGGCATCCACCTATAGAACTAAGGCCCATTCCTTTTTAAAATACTCATTAATACCTTTCATTTGATACCCATATCGTACAAAGAGATTCTAGAGTCACCCCTGGTCCACCTTTATGGCGATATCTCGAAAAGGCGACCACCCACAGAACTAAGGCCCACTCCCCTTTAAAATACTCATTACAACCTTTCATTTGATACCCATATCGTACAAACACATTCTAGAGTCACCCCTGGTCTCGAAAAGGCATCCACCTATAGAACTAAGGCCCACTCCCCTTTAAAATACTCATTACCACCTTTCATTTGATACCCATATCGTACAAAGAGATTCTAGAGTCACCCCTGGCCCACCTTTATGGTGATATCTCGAAAAGGCGTCCACCTTTATGGCGATATCTCGAAAAGGCGTCCACCTGTTGAATTAAGGATCACTCCCTTTTGAAATACGCATTACCACCTTTCATTTGATACCCATATCGTACAAACACTTTATAGAGTCACCCCTGGTCCACCTTTATGGCGATATCCCGAAATGGCGTCCACCTATAGAACTATGGCCCACTCCTTTCAAAATTCTCCATTCTCCATTTGATACCCAAGTCATACAAACACAATCCAGGGTTACCCTAAGTTCAATTTCCTAAATGGTAATTATCCCTTGTTTTGTCTCCAAAGCTCTCAGCTGAGTATGTAATGTTCGGTTACACCCGAACTTAGCCTTCCTTACTTGTTTTATATTGGCTTGTTATAGACGGGTTGCAGATGTATAATCGCTTTCATATTGCATTTAAATCGGCATCTGCTTACTAACAAATCCTCGATCACAAATCAATAACACATCGATACTTAATTGGTATTACTCCGATAGCCAAGTGATAACTTTTCTATAACAAGACCATTATCACCGATGACAAATCCATAATACACCGATACAGTTTTTGGATAACATATTGACAACCGTTCGATATATAACGGACAACTTTTCGATAAGCTACCGACAATTCATTGATAGCTGATTTACCAGAAGCCATTAACTTTTCGATATCAAACCGATACATTTTTGAAAACATATCGACAAATTTTCGTTTAATAATCGATAAAATTCGCAAATCTTACGTTAAAAAACCAGGTACTTATTTTAACCTTTGATTTCGATACCAAAATTATATAATCGATAACTCGTCCTTGCATCGTCTATAACACCCCGATGTACAAAAGCCGATATCTCGTCGATAAGAGATGAATATAACACGCCTATGTGCAGGCGTTGAAAAGTAAAGTCCTCTCTCGGCGAACGAAAATCATACTCTACAAGTCACTTATCGTACCCGTCCTGCTATATGGGGCAGAAACGTGGACCATGACAACAGCAGATGAAGCGGCTTTGGGAGTGTTCGAGAAAAAAGTTCTTCGAAAGATTTATGGACCTCTACGTGTTGGCGTTGGCGAGAACCGAAGAAGATTTAATGAGGAGCTGTTCGAGCTATGCGCAGACATCCACATAGTCCAGCGAATTAAAACGCAGCGGCTGCGCTGGCTAGGCCATATTATGCGAATGAAAGATGATGTTCCGGCCAAGAAAGTGTTTCTACCGGAACCCGCCTATGGAAGCAGAGGTAGAGGACGGCCCCCACTCCGTTGGTAGGACCAGGTGGAAAACGATTTAAACTCCCTTGGTGTGACCAATTGGCGCCGGTTGGCGGAGCTACTGGCGCGCCTTGTTGGACGGCCATAACTGTTTAGACGGTTAACCACCAATTAAGTAAGTAAGTAATGTGCAGGCGTTGGCACATCGATGACAACGATGATACCACGCCATATGGTTCTGGCTTCGGTTTTGACTTTCCTTTCCTTTTCTCTCTTTTCCTTCCTTTCATTTCCTTTTCTTTATTTACCTTTTCTTTCCTTTGCTTTCATATCCTTTCTTTTCCTTTCCTTTCCATTCATTTCGTATTCTACCTTTCCTTTCTTTTCCTTTCCTTTCCTTTGCTTTCCTCTCCTTTCTTTTCCTTTCCTTTCCTTTCCTTTCCTTTCCTTTTCTTTCCCTTTCTTTCCTTTTCTTTCCCTTTCTTTCCTTTCCTTTCTTTTGGCGAGTGCCAGTTGTAATGAGGAAATACTTAGTTTTCTCAAATACCTTTATATTGCTGGTGAGTTCTTTACGAGCCTTGCATCTCTAAACATTTCACCCTCAGTCACACCATCATCAATTCATTGGGATAGCTGCCAACTCACATTAACTTTGCTGCCATTTACCTTTGTCCCATTTGGCAAATGGTCAGTTGGCATCACAATATTCTTACTTTTTGTTTATATGCTTTCTTGTTTAAATAAAACAAAATAATAAAAATTATGAAATAATTGTATATAACGTTTTTGTGACATTAGGTTGGTTTGAACTGAGCTTCCACGACAACATAATATATCATACAGGGTCACACTGTAGGGTTTCTATTATATTGTGACGAATATTAGAAACACTAAGGGATACTATCATCTCTAAGCCTAAGCAGTGACTTGTATGTACATCATTAAATCAATCATTATGTCTACCCGTATGTCCATACGAGCAGCGGAGATCAGACGGACAAACACATGCATATATCTTATCTGAGATGCTCACAAGCAAACGCGCATATGAGAAGCTGTAGGCGTGCATTTGTAGTTATAGCGGATAAGTTTATAGCTGATAAATAACTAGTAAATTCTAGAAGAGAAAACCTAGAAATATGCAACGAGGAAACCAGACAGTGTAAAAGGCAGCAACTGTAGAGGCACGACAATCAGTGTGATTTAAGACGCTATCTGGCGAGCAATAGAAATGTTATTCTGAAAGTAGTCTAACAAAGGCTAATTTGCATTATTGAATCGTGGAGTTATTTATTCAATAGTTTAGTGATACGAACGTTAGTATAAGGTTGCAAATAAGAGGAATTGTACTAAATTCGTTACAGTATTATAAATTTTACCTGTTAACCTTATATACTTTGTGAATTCAATAATTTATATTCAATCAATTTGATTTACATTATTTTGAATTTTTAAATATCAAAAATTTGGTTAAAAATCATAATCAAATATAAATATACTTTTAGGCGTTTGTCAATAAAAGTTTTACTATAAAATATAATAGTGGTTTCGACCAATCCATTGAATTTGTTAATACGGTTTCTAATACCACACACACCTTCCAGCCTAGTCCAATTCGTGAACTTATATCTCATAGTAAACATGACCACATCCGTTGGCGCGCAACCCGATATTCAATACCCAGGTATGTATATCCCGAAGTGCTTCATCCATCAAAGAGCTAACTGTTGGAGGGTACGTTCCACTTATGGCAACTGTCATTTGCGTACGCAGTAAATTTGACGTGTCTCACATATAACTTTCGGGGAGTGTCTTTATCCCTACAACAGCAACATCAACCGCACACCTAATTTCCCACAAATGTTATATTTTGCGTTACTTGTTTCTCTAATATTCTCATCGTTTTTGCTTTCTTATGTCAGATGCCAAAAAATAAAATCATGATGAAAGCCATGCACATACATACAGTACAGTCGGAAAGTATTAGAACAAAAAGAGATTGATGTTGAAATAGCCTCAGAATTGTATTTTTCCAGATTGAAAATGGTCAAGCGAAAGGACATACCCCTCGAAATACGAGCCCAAATCATTATTTTGCATTAAACAGGGAAAAACTGTCGAGAAATAGGCAAACTTTTGAAAATATCTCTGTGTTCAGTTCATACGACCATTGGAAGATATCGGAAAACTGGACAAAATACTAACAGAAACCGATCTGGTCGACCAAGAAAGACGAATCAAAGAATCGACAACAAAATATATGCAATAAGCAAGGCCAATCGACCGAAATCTGCATCATAAATTCATGCTCAAATCAACGAAGACTTGGATTCCCCAATATCGCTCACGACAGTCAAAGGCCGGCTTAAATAAAAATGTATGATTGGACGCATTGCTGTGAAAAAGCCACTTCTACGGCCAGTAAATAAACAGAAATGACTGAAGTTCGCTCAAGAACATATTGACTGGAGTATTGATCAGTGGAAATCAGTTTTATGGTCGGACGAATCAAAATTCGAACTTTGCGGTTGCTATAGGCGTCAATATGTGCGCAGAAACGTTAATGAAAGGTTCAAAACCGATTGCACTGTGCCAACTGTGAACCATGGAGGTGGCTCAGTGATGGTTTGGGACTGTTTCAGCTACGCTGGCGTTGGTAGTAGAGCAGTATCACCGTATACTCCAACGCCATGCAATACCATCTGGCATTAATTCGATTGGCCGTGGATTCATTTATCAACAAGATGACGATCCGAAACATACAGAGTGACCACCACAGTCTCCCGATTTAAATCCCATCTAGCTATTATGGGAAGAATTGGATCGACGTGTGAGAGATCTAAAGCCAACAAGCATTCCTGACCTCAGGGATTGTTTGAACGAAGCGTGGAATATTTTTTCACATCAAACACTTCAAAAACTCATCGAAAAAATGCCGAAATTGTGCGCTGCAGTCAGGAAAGCAAAAGCGGGCAATTTTCAAGAAAATCGCTTGAAGTAACATACTCACTGTTTTCTTAAAAATTTTGATGGAACTTTCAGTAAAATTCATTAAAAATGTTTTCGGGTCGTAGAACTAAGTTGAATATACAAACTACAGCGAATATGTGAATAATGTTTTAATAAATGATACGATAAACTGACCAAAACCACCTTTTTCATCTTGTTCTAATACTTTCCGATTGTACTGTGAGCATGTATGTATGTACATCTATATTGAAATATACACTTGCAACATATGCCACAAAGATCCCTGAAGATAACAAGCAGTCAACTAGAAAAGCATAACAAGTAAGCAAAAACACAACCAAAAGAAAACTTGTGAAGAACATAACGTAAAACAAGTAAATAGACTAAGTCAAGGGAAGAACTAAACTAAATATACCCAAATGCATTGTTCCTGCTGGTCCAGATTTGCAATTTTGTTCTTGTAACCGTGTTAGAAAAGAAAACAGAAAAATTTCCTTTCACGAAACCATCGCCCTCCTCGAGACTGGCTTCTCATTACTTCAAGAAGCGCGTCAAGGTTCCGCTTTTTTGATCTGATTTCGGCGACCGGCGTGGTGTAATATTAGCGTGCTCCACCTACCACACCGAAGATCCTGGGTTCATTCCCTGAAAAAAGCAACATAAAAATTTTAGAAATAGATTTTTTCAATTAGAAGAACATTTTTCTAAGCGGCGTCGCCCCTCGGAAGTGTTTGGCAAGCACTCCGAGTGGATTTCTGCCATGAAAAGCTCTCAGTGAAACTCATCTGATTGCAGATGCCGTTCGGAGTCGGCTTAAAAGAAGTAGGTCCCGTCCCGCCAATTTGTTGAAAAAATTGAAAGAAGCACGACGCAAATTGGAGGAGAAGCTCGTCCTAAAATCTCTTTGGAGTTTATCGCTCCTTACATTTATTTAATTTTTTTTATGATTTCTATAAAGTGGTTGATGACTTGTTGCGCTCTTCTGGGCCGCTAAGCATTTTTGTTGTGACATTATCGACAGTTTTTTGGCCCACTCTTTGTTCGGGCATTCGCATTGTCTCACAAATTTTCATTAATGTCCTCTAACGGGAGTTCAAGGGAGTGTGGTCAGCATCGAACTCGCCTGATTTCCGTAAACACACTTATGGCGTTTTTTTTCACAAAATAAGGTTCCCTGTTGGTTCTTCTCAGGTCTTTCATGAGTTTGCGTGTTTCTTTCACAACATATTTTTCTGTGAATAAGAAAAGGGGTATCATTACCTATAAAAACAGCTATTTTGCAAAGCGCCAGGTGACCCAATTCAGAATTTAGGTTTTAAGGGTAACATTTCTTCGAGAAAGGAAAGCAGCATTAAAATTTATATTTTGAGGCTTTTGCCGTAGAGTGGTTCTAGCTTGCCAAAAACCGAAGATCGTGGATTAAATTCCCGAAGCAAAACAACATCAAACATTTAAATATTACAGTATGATCTGCCCAACACACAAGAAAGGCGATTCCGAAATAGCGATCCCGATAGCGTATAAAGTTCTAAATGACGTATTGTGCCAAAAACAGAAGCGCAAAGTCAACGCTTTGATTGGACTTTATGGGTGCCGCTTCAAACGTGGTAAATATTATATCGACCCGGTTTTCAGAATAAGCCAAATGCTAGAGGAAAACCCATGACCAACAAGCTCCATCTTTTTCTCAACTTCAGATCAGCTTTTGACGAGGCGAAAAGAAGTTATATGTCTGAATTTAACCGCCCTGTAGAGATTGGGAAGAGCACTATTGAAGCATAAAAACTGATTGAGGCCTTAGACATGGTGACTCCCCATTATGCTCTTTTTTTCGCAGTGCAGCCGTGTGTTTTTCTCCTTTTCGGAACCGCCTCCTGCTCAGGGAAGTCTTCGGCATAACTTCAGGGTGGTGTTCCATATTTACATTTTTTAAGTCCCCTTCTGCAATGAATGAGAGGGCGATAGACCTCACGTTCACCCATCCTTTTACATTGATACCATGCCGTCGAGGCCTTAGTTACTCTCTCCTTTACGTTGAGCTTCCACGGCAACTTACTGTGATTCCTCGATATTTGGCACAAGGTTTCGGAACCTTATATCTTCTAGTAAACAAGACCATATCTGTCTTCTCCGCGTTGGTGGTCATCCCGAAATTAGATGCCCAAATATGTATATCCCGAAGCGCCCGAACCAACAATGGTCTAATGGTTGGAGGGAATTATTTAAAATCCGCATACTGCTACCGAGTCTACAGAACTGCTACAAGTTCCACATTTTAATAGCTCTGTACAGAGAGGTGCTGACAGTAAAAGGCCGAAGTGTCTCAGTTTAATTTGTTTACCACTTGCGACAGCTATGATCGTCCCACAACAAAAAATCTGGCCCGCTGGGTATATAACAGAGTTACATAAAAACACACAAACAATAACAGAAAATTGAAGAAGCAAAGTTTGAAAGCAAAGAAATTGAGAGCATGGCAGAAGTTCCCAAGCACTCGTACACACATCTACACATGTATGAGAAACAGAATTTACGCGTAAAAACTATCGCTCAATTTAAGCGCTATGCAAGCGTAAATTTTCTATTGTTGCAACAATTTTTTGTTTTTCTTATGTACTTTTTTTTCAATCGTTAGCTTTCATTTTTTATTCGATTTCCTAGCTCATCCTAACAACATCTTGTTGCAGCTTCCAATGCTGCCAAATACAGTGTATAACACATGCCACAACACATGCACACGTACACACACATACAAAAAGCTATATGCGGCACGTAACTTGTTCTCTTTTCTTTTGCATGCACTACTTGCTACATGCCACACTGCGCCAAGCGCTAAATTTGGACAAAAAAAAAACTTCTAAACTTCGTGCTATGAGTGGTGAAATTTTATCTGGTTGCAGCAGTGCATGTATATATATGCACGAAGTAAGGAAGGCTAAGTTCGGGTGTAAACGAACATTACATACTCAGCTGCCAAATTACAGCTTGCAAAACGTTTAAATTACCTTCTTTCAGTGTCTTTCCAGTGTCCAAAGTTTTAATAATTTTCTTATCTGCGTCATAAGATCAACCCACCCACCAAGTTTCATCCCTTTATCCGTCTTTGGTAATGAATTATGCCCTTTTTCGGTTTTCGAAATTTTCGATATCGAAAAAGTGGGCGTGATTATACTCCGATTTCGTTCATTTTAAATACCGATCTGAGATGAGTGCCCAGGAACTTACATACCAAATTTCATTAAGATACCTCAAGTTGTCGTGTTCACAGACAGACGGACGGACGGACGGACATAGCTAAATTAATTTCTTTTTTCGCCCAGATCATTTTGATATATAGAAGTCTATATCTATCTCGATTAGTTTATGCCGTTACGGGGTACCGTTATGCGAACAAAATTAATATACTCTGTGAGCTCTGCTCAGCCGAGTATAAAAAGTAGGTATGTATGTGCAAACACCCTGTAGGAAATCCAGGTTAATAATTGTAAAGGAGGTGTGAACAAATTTCTTTTAAGTTACCCAATATCGCCTACTTTTCTTAGCTTTTAACTAAATATATTTTTTCAACGATCTGTGAAAAGTTTGCTTTCCTATAAACTAACTATAAACTGGTTACCTACAGACTGATATGAAACTAGTTTATATTTATGAAAATAGTTATTTTTAACACCAAACAATTTATTTATTTTGAGCGCTACATAAACTAGGAACAAATTAAAAGTTAGAGCTGATAAGCGGATTAAAAGTTAGCTTTTTTAATAAGGACCGTTCTGAAGTTCACAGATATAGTACGCTTAACCTAAGTGGTGCTCTGGTATTAACGCCTAGTGAGTATCTTCCATCTACTAGATCTCAACTCTAATTCAGACTAACCGATCACTGTAGTATCTTTCAGGAGAAAGTATCAGCCAGCACGGAAGCCGCAGTTATGATAGGAAAGAATAATATCGGCAACGAAATCTTTATTTTCAGCAACTGCCGCGCTTCTATCAAATCTTTTGGATCTTACTCGTTCAATTTTGAACTAACAGTAAACTTCTTTCGGCGGTATCTTCAAGAGATGGCCCAACAAACAACCGTGTACACTTCACATGGGTACGCGGGCATATTGAGGACATGGTATACAACTACAACTTAAAACAACTTTCGCGAGTAATTGACTTTTTGCATTAGATAACTTAAACTGAAATTTCGATGAACGCTGCAAGTGTGAATTATTTATGTGAGGGTAATTGTTGCAATTGAATATGAAATGAAAATTATTTTCCCTAAATGCTGGTAAGCTTTTTAATGATGCAGCGGCTTTAATTAATTTTGAGCTTTTTCTTCACCACAAAAAAAAGACATTAAAATTATTTTGAATGGTTATCTTTCGCTTCATGCGCTGAATAGCATTTGCAAAACTAGAAAACAAATAAGTTGTGATTATATGTTATGCTGCATAGCTTAGCTTTTATAGTTCTAGCTTCAAAGTTGTGCTGAATAGCAACTAATAAAGCTGAATTGGGTTCAAAGACGCGAAATAATAATATATTCACTTAAAATTACTATCTTAAATACGTTCAACATTAAAACAAGTTATGCGAGATCTAGATTCATCAGCAACTTGTTGTTATGCCGTTTTATGCGCTGAATTATGTTTTAATGATATGAGATTTAGCTTTTTTATAAAATCTTGCATCGCTTTGTTAAAAGGGATTGAACGTCAAGATTAAAAGTTGAGCTGAGTAGCATACGAAGCGTGAAGGGGTACCAATAAACGATATTGCAGTGATACAGAAAATTTTTTAAGGTCAAGCCTTGATTTGGCTCATTTAAATGCGCTTTATGTATTTTTTTTTTATGATAACAATGCTTCATATAATACTTTATATAGCATAACTGTTCGACTACGATATGAGCTGTATTGAATTTAGCCGAGCTAAATAAAACTCAGTACTGCAGGCAACGAAATTTCCCCAACTAATGCGATTTTTTTGGCCTTTTACTGCACGCTGAATTGCATTTAAAACCGTAAGTTACAAAAAGGTCCAACATTATTGCCCCAAAAACAGCTAAAGCTTGAGAAAGAATGCTTAAAAACTGTAAGTGAATTGGTATCAGCAATGCTGAATAGTTTAGAAAAGCGTAATACATACGTAATGCATTTAACAATGACATTTTTAGTCCAAGATCTTATCATTTTCAAAATCTGTAATAAGTTATAATGAAAAGCATTAAATTCTAACGTTTATTTAAGATAAGAATCTTTGCTAAATTAACAAGAAGAAAGCTGAATTTAATTGAATTTGGCAAAATTAAGCCGATTAACAAACGTAGAATGGTTTTAAAATAGTATATTCAGTAAGATATTTGATACATGAACCTCGTGGTAAGCTTAACATTTTTTGCTGAACTCGTAAGGCTGTGATGCTTTAACAGCCAGTTGTATTTGTTCTCCTTATACGTTTTAACCTCCTTCTTATTTTAGGCATTGAATATATATTGATGGGCCGTAATATAAAAAATTATAGCGATATGTTAAATTTAAAAACCAAATATTCTAAACAGATGCTAAAAATCTCAGCTGATTTGACTTTAACTGCGCTGAATTCATCTTATTTCGAAAAATGTGTATACGTTTTAAACTTGACCTTTAGTTAGGCGATAAAAATGTATTATGAAAGAACTATACTGACATGGTACGCATAAAAACTGAGTATTCTGAACTAATGAAACAAAGTTAAGCTGAATTCGGACAGCTGAATTACGCCGTTCCTATTAAATTACTCCTTTGGTAGTTTTTTTTTTTCAGTAGTAAATCTTGCGCTGAATTAAAATGAGATATGCTGAATATACGAAAGAACATTTTAGTAATGGTTATACAAGTTGTTTTTAATTTAAAATATTGAAAACAAATTTTTTCCCCTCAGAAAGTTTGAGCTGAAGTGCATAAAAATGCGCTGAATTAAAGTAATTCAGCTTAATTATTCAAAGCCTAAATGTGTTTCATTTATATGAACTTGTTGCTGCTTCATCAAGAAAGCTGCAAAATTATGCATATCTTCAATCCTGTAAACGGAATAGCGTTTTTATCAATCAATACAATTTTAAACAATGAATTATGAGTACACCTTCTCACTCACATTTTAAGGGAGTCTTTCTCCGTTTAAAAGGGGAGCTGAATTAAACTTTTGGAGTTGAATTCCAGTCAAAAACTTGTATTACATTAAAGATAAGTTTTTGTTTGTTTTAATTTAAAACTAGGCGCTGAATTATGTTTGCAATGTTTGAATTTTTATATCGTGACTTTTTTGGTTTCACTTTTTAGATAGCTTTATCCCTTTTGACTTAAATAAAGCGCTGAATTCAGTTTTTTAAGAGCTGAACTGCGTTGAGGTTAAGAAGAAGTGCTATTTAGCAGCAAAAAAGATAATTTTGATTTTTGAATAGCAAGATCAATGTTTTCTTTAAAAAAAAAAGTGCTGAATTGCACCTTTAAGCTTTGAGTTAAATTTTTTAAATGCTGAATTGCCTTGATGGCAAGCGAGTGTTCTATACAACTAGGCCAATGATTTTTTAAACATTAAAATCATTACCTTATATTAAAAGAAAGCGCTGCATTGCACTTTTAAGAGCTGAATTAAATTTTTAAGTGCTGTGTGCTTTGAGGGAAGGCAAAAGTGCTATACAGCTGGGCCAAAGATCATTTTGATTTTTTAAAATATTAAAATCCTTATTTAGAAAATAAAAATATATCTGAAATGAGAATATTTAGCTATTTAAATTCCTTTTTTATCAAGCTCTTTCGCCGCTAGTTTTAAAATAAACTTATCCTTCTATGAGCAGGTGCATTATTACGCCAGTTGGAGCGGTGTTAATTCAGCTCAACATCATTTTCCCAAAATAACTTTATTACAAAATGCTGTCTATGCTAAGCTTTAGTTATATCCAGCGCAAACTTTGCAAAAAGTTAGTCGAATCGAAACTCAAAAGATACAAGTTTATCTTGTGCTAATATCAAAGAGTATATGTATATTTGTTAAGAGGCGTCACTCGATACTTTTGTTGTTGTCAAAGCAACCCTGTCATGTCGAATGTGATTCTCAAGGAAGTTTTGTTTCTGCGTGTACAATTTGTTAGCGATTATATTTTCCCGCATTTCCTGAAATTGCGGACATGCTGTCATTACCGGAGGCCAAAAAAATAGCAGCGAGTAAAAATTTTGCATACTCCAAAAAGTATACAACAAAAAAATTGGAATTCAATAGAGTGCAAAAACTAGCGCATTGAGAGTGAATACAGTAAATTTAAACAGCCCGTTTGGGAATTTTGCATAAATGTTTTAACGCTTACAGCTATGTAAATGTGTATGTGTGTGTGTGTATCATGCAAAATGGCGGCATGTTGCAATCATAGCTGCCATAGCCATTGCCATACTACATACTTTTTAATGCAAATGCCACCATTCATTTGGAAATTTATGAGCACTCTAAGCACAGCTATGGCAACGTTGATTTCAAACAGCGACATTTACGCAGGTATAGTAACACAGTCACCGCCCTTAATGGCATCGTCGATAACTCTAATGGACCAGTTCATGTGGTACATATCTAAGGATATCACATTTGCCACAAGTGCAAATAATATGTTGTATGAGGCTTGTAATATATCAAGCATGAGCTAGCGAAAAAATGTAGTTTGATGGTTCCAACTCTAACTGCAAACTAGGATATTTTGTGTTGCATACTTTTAGGCATGTCACCAGCATGGGTTGCTCACAGCTATACAACCAATTTTTCTTGTTTGTCATGTATTGTCCGCTGCTTGGATTTATGTTTTATTGAATTTGTTGACATTTCGCGTTGCTCGATTGGTTGTTGTTGCAACAGGGCGGAGTATGGCAGAAGCAAGAAAAATGAATGAAGAAACCTTGCAGTGCATGGAATGGCCAACTATATACCCAGTTGTAAGTAGATATCTCCTGCTTTAGCTATTATCATTAATTCGGGCGTAACTGCCTGCGATTATGAGCATCAAGTGTGATCAGGTGTTAATCGTTTTGTCCTTCCCAACTTAGTGAAGGATTTTTTTCATCATTATTATTAATTGGCGCTTCACTGATCAAGAGCTTTTTCCTGTTTCTTACTTGTCACGCCGGTTCGGTTATAAAGGAAGTAGCCGTCATTATGACAATAGTGCTTGAATTAATAATAATAAGTCTGGATTCTGTTATACCTTTACAAATCCTTCGGAGGAATAATTCTAACGCCCTTTGCTTTAAAGGCAATGGGAAAGAATAAAGACCCCGAGATCAGGTCAAACGCCTTCAACAGTTGGCCCCTCTATTATAGCCAGCATACCTACAAAGCTGGCAGGTCCAGGGACACAGCTCTCCATCAGCTGTCCAGCGAAACCCACAGGAATTCATAGTAAAGGAAACAATGATCTGTGCTTTTTTTGACATGGAAGGTTCATTCTACAATATGTCCCACGAAAGCGTTAATATTGCACTGTATAAAAGAGAAATTCAGTGACTTATCCAATGAATCGCGGAAGCCCAGGTGGAGAACTGCGTAGTTCAAGTTAATACCACGAGGTGTCCCCAAGGAAGAGTTCTGTTACCCATTCTGCGGAGCTTAGTAGTGGATGAACTCATGCAATGGCTATCAAACAAATGCATCAGATTACGCGGATGATATAATAATTATTGCCAGGGCTAAATTCGAGAGCAGGCTATTTGATATCATACAGATAGCGTGAAACATTACAAAGAGGTGGTGCGCCAGTGTGGGGCTTAACAATAACCTATTAAACATGGTCATCATACCTTTCACAAGGTGAAGGGTCCTACCTAGCCCTTATAACAATAACAATAGATGACGTAGCTCTGAACCAGAAAGCATCCAATGCCTACGCAAGATCGTTTGGTACACAGATGGCTCGAAAATACCGGAAGGGGCTGGAGTTGGAGTGTTTGAACCCATACCATATTTCAAGCGGAAGTATATTCCATAAGTCAACGCGCTGAGCTGAACCTTCGATGCGTAAACCGCCTCGAAACCACCGGCCTACTTAGCACCAGTCCAGCCGCACTCAAGGCAATTTCCACATTCGAAATAAAGTCGGCACTAGTCTTGGAGTGCATGAAAAAGCCAAACCTATACATCATTTAATACCGCAGGCCTCGGTTTCAGGTCAAAAGGAAGTGGAGGGTAATAAGAGGGCGGACAGCCTGGCGACAGAGCCAACAACTGCATGACCCATTGGCCCTAAACCGCTCCTGACATATGAAAATAGAGGGAAAAGATCAATGCTTTATGTTTAAGGCAATAAAAGCAACCTCTTAGAGGTTCAATTCGCTAGAGGCCAATCATATGCCTTTCGAAAATTAACCCACGAATTCTAACAGCTTTTCTTACAGGATATTGCAAACTCAGCAGAAAATGGGCACACAATCGAATGACACCTGTCGTTTCCGTGATCTTTCAGTGGAGATGGCGGAACTTTTGGAATGCGACACAACGTAGGGCTAACTTTTAGGGCTCGCCATGATTAAAGCATTCCCACGTACAAATCCTAAGGCCAAGTGCGCTAATAGGCTTCATCAAGGACGTCGGCTTAGATGAGGTGTTGTGTCGGAGTTGACAGCACGAAAGACTTATGGTCGCAGTGCATTGTTCAACAATTATCCATATTTACCTGTGATTCTGGCGAGCCGGCAGATCGTTACTTTGATATGCGTGTCGGTCATCGAAACATACATGGTAACGAGATGGCGGATGAGCTGGCACAGCGCGGAGCGGTCTCAGGAGCGAAGGAGATCCTTGCACCCCTGGGACTCATGAAGGGTCGCATCTCGCAGCACTGGATGAGCGAGGCCAACAATAGGTGGAAGCGATTGGGGTCCTGTAGAGTTTGTAAGAGCATGTGGGCTTTATATAACGAAAAACGACCTACAGCTGTCATTAAGACGAACAAAAGAGATATATCCATAGTAGTTGCGGTGCTCACGGACCATTGGTATTTGGGGTACATGCAGCACGTATGGGACTGGAACACAATACCTCCTGTCGCAGCTGCAAGCGTCCGGAGGAGGAGGAAACGGTGGAGCATCTGCTGTACGAATGCCCAGCACACTGTCGAAGCAGAATAAAGGTTCTTGGAAAGCCCTTTTTCGAAAGCCTCCCAGAACGCAAGGATGTTAGGCCGGGAGAGTTTCTCAAATTTATAAACTCCCCGGGATGGATATAGGAGAACGGGTTTGCCTAAGGTGCTTCAAAATTCTTATCTGTATTCTTATAACACCCTTTCATTGGTTACCTCACGAGTTGACGTATCAATACGGCGCATGGGAGCTAATTGGAATCAATTGGGAATCGCCATTCCAACCAATCAATCAACTTGTACAAACTACCAAGAAAGCTTATAGCACAATTGGGTATACACAAAATAGAATTGTTCGATGCCTAAAGCTAAGTAAGAGTACATCAAGAATGCTTCGCTTGAGCGAAAAATTTATTGGTAAATGAATGTTGAAGTTAGTATGTGTTGCATGCAACATTATTGGTGGTTAGTTGGTACTATCTATAGCCGCACTCCTGATTCCTGACATTTGTGCCTTTCTCATTCACTACCACCTGTCACATGGCCAAAGCGTTAAATGAGCGTAGTAAATCGCTATTAACAATAACAACACAAACAAACTTTAAACAACCGCTGGCAGCTACGTGCAGTTACGGGCATACACGGCTTTGTCATACACAGCCTTTGTCTCACCCCTCACGTTATTTGTTGTACCCAGCGATGTGTACAACAATAATGTTGCGGCCGATTGGCATCAACAACGTGATCACTACCGCATAGTTGTGAGTGTTCCCGGTGGCATATTGCGCAATGCTTACTTGAGCATTTGGGCCATTTGTTAAGCTTTTGCGGATTGAATAAATATTGGAAATTTCGAGCAAAAAAAAAAAAAATGCAAAAAATTTGAAATTTCATTCGATTTTAACTACTAGATATTAAGTTCATGAAATTGGTTTATTATAATTCAAACGTACTTAATAATGAGCTCAGTAGCGTAATGAGGTTGAGCTGCGGGATTATAAAAATAAAATTACGATTGCATCAAATACCCGCAAGTATCATTGAAAATGATGGTTGAAGAGCTTTAAAATTAATTATAGCGTGAACAACTTATGGGCGTGGTTTATGTAGTTCACATGGCATAAAGCTTGCGATTAAATTCAGCGTGGTTCAATGTTCGATGTGGAGGGTAGAGTGAAGAAGGCCTCGACGGCACTTTATGCATATCAAATAATCCTGGAGTGTAAGTGAGGTTTATCGCTCTCTCTCATTGGAGATTTACAGCGATTCCTGGTGGCAAAGAAAATAGCGTTAAATACTGCAACGAGGCTCACTTCCTCTGGGCAGCTTGAGCGCAGGCCATAGGGCCATAGTGCCTAATTACACTTCTGGGTATACACTTCTGGGAATACTGCGACCGACCAGTTCAACCTAGCCTAGTTGAACATACATATATGTATCTAATAACTACGTAGTGCAGCAGGAAGTGAGTGACAACTTTATATATATTACCCTTCGCAAATAAACGAACAAAAAATGAAGTTCCTTTTTCAGTAAAAGGAAAAGTTAGGAAAGTCAAGCAAAGGAAAGGAAATGGAAGTGAAGGGAAGGGAATGGAAGGTAACATAAGAGAAGAAAATGGAAGCGAAGGGAAGGGAATGGAAGAAAATTGAAGGGAAGAGCGTTGAAGGGAAGGGAAAAGTAGGGAAGGAAAGGGTGGGAAGGCAAAGTATCTAAGGGAAAAACATGATAGGGAAAAGGAAGGAAGGGGAGAGAAGGGAAGGCAGAGCAGGGAAGGGAAGGAAAAGAAAAAAGACGAAAAGAAAGGCTAAATAAGGCAAGCAAAAGTAAGAAAAAGGAAGGAAAGGAAATAAAAGGGGAATGATAGGTAAAGGAATGGAGGGTGTGGGGTGGGTAGGGAAGTGAAGGGAAGGAAAGGGAAGGAAAGGGATGAGAAGGGTAGTTGAAAGATGGGAAGGGATGGGAAGAGTAGGGGAGAGAAGGGAAGGACAGAAAATGTAAGGGATGAGAAGAAAAGGGAAGGGAGGGGAAAGTAAGTGAAGGACAGAAGATGAAAGGAATGGGAAGGGAAGAAAAGTAAGGGAAGGGAGGAAAATGAAAAGAAAGAGAAGAGAAGGGAAGGAAGAGAAGGCAAGGGCAGGGAAGGGAAGAGCGAGCAAGGGAAGTAAAGGAAAGGAAAAAAAGGAAAGAAAAGGAAAGTAAAGTAAGGGAAAGTAAGGGAAGGGAAAAAAGTGATAGGGAAAATAGAAGAAGGGAAGGGAAGAAAATGATAGGGAAGAGAAAGGAAGGGAAGGGAAGAAAATTAATGGGAACAGAAGGGACGGTTAGGGAGGGACAGGAAAAGTAATGGAAGGGAAGAAAATGATATAGAAAAGAGAGGAAGGGAAGGGAGGAGAAAGGGATGAAAATGAAAGGGAAGCGAAAGGAGGGGAAGAGAAAAAAAAGTAAGAGAAGGGAAAAAATAAAAAGGAAAAGAAGGGAAGGGAGGGGATGGAAGGAAAGGTAAGGGAAGTGAAAGGAAAGTAAGGGAAAGGAAGAAAATTTAGGGTAAGGTAGAAAATTAAAGAAAAGAGAAGAGAAGGGAAAGGAAAGTAAGGGTTGGGGAGAAAATTAACGGAAGGGATGAAAATTAAAGAAAAGAGAAGGGAGGAAAGGAATGGGACTAGAAGGGAAGGGGAGCGAATGGAAGGAGAGGGCAGGGATTGGAAAAGAGGGGAAGGGACGGGAAGGTAAGGGAAGGGAAGGGAAGGGAAAGGAAGGAAAAAAAGGATGGGAAGAGAAAGGATGGGAGGGGAAAGGGATGGAAGGAAATGAATGGGAGGGAGGGGAATGGTAGGGAAAGGAAGGGGAGGGGAGGAAAGGAAAGAAAGGGAAAGTAATGGGAGGGGAAGGGGAGGGAAGGGAATTAATGGGGGGGGGGGGGGGGGGGGGAGTGGTAGGGAAACGAAGGGGAGGGGAGGAAAGGAAAGCAAGGGAAGGTGATAGACGGTAAAAAAGGAATGGAGGGTAAATTAATGTAAAGATTTGTTTACGGTAACAGTTCATCGACGAGGTTTAGACGAGTTATCGATTTGCTATCGAAAATTTATAAATTTTCTACTTATAACAAAGTCTGGCAAAGAACTATCGACTTTCTATGGAGGAGCTATCGGTTTTTATAGAAAAGATAACGATTTGATAAATAAAAGTTATCGGGAAGTTGAATTTTTATTGTAATGTTGCCAATCTTTTATGGACATGCTATCGAAGAGTTATAGCTTTGCTGTCGAACATTTTATTTTTTTTTTCAAATATTTATAGATTTCCTCTGGCAAAATTTATCAAAATACTTTCGAATACTATCGAACTGCTACAGAAGTGCTACCATTTTCTTATCCAAAAGTGTCAAAAGGAAATTGTTTTTTATCTATTTGTTATCGGTTTACTATAGAAATTTTATCGTTTTATTATCGAAATATTATCGATTTTTAATCGGAGTGTTAACAATTTGTTTTCGATATGTATCGAAAGGTGTTCGATAAATTATCGATTTGTTATCCATTTGCTACGGAAGTTTTAACAATTTGCTATCAAAAAGTTAACAATTCGCTTATAATGAGTTATTGATTTGTTATCAGAATCTATACAGTTTATTTTCGGATCGTTATTGATTTCCTATCGTTCTCTAGACAAGGACACACCCCGATGGTTTTGTGGAGTGTTATCGATGTTGGTGGTCTTTCACCGGATATAGACTTGGCACGTTCCGGTAACAAGCACCATTAAGGTACAAACTTGCCCATCTCGGGAACGTTTTAATATGACTACATTGAACGCAATGGGCCATACCGCTCCACAACCCCATGTTCCCCGAGGAACTTGAAGGTTGCCAGAGCTTCGCCTGCGAAATATATGTATATAGCAGTATACCGCTATCTAGTATCGGGCAAACGGAATATATGGTCCCGCGCCTGAGCTTTGAAAAGCATATTGGGGCCACAATTGAGCCGGACGGTTGGTACCGGGGTGCGAATATGGCAGAACATGCTATACATGTGTATACAGATGGTTAATGGAAGGGGTGGGGTCTGCTGTTTACTGTGTCGGCCCAGAAATAAGTAGATTCCACGGGCTATCAGATTATTGCGGCATTTTGCAGGCGTAAATAATAGCACTGAAGAAAGTAGCAGACATTTTGTAGGAAGCGGTATTAAGCTGCAGTCGCTTTAATATATATATTGATAGTCAGGCTGCGATTAAGGCAATAATCTCACAAAGTACTTTTTCAATAAGTATTTTTTAATGCAAGGAAGCATTGTAAACACTTCCCTAAGGCCGGGCCATACATCTTTATTGGGTTCCCGGTCATAAAGGGATAGAAGGTAAGGAACGGGCCAATAAGTTGGCAACGGAGGGCGCAATATTCGAACGTCCAAATCCGTTTGAGTGAAATCAAAAGGAGACAGGAGTTACATACGATCCATCAATCAGGAAAGGCGTGGACAAAAGTGCGGGTCTACAAAATTTCTAAGATCATGTGCAAAGCCTACGACATTAGACTCAAAAAGTGGCTCATATCGCTTAAGAGAGAAGACTTGCGGCTCACCATGGGCATACTGACTGGACACTGCCTTCTGGCGTCACATGCTTATAAGTTTCAGGATGAAACTGTTGAGCACGTTCCGTGTTCGTGTTCTGCGCTAGCCAGGTCAAGGCTCCAGCTATTTGGGGCGGCAGAGTTGCCAGATCTCGAGGCAGCAATTAAGTTGGGTCCTAAAAAACTGCTAGTATTTGCCAAGATGACGGAGTTATCTATAACATATGTTCTGGCACCTGATTAGGGTTCTTTCGTTTGATCAACAAACAAATTCTGGTAGCACTATGGACACATTCAGTTTATGTGAGGTCTCTATTGATTGGCCAGTTTGACCTAACCTAACCTACCGTACAAGTTAGCGCACTCATTCAGTACTTAGGCTTACTTGCAAATCAAAATTACTATAAGGATTATTTTAATACCATATTTCATATGTGTAAAAGATTTTATTCAAAAACTTCCATTCTCAATCTTTTGGACTTCTTTACGGAAACTGTATCTTAGCTGAATCCACAGCCGCAGAGTGCGCAACTTTTATGGAAGGGATTAAATATTTTCAAGAAAACCATAAAGTTATGTACAAAGTAGTATAGTTGCTCCTACTAAATATGAAGGAAAAAATGCGTTTATACCCTTAATGACATCACTACAAACTAAATATTGTGAAATGGGAACCCATATTAAACATTGCATAACTTTAGGCGCATAAGCGCGTGTACCAGTAAACAAAAATTATTGCTATTTAGTTATGCATACTTCGCAATGGTACACACAATAAATTAAAGACTTTCGTAAACAACTTCCGCCAACTGCATTCATACAGATAACAAGGGCTCAGAGCTATGCGAGCTATGAAACAATATACAAAAAAATATAACAACATAATAGCACTTGTGCTAAGTTGCGTAACTTAAACACATACTTACTTAGAATATTTGTGAAGCAGGTATTAACGCAGCTCATAAACGATTTAAGCTTTATAGCCTTAGCATTTAGTTTTCTCACGTACCATATAATACCAAACGTAAAGAGACTAATCCGCCGCACTTAATGAGGTGGGTGAGTAAGTGAGAATACGAGCGTATGCCAATGAGCGCATGGTTTTTAATAATACTTGGGAAATTTTACATACAGTAGATATTAATACCTGCACTAATATAAGCTAAATTATCTTTTGTTATTCCACACCTAATACCTTGTCTTAATCTGCTGCTTATTCATCTTTATTTTACTTACCGACCATCTCTCTCTTTTATTTTACAGGTAGTACATGCGATGGATCGCACTTCACGCGCCACCGATTATCGTTTCATTAAGGAGCCAAATGGTGCGCTCACAATAACAAATGTTATGCTCGAGGATGATGGCAAGTGGCAATGTGAGGCGGAGAATTCCCGCAGATATACGGAAAATGCGAGGCCGGTTAAATTGGTGGTATTAGGTAAGTTTAGCAAAAGCGTACTATTAATTGGGTAGAGAAGGGAGGAGTCTTTAGAAACACTAGGTCAACGAACTGGTCCGAAACAAAGATATCCAAAAGAAGTTGTCGCAATGGAGCTGTGTCTTTTTGTAGAGTAGATGAAGTATTCAGGCACGAGTATAGGGATATGTTGGGGATATACAAGCGTGAAATTTCCAGGGCGAAGAGAGTTTTATGATAAAATTTCTAGTCCAGGGACCAAGAGAGAAAGAAAACGGGGAATGGTCGCACAAAAAAGAAAAGTCTCTTGATGCGCTTTTCGGTACACATTTCCAGCAGACAGCATTTACACTTCGATTAAGGAGCGGGTAGCGCCGAGATTGGTGATCGGTGCAAATATCAAATGGGTGGCGAGCGTTTGTTGCTGTGTTAACGATAAAGACACTACCCGAAGGCTTTGTGGAGTGTTATCGATGCTGATGTTCCTTTGCCGGATATAGATCCGGCACGTTCCGGTAAAACAGCAACATTAAGGTGCTAGCCCGACCATCTCATCAACGATTTATATGACCACATTAAACGTTCTATACCATCCCGCCTTCCCCAACTCCTAGTTCCAAGAGGAAGGTGTGGCCGCCAGAGCCTTGGCTGTTAATCAAACATGATTCGCCAAGGGTAGGTGCGGTTGACAATTGGGTTGGGTAAGCTATATGTTGCGCTGGCAAACCTTTGAGAGGGTTGCGCTGCATAACCCCTTGAATCAGTTTGGTATTTTAGTCGTACCTACCGCGGGTATATTCTAAGCCCCCTAACCCGCTGGGGGATGGAGAACTGCTCGTGTAGCTTTCCTACCAAAAACGTGGATCATCAGCCATATATATCCCAAAGACCATAGGTCGATTAAGTTAACATAATTGATGCTTTAAATCATTGGGATGCTGACTGATGTGTACATAAATCCCAAGACTTAAGACTTCACATATCACTTCTCCCTGGACTTGGTTATACTCGCCAGGTACCGTACGCAACCTTGCTTCAGGCAATGGCTTTACTCTCCTGTTGACCAAATCAGATCGGATCAAAGAAGGAGATGCGCCCGTATCTACAGTCAGTACACGTTCTTTGCCATCCACATTTCCTCTGACGGCAATACTGCTTGATTTTCTTCCGATTTGTGACCCAGAGATAACGGGACATTACACAGCTGGAGCTAGCTCTCGATCTTGAAATCTAACTCGCTCTTACTCATCTCCTCCAGCTTTGTTCTTTGTTGAAACTACTAGGATCTAAATCGCAATGGAGTGCAATGTGACATAACTTCCCGCATTTGCAGCATTTGATAACTCCGAAATTTTTCTGTTGTGATCCCTCCAGTGCTTCCAATATTGTGTTCACTCAGTCTGCGCTTTCTACCTCCACACGGCGTGCTTTGAAAGCTGGCTTACAGAGAAGCGATGCTGTTTCCTGGAACAGAGCATGCGATACCGTTTCTGCGAATGTAGGTTTTGGGTTTACGTATGCCGCTCGATTCGTTTCCACGTCCCGTATGCCATTTATAAAACTCTGGATTTTTTCCCTCTCGGTGTGTTCCACGGGTGCGTCTGCATTTGCGAGATGAGCCAATCTTTCAACATCCGATGCGAACTCTTGCAAAGTTTCATTCGATTTTTGGTACTGGTTTTGCAACTCAATTTGGTATATCTGTTTCCTGTGTTCGCTCCGTGTCGCCTCTCTAGAGCGCTCATCAATGTTTCATAGTTGTTCCGTTCGTACTCTGAAATCGTCTGCAAGATTTCATCTGCAGGCCCTTTCAATGCCACGAACAATGCAGCAACTTTATCTTCAGCATTCCAGCTGTTCACTGTTGCGGTCTTATCAAAATGAAGTTTAACACCTGGAAAGGAACAGAACCATTAAACGTTGGTGATTTTATCTTCGGAGTAGACGTTGAAGTGATTGGACGGTTCAAGTGTAACTCCTGAATCCGATCTTAAAAGCATCCATCTCGGCCTCCATTTTATCTTGTGTTTCACTAAAAACCTCCAGCTGCGATGAGAATTTTGTTTCCTGTGCCTCCAGCTGCGAGGATATGCGATCCTCTTGTGCTTTCAACTGCTCAGCCAACTGAGATGTCAAATATGACTTCTGTTCTTCCAGTTGTGATGCCATATATGGCATTCCAGTTGGGATGACATATGCGACGATATTTCTGAAATGCGTGCCTCCTGTGCTTGCATCTTGGATTTTATACGTGTTTCCTGTGATTATATCTTGGATGTTATATGGTTTTCCTGCGATTCCAGTTGAGATGACATACTTTCAGTTATACGTGTTTCCTTGGTTTCCATCTTTCTATCTGTGATAAAAAAAGCTAATATAGCATTATTCCCGCCGCTTGCGACTGGACTCGGACTTCCGTTCTTCTCTTCGATTTTTGTTGCTGTCTCGACCCCATCAGGATAAAAGACATACTCGTCCACACTAATACCTTCCGACTTCAAAGCGTCTCGTAGTCGTGCTTGAAGTTCGATCTTATTGCCGGTTTTATTTAATCCACGGTTCTCCAACTTCCTTTTCAGTTGCTGGATCCTCAATACACTTAACTTTGCCATGTCCTTGTTGTCCTCTGGAATTTAGTCAACAATTCCTCTTCTGGCATCAATTGTAACGAATTTAGGGAAATTCCGCCTATTTTCAACCTTCTGATTACTTTCGTATCGCTACACTGTTGAATAAAACTCTCCAATATTCTGTATTACAAAATAGTCTTTAACTGGACTACTTTGGAAGTACCTCGCAATTAAACCTCACTTCGCAATTGATAGCGTGCTTAAATCAAACTGATCACAGATTACTCAACTTTCGCTGCTTTTATACTGTGTGCCCAAATGCCTAGACGTCTCTTCTGCTAGAATTTTCTACTTGGTTACCAGCTATAAATTACAGAAACACGTTTATAGCCTCTCGCATAGCCATATGCGCGTGTATATGTGAGAACTACTTCGCTGATGATTGCATACTTTTGTGAGTATATCTCCGCTGCTTGTATGTACATATGTGATTGAATTGTTTATGTACATACAAGTGACTGCTTAGTATCGGCTTAGAGATGATAGTATCCCTTAGTGTTGCTAATATTCGTCACAATATTATTTGCGAGGACTGTGCGTCAAAGAAATAAAAATGATTTGAAAAACGTTACCAACTGTGTTGACATTTGTGACAGCGATTTGAATGTTGATATGATATATTGCCTCACAATATTGAGATAGGGAAGCGAAAAAATTGAAAGGCAAACACCGTTTCAAAATTGGTATATGTGATACTACTTAGTTTGTTGTGTGTGTAAGAAATGAGAAGCAAATTATAATATAAGTGGTATAGAAAATGAGGGTAAATAAGAGAAAGAAGCAAGTAAAAACGAGGGCACGTATAGGAGTTTGTTGACATGTAGTCTTCTTGAGATTTACTTTCAACATTTAATGTAGCTCTAAGATTAGCAGGGATGCACCTTAACGTTAAGCTAATCGTTTATCAAAAAATTTCCACCGTTTCCGTTGAAACACTTCGAAATATTATCGATAAAGAAATTATCAAGATAAATTGTATCTCGTTTTTAACCGAAACGAAAAGCTTTCGTTAACGTTAAAAACGTTAACAAAAACGTGATACTTTATGTTTGAATTGTGCTGGCAATGCTATAGCCATGGTGAAGCCGTAAGGTGGCAACAACGAGCGCACATACACACACAAACTCTATGTTATTTGTTTGTGTAATTCGTTGGTGGTAATGTCAAAAATACTCTGAGAAATGTTTGTACTGTCAAAATTCATGAGAAAAGTTCCAATCAGCTTGGCTAATGCTTTCAACTTTAATGACTGCGCCATCAATCAGCTTTGCCAGCATAGTTTGAAATTAATAATCAACATAAACGATTTGATTTCGTTTTGATATGGCAGAAAACGAAACGAAATCATTTCGTGAATTTGACGATCTTAACGTTAAAAAACGAAACGAAATGACTTCGTTTCGTTTATTAACGTTGATTATCGTAACGAAATGATATCGTTTCGTTGGTTAAGCATGCCTGAAGATTAGACAGTGCAATGTCTTTTAAATCTGCTTAACAGTCTAGACTCACTTTGAAGTATTCCTGCTCAATAACTTTCAGGTCCATGTTTATCCTTTGCCGTTTTATGCAAAATTTAGAATCTCCCCCCAGTACACTCATCCCCATTACATCGTTTTGTTTAGTTTTCTTATTGTTCCATCAAATGTAGTTACTTCCAAACATGATAGAAATATAGAGAGGTAGTTATACTTCTTCTTTTTTTGGCTTTTTTTTAAACATCACTACTACATCGTCAAAAAATATACTTCCCAAAACAATATTTTTTTTGCAATTCCACATATTTTTCCTTCGATCCGTTGGTCTATTTTTCGAAGTTATGCTTGTTCGGCTTCGATCGTTCGCATTCGGTTCAACATAACGGCTGCTCCGAACTGCACGTCACCGCAAACATACATCATAATTTATTTTCCACTATTGGATCTTAAGTCATTGACATGGCAGCCAGCTTATCACTGGTGTGAGGGCTTAGCCGAACTTCGGAGTACCCTTCCATGTCACTGAGCGGCTTTAAAGCATGCATTGGGCGGTATTCGAATAGAGACTCCACTCACCATGTGAATAACGGGCATAATTTTGCGCGAGATCCCTTTCACAATAAAAACAAAAATTTTCCGTACTTGATGGAACATAAGTAGAGCTTATAATCACAACTGCAAGACACTGGCCGGTAGTCCAAGATGCGGTCGGAATGCATATTCCTATGATCGATGTGGACAAGAGGCTTGGTTTTATAGATTTTAAAAAAATGTCCGCGAAGTTTATCCGCGAGTAAGAGTCTATTGCAAACAAGTAAGGAAGGCTAAGTTCGGGTGTAACCGAACAATACATACTCAGCTGAGAGCTTTGGAGACAAAATAAGGGAAAATCACCATTTAGCAAAATTACCCTAGGGTAACCCTGGAATGTGTTTGTATGACATGGGTTTCAAATGGAAGGTATTAAAGAGTATTTTGAAAGGGAGTGTGCCATAGTTCTATAGGTGGACGCCATTTCGGGATATCGCCATAAAGGTGGAACAGGGGTGACTCTAGAACAGGCATGCTTAACGAACGAAACGATATCATTTCGTTACGATAATCAACGCTAATAAACGAAACGAAGTCACTTCGTTTCGTTTATTAACGTTAAGATCGTAAAATTAACGTTAATTTGACGTTCTTAACGTTAATAAACGAAACGAAATGACTTCGTTTCGTTTATTAACGTTGATTATCGTAACGAAATGATATCGTTTCGTTCGTTAAGCATGCCTGCTCTAGAATGTGTGTTGTACGATATGTCTATCAAATGAAAGGTGTTAAGGAGTATTTTAAAAGGGAGTGGGCCTTAGTGCTATAGGTGGACGCCTTTTCGAGATATCACCATAGAGGTGGACCAGGGGTGACTCTAGAATGTGTTTGTACGATATGGGTAGCAAATTGAAGGTATTAATGAGGGTTTTAAAAGCGAGTGACCCTTAGATGTATATGTGAAGGCGTTTTCGCGATATTGACCAAAATGTGGACCAGGGTGATCCAGAAAATCATCTGTCGGGTACTGCTAACTTATTTATATATGCAATACCACAAACAGTATTCCTGCCAAGATTCCAAGGGCGTTTGATTTCGCCCTGCAGAACTTTTTCATTTTCTTTTACTTAAAATGTAGGTGTCGCACCCATTTTACAAAGTTTTTTTTAAGTTATATTTTGCGTCAATAAACCAATCCAATTACCATGTTTCATTTCCTTTTTCATATTTGATATAGAATTATGGTTTTTTTTTTCATTTTTCATAATTTTCGATATCGAAAAAGTGGGCATGGTCATGGTCGAATTTCTGCCATTTTTTATACCAAGATAAAGTGAGTTCAGATAAGTACGTGAACTAAGTTTAGTAAAGATATATCGACTTTAGCTCAAGTTATCGTGTTAACGGCCGAGCGGAAGGACAGACGGACGACTGTTTATAAAAACTGGGCCTGGCTTCAACCGATTTCGCCCATTTTAACAGAAAGCAGTTACCATCATAGAATCTATGCCCTACCAAATTTCACAAGGATTGGTAAATTTTTGTTCGACTTATGGCATTAAAAGTATTCTAGACCAATTAACTGAAAAAGGGCGGAGCCACGCCCATTTTGAAATTTTCTTTTATTTTTGTATTTTGTTGCACCATATCATTACTGGAGTTGAATGTAGACATAATTTACTTATATACTGTAAAGATATTAACTTTTTTTTTTAATTTTACTTTTAAAATATTTTTTTTTTAAAGTGGGCGTGTTCGTAATCCGATTTTGCAAATTTTTACTAAGCACACATATAGTAATAGGAGTAACATGCCTACCAAATTTCATCATGATATCTTCAACGACTACCAAATTACAGCTTGCAAAGCTTTGAAATTACCTTCTTTTAAAAGTGCCGCGCCCATTGTCCAAAATTTTACTAATTTTCTATTCCGCGTCACAAGGTCGACCCACCTACCGAGCTTCATCGCTTTAGCCGTCTTTGGTAATGAATTATCGCACTTTTTCGGTTTTTCGAAATTTTCGATATCGAAAAAATGGGCGTGGTTATTGTCCGATTTCGTTCATTTTAAATGGCGATCTGAGATGAGTGCCCAGGAATGTACATACCAAATTTTACTCAAGTTATCGTATTTACGGACGGACGGACGGACATGTCTAAATGAATTTCTTTTTTCGCCCAGATCATTTTGATATATAGAAGTCTATATCTATCTCGATTAGTTTATGCCGTTACGGATTACCGTTATGCGAACAAAGGTAATATACTCTGTGAGCTCTGTTCAGCTGAGTATAATAAAAGTTGCAAATTTTCGGAGGCTCATTCTTCCGGAAAAAGGTGAAGTTTGGTGGAATTGGCCGGTGTACTAAGATCTTATATAGACTGAATTTGTACACAGCGTAAGAATTTGTTATTCGACCACACTGAAAAGTCTAACATAGAACCAGGAGATATCTCATGGAATAACTTCCGCCTAGGCAAATCATAGCAATTTGGTTCTACGTGTTTACTGCTTGGTCGACCTTTTTGCAACTACTTCCTTTTTTAAGCGGTCTTGTTATAGCATCTTCTCTTTCTGCTTGAAGGACTGCGATTTTCTTTGTCAGCTCAGCTCATCCGTCTTTTCGCAACTACATATGCTGATTCTGATGTAGATAATTTCCCTAATAGCCCGCTGTTAGTCAAACTAACCCAACTGCATAGTGAGCAATGAATGCTACTTTGGACTAGGTAGGCAATTTAAAAGTAAAGTGCTCTCTCGACAAACGAAAATCATACGCTACTAGTCACTTATCGTACCCATCCCGCTATATGGTGCAGAAGCATGGACCATGAAAACATCAGATGAAGCGGCTCTGGGAGTGTTCGAGAGAAAATTTCTTCGAGAGACTTATGGACCTGTAAACATTGGCAATGGGGAATAACGAAGAAGATTTAACGATGAGTTTTACGAGCCTTTCATGCATACATCAACTTAGTCCAGCGAATTAAAACGCAGCGGCTTCGCTGGCTAGGCCATGTTATGCGAATGAAAGATGGTACTCCGGCTAAGAAAGTGTTAATTAATTAAGTAAGTAAGCATGTCAAAGGTTTACCTGCGGACCTAGAGGAGTATGAAAATGTGCCGATACTAAGAAGAGCCTGTATATCGAAACGACTCAAAGACGCATTAAACACATATAATAAGATGTGAAGACTATTGCGCTGTCCAAACTATATTCAGCACGAAATGTTTGCCTTTGGAAAAAGTTTATGCAAGTTAAAGGACTATAGTCCTTGTTTTATAAAAAAATTAATTTGTTGGGCCAACTCGCCCAACCAACAACACTAAACAACACAAGTTCAAATAGTCTTTTACAAGTATATTTTAACTCAGTTTATTCACAATTATAATTAAGATTAAATTACTCTTAACTCCAATCCGTCCCGAACTCGACTGCCGGCTCTGCCGCAACTGCTCCCATATATAGCCAATCAACAAGCCGCGACGCGCCTCTTGCGTAACTTGTTGACAGGCCGCTGTGTGAGAATGTTGAAGTCGGTTTCTTCCCACAGGTGCTGTATGTGTGCATTTCACAATCATGTGTAATAGAATTTAGCTGACTGTGCGTCTGGAGTAGTTCCGTAGCATGAGTGTTAATTGCCGTCACTAACCATGGCCTTGAATTAAGGTGTTAGGTTGCCATGCGCGGCCGTATGTAGTGAGAACCATAATTTGCAGGTGTTAGTTGCCGTCACTAGCCATGGCCTTGAATTAAGGTGTTGGGTTGCCATGCGCAGCCGTATGTTGTGGGAAAGATAATTTGCTGACTCGGCGCGCGTGTACTGGCCATACGTGGGAATGTTGCGATAAGGGCAACTGGCGTGTGTTAACTCTTCCCCCTTTAAAGATCTGCGTCCCGCAGATTAGGATTTGGACAAGTGTCCTCTTTATGTTGTCTTCTAATGGATAGTCGCAATTCCGGGAATTTTGGGCCCGTTGTTAATTTCCTCCAAATTATCCAAATCATGAGCAGGAGCAGAAGTAGCCCCAAAGTTTCCGACGCCGTGAACCAATTTGTTTTGTCCCTCAGGTACCTCAAGGTACCACCATTGCCAATTGTCATCTCGTGTACAAGATTGAGGTTAACTGCAAGGCTTTTATTTGCAACAGTAGATAGCACAGGGGGGAGTATTTGAACTCCTGAACTACTCATACTCCAGTAGGTTCTGTCACCAATGCGGATCGTTTCATTGTCCAGTTGAAGGATGTAAGAGCCGCTCAGGTGATTGGGAGCATCACCTGACCACACAGAGTTATTGAAATTGTCTAAGAGAATCGTGTCTTCCTTGATCACCTCAATCGTTGAGTCATTGCAATTGATGTACCGACAACTAGTTTTACCACCTTTGAGCAGACGTGGCAGACAGTCGTCCTCTCGTAGTAGGTCCAGCGCTTTTTGCTTGCATACCATTGCGCTTGTAAGGTGGGTGCAGCTATCTTTGATACCATACGTTTGCTCTTTGTTGATTAAGACTGTGCTGTACTTCAGGTCTATGCGATGTCCGTCTTTTACAATTGCTCTGGTGATCAGATGGTTAAATCTCGTTTGGGCCACCTTTGGCATGGACACAACGTAGAGTAGCATTGTGCCGTTGGTGTAGATTGAAGGTTCGCTGAATTCTATTGCTTCGATCACATTGCTGTATGGAAGGACATCTACTTCGCTTATAAGTCCATTGATCTCTTCTTTGTCTAGTAGGTTGCTGTTGACAATACCTGCCTTAGCCATCTGGCAGGCCTGCACCAGTTCGTTCATATCGTCCTTCAGGATCATGACTTTCTGAAGGATTTCTTGTGAAAGCTTTATGAGATGATTCTGGCCAATGATGTCATTCGTGTTGGTTACGATGCCGTTGACAACCTGCAATAACTCATGAGTTTTCTTAAATATTTCAGAGTTTACCTTGTATTGTTGGTTATTGTTAGATACTAGCGTGTCTTGGGCTCGTAGGAGCTCATCCCAGTCGGAAACGTCGGGGGAACCGGCTATCCATTTCCAAGCCGATCCTATCCAGTTGATTGATCGCTTGATTCTCTTGTTCTTTGGGCCTTTTAACTCCTCGAGCTGCGTTTGGATTTTACTCAAGTGGAAAGAAATGACGTCTGTGAGGTCGTTCGTTTCATCCAGTTTCTTGACTTCAATTTCCAGGCGGTTTGCTATTTCCTCATAACGGGCTAGGTTGATTACATGAATTAATTTGAAGTAGCCATTGATTATCCAGCCGTACCCTTCACGTACGGTTACCACGGGCGAGTCGAGATCGAATACCACATATGCTTGTGCGGATGCACAGAGGCAGATTCTAGGAGTCGGAGTACACATAATTCTAATAACTAGTGAAATACATAGTTAACTATTGCTATTAAAAAATTTACATTTCAAAGTTTAAGTACTAGTCTAAGTAAATTTCAAATTTCATTTTAATTTAGGTAGATTTTAGATTTCAAATTGTAATTAACATTTCAAGTATAAAGTAGACTATTTTTAAATCCTATTGCTATACCTAATGAGTGGAGCTCGGGTCGGCAAGGGTTTGACAGGATTCTACGAGGACCCAGGAGTGATGTTAAAAGTGGAATTTTTCTGACAGTTAGTTTTCAGTAATTAATTTAGTAAGTTAGTTGTTAGTTTTTGTTAGATTTATATTTTTTCTTTTTTTGTTACTTTTTTTGTAAGTTAGTTAGTTAGCTTTAGGTTTTTGTTAGTGTTAGTATTTTTCGAGGAATGTTTCCCCTTTTTTTCTTTTTTTTTTTTTTTTTTTTTTTTGTGGCTTTTAGCGCCTTTGATTTGTGAGATCATGTTTCTCTCTCAAATAATTCTTTAACTTTTGTTCTTTTGTTTTACTTTTTTTGTTTTCTTTTGCGGCTTTTAGCGCCTTTTATTTGTGAGATCATGTTTTTCTCTCAAATAATTCTTTAACTTTTGTTATTTTGCTTTTCTTTTTTGTTTTGTATTGGAATGCAGGCATAAACTCAGATGACATGACGAAGGCTCGTGAGTATCCCCTTTGAAAGTGAACAACATAAGTTTTTGTAAGTGAAAATTTTCCCGCCCATCGAACGAGTGACTTCTCATGTCAATTAAAGCCAATAGTCCCATGGAGGAATTGAACCACTTCGATTGATATCGCTCGGACCACCGAGTTAACTGGAATTGAACCAATACGACAGATCGAATACAAAAGTGAATTTGTACCCGGACCACCGGGGCTTAGGGATCTATGCATGAGTTTTCTACCTCTTGACCAACATTATTAATTCTTCGGCCTTGCCGAGCTTTTGAGTACTAGAATTTCGACCAGAGGAGCCAACATTTCTCGAACCAGCTATGGGGGATCGTGTGTATCCGTTTTAGAGGTCGCATTGCCATTTGTCATGTTCGATGGCGCCACCTCCTACTAAGGCACGATTTGTCCTACTTAAAAGCCCGCTCTTGTTTTGAAGTTCCCTCTTAGTGCCGAATCTCGCCTCTTATGTTTTTTGTAAGTTTTTAATGTGTCCTTGGACATTTTGTCTGTTTATAGACATTTTTGCTTTCGTTAGATAATTTTAATATCCGATTTGTGGAATTTTTTCCCACTTTGCGTGGTTATAGTGGAATTTCTATTTTCCGCCACAGCTTCTTTCTTATAAAGTGGCTTTTGCTTGCTTTTTATTTGTTTATTAGCTATGAATAATTCATCGCCACTGTCAAAATTGCGGGGGGGCGAACGAGTTTTATTATTTCTTAAGTTCCTTCTTTCCCGTTCGTGTAGAAGAAGAGCCTTTATGTCCTCGTTAGTGCGCTCCCTGAAGTTTGCTAAATCCTGGTAATTTATCCTAGCTGTCCTATTCAGAAAAACATCAGCCGGTTTGCGCTTTATTACGGAATGTATTGTGTTATTATACCTATCCACAGTTATTGCGACGCGTTCTTCAGGTGTTAATCTAGGAAATTCAACGGAAAGGCAGCGGTATATTTCGATCAAAGTAGAGTGTAGCCTCTCTACCTGACCATTGGCCTCGCTTCGCTGCGTTGGTGTTTGGTATATTTCTATCCCTAAGGACCTGATATAATTCAATACAAGTGATGACAAGAATCCGCGTTCATTTTCCATCACCAAGGCTCGTGATACTGTGAAATAATGCAGCGCGATCGTTAGGTTCATTCGCAAATGAGGAGATGACTTATTTTTGATTGGGAAGAGCTTAGCAAATTTGGTAAATTTGTCGATACAACTCAAATATTTTTGTCGTTCAATTTCGAAGATGTCGATGTGCAAGATTTCGCACGGATAACTAGGAATGGGAGTTGGTTGCTCATATGGTTTAGAAGGGTGCCTATCGTATTTGTTCAATTTACATGTTTCGCATTGGCTAATGTATTCCCTAATTTGTTTGGACATTGCGGGAAAATAAAATTTGTCCAGTACCTGTTCCCTATTCTCACGAGCATTTCGATGCGCGCGCTTGTGCTCCTTCTCGATAATGTCGAATACCCTATCGGCTATTGTCACATCTTCTACCACGCGCTGCGTGATCCTAATTTTATATCTGCTGAAATTGTTAACGTATACAGCCTGCAAACTATGGAGGTCATCTTCCGGAATTTTAATGCCATTTATAACATTTGGGTTGAGGTAATTTTTGAGGACTGGTGACAAAGCTTCGACGCTTAATACAGGCATTGTGACAAAGTACCTTTTGTACCCCCTATGAGGCTCTTCTGTACACTCGCAACTCGCCCCCCGCCTAAAAATTATTTGATTTCTAAACACATTTATGGGTGCCTCTACGTGAGGTATGAGGTCAGAGCTGTCCTGCTCTGCGGAGTGCATGGTACCCTCTGAAGCAGTGTCAGTTTCAGACACCGCGTCAGCTATAGTACTCGATGGTTGTACAGCTATGGAGTCAGTGAGTGCGTTCACTTCCGTCTTGAGACGGGAGAGTGCATCAGCGACTACATTTGTCTTACCTGGCTTGTAGATCAACTCGCAGTTATATTCCTCTATACGAGCTTTCCATCGCTTGAGCTTTGCATTGTAATTACGATTACTCAAGGAGAATGTCAGAGGTTGGTGATCAGTGTAAACCCTAATTTTCTTTGCGCCATAAAGGTAGGAACGCAAATTATCCAGTGACCAAACAATAGCTAGAAGCTCTTTTTCATTCGTAGCGTAGTTTTCTTCGGCTTTGTTTAGGGACCGCGATATGTAAGCTATCGGTTTATGGTCGCCTATTGATCCTTGTGATAGTACCGCGCCGATGGCGTAGTTTGATGCGTCTGTTGTCAAGTTAAATGGTTTGGAAAAATCTGGAAATGCTAATACGTCCGCTGACATTAGTAGTTGTTTCAGCTCGCAGAAGGCCTCTAAGGCATCCTTGTTAAGCATAATCGCTACATTTTTGGACGCGTTTGCTTTTACCTGTGCATTTTCCCCCCGAGTGAGGTTGGTGAGTGGCTTTGCGACCTTGGCGTAATCCCTAATGAATTTCCTATAGTATGAGGTCATACCAAGGAAACTTTTTAAATCCTTCAAATTTTCCGGGGGTGAAATTGTTTTAATAGCTTCTACCTTTTTTGGGTCAGCGCGTACTCCATCGGGAGTAATAACATGGCCTAGAAATTCGACTTCTTTTTCAAAGAAGCATGTCTTTTCCAAATTAACCTTAAGATTCGCCTCCCAAAGCGTTGCAAAAACCTTCTCAACATTAACGAGATGTTCCTCTGCATCCTTGCCAAATACGATGATGTCGTCGATATAGACGTAACAAATTTTCCCGATGTACTGCTTGAGGACATCGTCTATTATCCTTTGGAAAATCGCAGGCGCATTTTTCAACCCGAACGGCAACCGAAGAAATTCATATTTACCATTCATTGTGGAGAAGGCTGTCTTTGGGATGTCCGAATCCTTCATGGGAATTTGGTGAAATCCGGAAGTCAAATCAATTGTAGTATAAAAGTTGGCTTGGCCAAGGCTGCAAAGAGTAGCGTTAATATCGGGAATTGGGAAATTATCGGCGATAGTTACAGCGTTCAACCGTTTATAGTCTATAACCATACGATACTGTTTGTCCCCATTCGCCTTAGGTTTTTTGGGGACTTCGACTTCATCTCTCATACATGCTGGGTAGGGGTAGGATTTACTATACACCGGTTCGTCGGTTGATGTTTTTATTTCTGCACGGACATTCGTGTTTGCAAGCTCATAGCCGTTAAGTGGTTTGAAAAGACCAGAGTATTTATCCAATAGTGAATTAACTTTTCCATGGATATCAAGAGGTAGGTCCTTTCCTAATGTGAAGTTTACATCGAGAGATCTTCTGTCTTTCAAGGGGATTTTGTAATTGTCTATACTAAGGAGGTTATTCTTCCTATCTATTATCGCGCCTAATTTCCTCAGGGTATCGTCCCCAATGATTCCGCAGAATTCACTAAGAGTCGGTAAAACGAAGAAATCAAATTCGGTGGAGTTACCCACACTTTCGAATAGTTTTAGTTTTACTTTATCCTTTATTGGCGATTCCTTCAGGTCCATATCCCTCTCTTCGTTCTCCTCGGGTGTAGTATGGAACACCCTTTGCTGCTTCCGTGGTAGATTTTCTGAACTTGCGCTTCTTTTAAACGGATTTGGGCGATTCATGTAGTTAACGTTGCGTGTCTGTACCGAGGGGTCTACGTCCATTTTCTCTACAGGCGCATGTAGTGGGGTGCTGGCATTTCCAAATCGACCTGACGGGCGGTCACTCTTTACATATGAGTGCTTTTCCTGGTTGCGCCAAATAGGTTTAGGGGGTAACTGGGGAGGCTTGGTCCTATTCCTAAATGAGGAGGTACCTGGCAAATTGTTAACAGGGACAGCCACACGGTTATTGGAATTGTTCGTATGAACGGAAAAATTGCGGAAATCCACATTTTGGATTTCCAAACAGGCTGAATATGCCTCTGGCAATGTTTTGGGGCGTCGTATAAGGAGCATTCGCGACATTTCGCCGCTAAGCCCACGTATAAAAACGTCCAGGGCACGATTTCGGTAGGTTTCTACCAGAACTTTAACGGCATCTTCCGTGTAGGATTCGGCTTTAATTTTATTAATAATAAGGGAGAATTGATGATTCACCCTGGCGTAGAATTCATCGATTCTCATTCCCTTTTGCTGTAGCTGGTGCAGTTGGTGTTCGAGTGTACCAACATCCCTCTTATCTGCGTAGTGCAGGGAGAGGCATTCCTTAATTTTTCCCCAATTGCTATCGAATATATTGTAGGAAATAAGTGCAGAATCAGCTGCTCCCCGCACCTTCTGCCTAATACGTTGGAGAATCGCTCGGTAAAGGGGCTTTCCCTTCATTACCGCAAAGTCTGAAAGGATCACTTCCACAGAGTGAATCCATGAGATGTACTGGACAGGGTTACCGTCAAACACTTGTAGCTCCTTAACACAATCAGGGAGCCTACAGATATCTCTGATCTCAGCCTCAGAGGTGGGTGGCTGAGCCACCACTTCTTCAACCACTGGAGTAGTGGTCGCCGTAGATGAAGAGCTAGCTGAGTCAACGCGAGCCACCCGCTTTTCTAGCAAATTTATTTTTTCAAGAAGGGCGTTGACGGCCCCAGTCAAATTTGTCACTGTGGCCCTTATATCGTCCATTTTTTGTGGGAATATTTTTTTAGTTTACTTTACCTTTGTGTTTTTTATACTCACGTGATGAGATAAATCATCCGTACTCTATCAGAATTACACTGCAGTGCGTACAGGAGCTCTCAGGAATTTTCACTAGTGACCACTATTACGCTGTAATGCCGGTAGTATGTAATGCTGATGATCTTGCTAGAAATTTTCCTTTAGTTTTTTCCACGGTTTCCTTCTTTCAGCTCTTTCTTTTTTGCAAGGACAGTTTTTCCCTTTTTTTTTTCACAGTTTCTTCTTTCTCTTTTTGAACAAATTCTTTTTTGAATTTTTTTTTTTTTTCACAGTTTCTTCTTTCTTTTTTTCGAACAAATTCTTTTTGAATTTTTTTTCCACAGTTTCCTTCACTTCCTGGGTCCCTGTTCGGACGCCAGTTAAAGGACTATAGTCCTTGTTTTATAAAAAAATTAATTTGTTGGGCCAACTCGCCCAACCAACAACACTAAACAACACAAGTTCAAATAGCCTTTTACAAGTATATTTTAACTCAGTTTATTCACAATTATAATTAAGATTAAATTACTCTTAACTCCAATCCGTCCCGAACTCGACTGCCGGCTCTGCCGCAACTGCTCCCATATATAGCCAATCAACAAGCCGCGACGCGCCTCTTGCGTAACTTGCTGACAGGCCGCTGTGTGAGAATGTTGAAGTCGGTTTCTTCCCACAGGTGCTGTATGTGTGCATTTCACAATCATGTGTAATAGAATTTAGCTGACTGTGCGTCTGGAGTAGTTCCGTAGCATGAGTGTTAATTGCCGTCACTAACCATGGCCTTGAATTAAGGTGTTAGGTTGCCATGCGCGGCCGTATGTAGTGAGAACCATAATTTGCAGGTGTTAGTTGCCGTCACTAGCCATGGCCTTGAATTAAGGTGTTGGGTTGCCATGCGCAGCCGTATGTTGTGGGAAAGATAATTTGCTGACTCGGCGCGCGTGTACTGGCCATACGTGGGAATGTTGCGATAAGGGCAACTGGCGTGTGTTAACTTGCATAATCAAGCCCACATTTAATACTTTATAGCACATGCTGAATAGGTTTTAAACATACTCAAGTAAGATAAATCCTTGACCGCACCAAAGAAACTACTCGCAGTTTCTCACTGTGCATGCAATCTCGCGCCACTCGTGCGCTTTCCAAAATGACCTAAAATTAAATGGTGACTTCTACGCGCACTTTGGCAACATTTGGCTCCCCTGACATGCAACCGATGAACGTTTGTGCCCCATCATCTAGCACTGACAGGGATTTAGCATGTACATTAATGACATAAACAGCACCAAAAAGGATATATCATCACATACACATAAGCACATTTATAGCTGAAACTCATTTGTGGAGAAAATTGTGCTGTGTTGGCATGTTGCGAAAAGTTTTCTTGTTAAAATAAAAGTAGCCGAAACAAGGCTATAACCAACAGAATAAAAGTAAAAAATTACAAAAACAAAAAAAAAAAATTTTTAAAAATGGTTCACAAAACTTTCCTCAACTTGAAAAGCGCGAATGTTATTCGACGGTGTGGGGATTTTTAGGGTCAACGTTGAGAGACGGTGATTTATGCTGAAAGCACGGTTTGATTTAATAGCCGCATTAAGCGCCTATTTAGCCTGAAATAAGTGTGGATGTTGTGAACTAGAATCTGGAGGGGAATAAGCAGGCAACAAGCACTATAACAGTAAACAGAAGAAATCTACGGCTATAGAGCAATGCCCAGCGTTTGAAAAATGTTGAAGCAAATTTAATTTTGGGTATTGAAAACTTTTTTAAATAACCAAAAACTCTACTTAAACCCTTGTCGCCTACGACAATTTATGTTTGATATACTTTTCGGCATGCGCGGTTCCAGGAACGGATTTTTACTAGTTTTTTTTAAATATATGTAATAATAACGTAAAAAACAAGAAAAATTAAAAATTAGTAAAAATCCGTTGTGTGATAACAAATTACTATGTAGATTAGTATTATATACTTCATTAGAGTCAATACAAAAAAAAGTGCCCCCCCCCCCCCCCCTGGAACCTCGCATGCTTTTAGGCGTACGTCTATATCGCTTAAGTACTTTCCTACTTGCTCATACCAATCTCTGTTTTTTCTGTGCTGACACTTTCAATTTGTTCTTGTTTATTCGTGAAGTCAGGTCTTGAAAAGGTTAAGACAAAGCTTGGCTCTATTGCGTAATGTATTTAAATAGAGTGCGCCGAAAAGTATGCAGCAATTGACAACAAGTCCCTAATTACAGAATATTACTGCATTATTTGAGGCGTAGCTATTTGTAATGCAAATCTGTTTTAGAAATACGTCTCTCTACAACTCAGCTCTCTCAAATAAAAATAACAATTAAATATATAAGGCCATATAATTTAAACATAAGCTAATTCTGTCAAACATTTTAATTAAACTCGCAGATCGCCCGAAGCCACCATATTTGCTGATAGATTCACGACGCTTGGATGCAGGTAATATATTTGTGCCAGTCAAAGAAAATTCCGAACTCAATTTGGCCTGCGTGAGTGAGGGTGGCAATCCAAAACCGACTCTAACATGGGAGGTGTTGCTGAGTCCGGGTGTGGATCGGCATGCACAGAAGGTGTCAGCTGAGGTATTGGAGCTGGAGGAGGTGAAAAATGATAAGGTAAGTTCAATGCAATGACGGAGAAAATTTTTATTAATACACATATGTGGAAAGTAAGCAATCAGTTTAATTTTTGCTGAATTGTCTTCAATAATGCAAATATTTCGCGAAAAAAATCTATATAAATAAGGTTATGGTACTGAAACAAAATTTTATTGATATCTGCTTATGATAACTGAATATAATTCATCGCTGCTGTGTTGCGCTGAATAATATAAGATCTAGCTGTATTGAGCTGGATAGTGTCATGGACTGTACCGGAGCATTTGAGGGCCTTAACCAATTGATTTGAATTACGCTGAATAAACATAAATGCAGCTAAATTGAGCCAAATAGCGTCAGGCAATATAGTGAAGGCATTGAAAAACTTTAATAAGTTTATTTGAGTTGCGCTGAGTAGTGTAAAATGTAGCTGAATTGAGCTGAATGGCGTCATAGAATAGTTTCAAGCCATTGAGGAGCTTCAACAAATGTATGCGACATATATGAAGGTGTTGCATACTGAGTGCATGCATAGTTACCAGACTGAATTGTTTTACCTTGCTACTTGAAAAAAGGAAAATTTATAATTTCAAAAAAAAAACGTGAGCCGTATTTCTAACGCATGAGCTGAAATGCAGATATATGTTGAAGTATACAAAAATAAGGTATAGGTACTCTTGGCTAAATAAAAATATCTTCTCAACAGTGCATGCAAATTTTTAAATAAAAGTGAGTGCTTAATATTTATAAAAATGGGCTGAATGTGGAAAAAGAGAGCTGCGTATATTAATAATTGGATTAATTTTACTCTTCTGTGACAATTTTTTTTTTGTCTACAGATTAATTCCATGCCGCATAGAAACCAAGTAAGCTGAATGTTTAACTTATTTTAAAATTTCTCCATATTTTGGTTGATTTTCGACAGTGTATTTATACCTTTCATGAACATGAAATGGTATATTAACGTTGGTCCGATGTTTGTAACGTTGAGAAATATAGAAAATATACTCACCATTAAGTATACCGAATTGATCAGGGCGACGAACTGCCATGTGATATAGCCATGTCCGTCTGTCCGTCCGTCTGTCCGTCCGTGTCTGTTTGAACACAAAATAGTCCCTCAAATTTTGAGATATCTCAATGAAATTTGGTATAAGGATGTATTTTTGTATTATATTAGAGATTTGTCGGATCCGGTAGGATCGGACCACTATAACGTATATCTCCCATACAATCGATCTTTCATATAAGACGATTTTGGTCATTCCTGTCGCAATGTAGAAAGTATAAACCTGAAACTCGGTAATATATATTCTAATATATCATATAAGATATCCTGAAAAAATCACTTTGATCGGAGCGATATATAGTTATATCCCATACAACCGATCGTTCAGATAGAAAGATTTTTGGCAATTTCTCCCTTAATTTCCAATATAAAAACATTAAACTTGGTGATATTTATTCTAATATATCATAGAAGATTTCATGAAAAAATCATTTCGATCGGAGCTATATATAATATATATCCCATACAACCGATCGTTCAGATAGAAAGATTTTTGGCAATTTCTCCCTTAATTTCCAATATAAAAACATTAAACTTGGTGATATTTATTCTAATATATCATATACGATTTCATGAAAAAATCATTTCGATCGGAGCTATATATAATATATATCCCATACAACCGATCGTTCAGATAGAAAGATTTTTGGCAATTTCTCCCTTAATTTCCAATATAAAAACATTAAACTTGGTGATATTTATTCTAATATATCATATACGATTTCATGAAAAAATCATTTCGATCGGAGCTATATATAATATATATCCCATACAACCGATCGTTCAGATAGAAAGATTTTTTGCAATTTCTTCTTTAATTTCCAATATAAAAACGTTAAACTTGGTGATATTTATTCTAATATATCATAGAAGATTTCATGAAAAAATCATTTCGATCGGAGCTATATATAATACCTATTCCATACAACCGATCGTTCAGATAGAAAGATTTTTGGCTATTGCTCCCTTAATTTAGAAAGTATAAACCTGAAACTCGGTAATATATATTCTAATATATCATATAAGATATCCTGAAAAAATCACTTTGATCGGAGCTATATATAATACCTATCCCATACAACCGATCGTTCAGATAGAAAGATTTTTGGCAATTTCTCCCTTAATTTCCAATATAAAAACGTTAAACTTGGTGATATTTATTCTAATATATCAGAAAAGATTTCATGAAAAAATCATTTCGATCGGAGCTATATAAAATATATATCTCATACAACCGATCGTTGAGATAAGCGGGCTTTCTGCCATTTTTTATTTTTGTATTTATCTTAAAAATCGTTTAGGTATGTACATCTGTTCACTATATATTTCTTATCTTATACATCCGATTATTTGGAGATTACGGACGGAATAAGATTATTGTTCAGCCCCACTCATGAAAGGTATGAAGTCTTCGGCACAGCCGAAGACTGTCCCCGCCTTACTTGTTTTCATTTTCCTTTGTTAATTTGATTTCAAGGCATGAAAGATATTCGGAAAACCACAAAAGACCACTGAATACGTTCTGAAGCAGAAAAGTGCACTTGCAAGTTAAAGTTTTAAATATTTATATATTCTCAAGCGCGTAATTTCTATTTACTGCATATATCTCAAAATTTCCGTTCAGTACTTACGGTAAATTTGAATACCTTCAAAAATGCATGAATAGGAGCGCTTAGTTACATAAGTCTTTAGGCGATGAGATACAGTTTGCCAAACAGAAAAATATAATTAATCATGCGCTAACTGGAGAGATGCTAAAGTGTTTGGAACATCGATAAAGATTTTGCACTGAAAATATTTTTCTCTAAATTTTAACTTTACGTTAACAGCCAAGTTATAATAAACTTTGGTAAGAACTCCGATGAATTAGTTTCATATGCGCTGTATAAAATAGTTTTACTTATTATGTTAAGCTAACATATATGCCACTAACAAAGCTGGAAGCTGTAAATCAAATTGCGCTGAATTAGATTAAGAAATTTCGATATTGCCAAAAAATACCTTAAATCTTACTATTAAATTTGATTAAAACAACTTCGAACTTTTTAAATTATACGCTGAATTAGGTTTTGAAGGCTTTACGCAAAGTATGCGCTGAATGAGTAACTCAAGCGCTGAATTAATCTATTTTTAATAATTTTTTAGTTCATGTTGTTTACAAAGCTGGAAATTAGTTTAAAATAAATTAATCCTCGTTTATTAAAAAAAATCTTAAGCGAATTTGCGAAATGCAGTTCTAAAAGAGTTACGCTAATACGTGTCAGTGAGCTGCAATTATTCATCTTTTAAGGTTATTAGTGGACTAACCAAAAAATGAGTATTAGTGCGTATGCAAACAAAGAATATCAAGCCTTATATCCACTAACACACATTTACATAGACATGCTTCGTAAAATGAATAACCGCTCATAAACCACGAAGCAGTTCCGTACTCAATTGTCCTATTGAGCAAGAAAGTCAACTGTGTTATGCGAAAACACTAATTGGAATAAGTAAGACTAACAGTGCCATAAAATGAATAAAGTCATATCAATCTTCTAACGCTAGCAACACAACGATGTACATGAAACTAAACTTAATACAGCGCCAAAGTAAAACCGATGATAAACGAAGTATACAGTGTATTACACATGAAATCAATGTGCTACTGAGTTAAAGCGACTATGACATCAGTTTATACTCAACAATGTCATATATGTATGAGACAAATGTGTTACGGGGCACTTGTATATATTTTCTATTTTATGTGCTAATCACTCATAGTATTTGTCTGTACTTTACTAAGTACACATTTAGACACAATTTTTTGGCTAATTTTATTAGTGCTCAAATCAGATCCCTGATACGTATTAATTCCTCACTTAAACTTGTTCAAAGTTCCCACAAAAGTTATGCGCTGAATATGATTTTCCGGCATTTGCAGATAATCTTTTTTAACATCATTAAATATGTTAAGAGCAAAATTACGAGCTTTAGAACTAGGCTGAATTCGTTTCTCAAGCGCTGAGTTAAACTAAGTTTACCAATTTTGTATAAATTGCGACTAAAATAGCTTCATGCGTCAAAGAAGAATTGCGCTTAATGACTTATTTTACGCTAGCTGCTTAAAAATAGTTTTTTTTTTTTGTTACTGAATAAGCATGCCGTGAAGTAGTGAGGCTAGCAAGCACAGAAATACGTACCTATTAATTACTAATTTGTATACTCAGTAGAGCAGAGCTCACAGAGTATATTAACTTTGATTGGATAACGGTTGGTTGTACAGGTATAAAGGAATCGAGATAGATATAGACTTCCATATCAAAATAATCAGGATCGAAAAAAAATTTGATTGAGCCATGTCCGTCCGTCCGTCCGTCCGTTAACACTATAACTTGGGTAAATTTTGAGGTGTCTTGATGAAATTTGGTATATAGGTTCCTGAGCACTCATCTCAGATCGCTATTTAAAACGAATGATATCGGACTATAACCACGCCCACTTTTTCGATATCGAAAATCGAAAAAGTGCGATAGTTCATTATCAAATACGGAAAAAGCGATGAAACTTGGTACGTGAGTTGAACTTGTGACGCAGAATAGAAAACTAGTAAAATTTTGGACAATTAGCGTGGCACCGCCCACATTTAAAAGAAGGTAATTTAGAAGTTTTGAAAGCTGTAATTTGGCAGTCGTTGAAGATATCATGATGAAATTTGGCAGGAACGTTACTCTTATTGCTATATGTCTGCTTAATAAAAATTAGCAAAATCGGAGAACGACCATGCCCACTTTTTAAAAAAAAAATTTTTTTTAAGTAAAATTTTAAAAGAAAAGTTAATATCTTTGCAGTATATAAGTAAATTATGTCAACATTTAACTCCAGTAATGATATGGTGCAACAAATACAAAAATAAAAGAAATTTTCAAAATGGGCGTGGCTCCGCCCTTTTTCATTTAATTTATCTAGGATACTTTTAATGCCATATGTCGAACAAAACATTACCAATCCTTGTGAAATGTGATAGAGGCCTAGATTCTAGGACGATAACTGGTTTCTGTGAAAAAGAGCGAAATCGGTTGAAGCCACGCCCACGCCCACGTTTTATACACAGTCGACCGTCTGTCCTTCCGCTCGGCTGTTAACACGATAACTTGAGCAAAAGTCGATATATCTTTACTAAACCCAGTTCGTATCTGAACTCACTTTATATTGGTGTAAAAAATTATCGAAATCCGACCATGACCACGCACACTTTTTCGATATCGAAAATTATTAAAAATGAAAAAACTGCCATAATAATATACCAAATACAAAAAAAGGGATGATACATACCATATTAAGTAGAAGAAAATGAAAAAGTTTTGCAGGGCGAAATCAAAAGCCCTTGGAATCTTGGAAGGATAACTGTTCGTGGTATTACATATATAAATAAATTAGCAGTACCCGACAGATGATGTTCTGGGTCACCCTTGTCCACATTTTGGTCGATATCTCGAAAACGCCTTCACATATACAACTACCACCACACCCTTTTAAAACCCTCATTAATACCTTTAATTTGATACCCATATCGTAAAAACACATTCTAGAGTCACCCCTGGTCCACACTTATGGCGATGTCTCAAAAAGGCGTCCACCTAAAGAACTATGGCGCACTGCCTTTTAAAATACTCTTTAATACCTTCCATTTTAAACCCATGTCATACAAACACATCCCAGGGTTACCCTAGGTTAATTTTGCTAAGTGGTGATTTTCCCTTATTTTGTCTCCAAAGCTCTCAGCTAAGTATATAATGTTCGGTTACACCCGAACTTAGCCTTCCTTACTTGTTATTAGTTGCTTTTGTGCAAGCCTTGAAAGCGCGAAAAACCCATGTGATTTTATTGAAGAAGTTTAAAAATTTTAATTGCCACCAACTAAGTGGCAATATTGCAGTTGAGCGAGCTAACAAATATACATATATGTTAGTGAGAGAAAAATTTTGCTTGCCATACGCAATTTACGAAGAGAAATTTAGAAATTTTTACTTTACACTAGGCTAAATTAAAAGCGTTTCAAAAAGTTTAACCAAAGAGCTTGTGAAGTAAGTTTTGAATAAGTGTATGAGTATGTCTATGTCAATATGTATATTAGGCCGGGTCGATTTGTGGGGAGGCAAAAAAATCGCCCATTGCTCTGTGAGAATCATATTCTAGGGATCAAAATAAGAAACTTTTCCGAAGGAACCATACCTCTAAAACGAATTCTGATGTCCCCCTTTGGGTCGTAGGGGCAAGTTTTGAAAAATCCCACTTTGGAATGCCTCTGTTTTTTCTTTTTGGAGTTTATTTTTCTCTTTAGAAATTTATTTAGTCAGAACATATGTCAATGAAAAAATGAATTTAACTTAGTAATAGAAAAGAAATTAAAAAAAATTATTAGAAATTAGCGTTTTTACAACCCCTTATAAAACCAAGGCATCACTGTGATGCATTTGCATGTCGTAAACATAGTTGTGTGGGTTTTTTATTCAACCGTTTTAAAAAATGAAGGTATCACTGTGACACAATTGCAGATCGTAAAATTGCTTGTGTTGTTTTTTTTAAGCCACCACAAAACACAGCAGGTAGAATTGAAATTGCCCCTACACAAAAGTTCGATCCAAAGGGGGGGACATCAGAGTTCGTTTTAGAGGTATGGTTCCTTCGGCAAAGTTTCTTATTTTCATCCCTGGAATACGATTTTCACAGAGCAATGAGCGATTTTTAAATCGACCCGCCCTAATGTATATAGTATATACTAATTTATGCATTTTCACAACCATCTCTCATTCACTCGCTCAACGGATGACGTGAATCATTTGCTAGTTATCGTTATAACATGCCAATAAAAATAAAGGATGTCCGTTAGCTATGATGATATACCAACACATGCATACAAGCACATATACATTTGCATATTCGCCTCAGCACGTCCAGCCACTTGTTACTTTGTGTAGTTGTTAGTAAACATGAATTTCCATTTTACAACAAATTTGAGTTATTATGTGGTATAAACTTTAAATTACCATGTAAATTTAACAAAATTGCATTGAAACAAGTAAGGAAGGCTAAGTTCGGGTGTAACCGAACATAACATACTCAGTTGAGAGCTATGGAGACAAAATAAGGAAAATCAATCTGGGGTAACCCTGGAATGTGGTTGTATAACATGTGTATCAAATGAAAGGTATTAAAGAGTATTTTAAGAGAGAGTAGGTCATAGTTCTATGGATGAACGCCATTTAGGGATATCGCCATAAAGGTGGACCAGGGCTGACTCTAGAATTTGTTTGTACGATATGGGTATCAAATGAAAGGTGTTACTGAGCATTTTAAGAGGAAGTGGTCCTTAGGTCTATCGGTGGACGCCTTTCGAGATATCCCCATTAAGGTGGACCATGGGTGATTCTATAATGTGTTTGTACGATATGGGTATCAAATGAAAGCTGTTAATGAGTATTTTGAAATGGAGTGATCCTTAGTTCCATAGGTGGACGCCGTTTCGAGATATCGCCATAAAGGTGACCAGGGGTGTCTCTAGAATGTGTTTGTACGATATGGGAATCAAATGAAAGGTGTTACTGAGCATTTTAAGAGGGAGTGGGCATTAGGTCTATAGGTGGACGCCTTTTCGAGATATCGCCATTAGGGTGGGCCAGGGGTGACTCTAGAATGTTTGTACGGTATGGGTATCAAACGAAAGGTGTTACTGAGCATTTTAAGAGGGAGTGGACATGAGGTCTATAGGTGGACGCCTTTTCGAGATATCGTCATTAGGGTGGGCCAGGGGTGACTCTAGAATGTGTTTGTACGATATGTGCATCAAACGAAAGGTGTTACTGAGCATTTTAAGAGGTAGTGGGCATTAGGTCTATAGGTGGACGCCCTTTCGAGATATCGCCATTAGGGTGGGCCAGGGGTGACTCTAGAATGTTTGTACGATATGGGTATCAAACGAAAGGTGTTACTGAGCATTTTAAGAGGGAGTGTGCATTAGGTCTATAGGTGGACGCCTTTTCGAGATATCGCCATTAGGGTGGGCCAGGGGTGACTCTAGAATGTGTTTGTACGATATGGGTATCAAATGAAAGGTGGTAACGAGTATTTTAAAAGGGAGTAATCCTTAGTTCTATAGGTGGACGCCTTTTCGAGATATCGCCATAAAGGTGGAACAAGGGTGACTCTAGAATGTTTGTACGATATGGGTATCAAACGAAAGGTGTTACTGAGCATTTTAAGAGGGAGTGGGCATTAGGTCTATAGGTGGACGCCTTTTCGAGATATCGCCATTAGGGTGGGCCAGGGTGACTCTAGAATGTGTTTGTACGATATGGGTATCAAATGAAAGGTGGTAATGAGTATTTTAAAAGGGAGTAATCCTTAGTTCTATAGGTGGACGCCTTTTCGAGATATCGCCATAAAGGTGGACCAAGGGTGACTCTAGAATGTTTGTACGGTATGGGTATCAAACGAAAGGTGTTACTGAGCATTTTAAGAGGGAGTGGGCATTAGGTCTATAGGTGGACGCCTTTTCAAGATATCGCCATTAGGGTGGGCCAGGGTGACTCTAGAATGTGTTTGTACGATATGGGTATCAAATGAAAGGTGGTAATGAGTATTTTAAAAGGGAGTAATCCTTAGTTCTATAGGTGGACGCCTTTTAGAGATATCGCCATTAGGGTGGGCCAGGTGTGACTCTAGAATGTTTGTACGATATGGGTATCAAACGAAAGGTGTTACTGAGCATTTTAAGAAGGAGTGGGCATTAGGTCTATAGGTGGACGCCTTTTCGAGATATCGCCATTAGGGTGGGACAGGGGTGACTCTAGAATGTTTGTACGATATGGGTATCAAACGAAAGGTGTTACTGAGCATTTTAAGAGGGAGTGGACATTAGGTCTATAGGTGGACGCCTTTTCGAGATATCGCCATTAGGGTGGGCCAGGGGTGACTCTAGAATGTTTGTACGATATGGGTATCAAACGAAAGGTGTTACTGAGCATTTTAAGAGGGAGTGGACATTAGGTCTATAGGTGGACGCCTTTCCGAGATATCGCCATTAGGGTGGGCCAGGGTGACTCTAGAATGTGTTTGTACGATATGGGTATCAAATGAAAGGTGGTAATGAGTATTTTAAAAGGGAGTAATCCTTAGTTCTATAGGTGGACGCCTTTTCGAAATACCGCCATTAGGGTGGGCCAGGTGTGACTCTAGAATGTTTGTACGATATGGGTATCAAACGAAAGGTGTTACTGAGCATTTTAAGAAGGAGTGGGCATTAGGTCTATAGGTGGACGCCTTTTCGAGATATCGCCATTAGGGTGGGACAGGGGTGACTCTAGAATGTTTGTACGATATGGGTATCAAACGAAAGGTGTTACTGAGCATTTTAAGAGGGAGTGGGCATTAGGTCTATAGGTGGACGCCTTTTCGAGATATCGCCATTAGGGTGGGCCAGGGGTGACTCTAGAATGTTTGTACGATATGGGTATCAAACGAAAGGTGTTACTGAGCATTTTAAGAGGGAGTGGACACTAGGTCTATAGGTGGACGCCTTTTCGAGATATCGCCATTAGGGTGGGCCAGGGGTGACTCTAGAATGTTTGTACGATATGGGTATCAAACGAAAGGTGTTACTGAGCATTTTAAGAGGGAGTGGGCATTAGGTCTATAGGTGGACGCCTTTCGAGATATCGCCATTAGGGTGGGACAGGGGTGACTCTGGTATGTTTTTGTACGATATGGATATCAAATTAAAGGTATTAATGAGGGTTTTAAAAGCGAGTGGCCCTTAGATGTATATGTGAAGGCGTTCTCGCGATATCGACCAAAATGTGGACCAGGTGATCCAGAAAATCATCTGTCGGGTACTGCTAATTTATTTATATATGCAATACCACTAACAGTATTCCTGCCAAGATTCCAAGGGCTGTTGATTTCGCCTTGTAGAACTTTTTCATTTTCTTCTACTTAATATGGTAGGTGTCACAGCCATTTTACAAAGTTTTTTCCAAAGTTATATTTTGCGTCAATAAACCCATCCAGTTACCATGTTTCATCCCTTTTTTCGTATTTGGTATAGAATTATGGCATTTTTTTCATTTTTCGTAATTTTCGATATCGATAAAGTGGGCGTGGTTATGGTCAGATTTGGCCCATTTTTTATACCAAGAAAAAGTGAGTTCAGGTAAGTACGTGGGCTAAGTTTAGTAAATATATATCAGATTTTGCTCAAGTTATTGTGTTAACGGCCGAGCGGAAGGACAGACGGTGGACTGTGTATAAAAACTGGGCGTGGCTTCCACCGATTTCGCCCATTTTCACATAGAACAGTTACCGTCATAGAATCTATGCTCCTACCAGATTTGAGAAGGAGTGGTAAATTTTTGTTCGACTTATGGCAATAAAAGTATTCTAGACAAACTAAATGAAAATGGGCGGAGCCACGCCCATTTTGAAATTTTCTTTTATTTTTGTATTTTGTTGCATCATATCATTACTGGAGTTGAATTTTGACTTAATTTACTTATATACAGTAAAGATATTAAATTTTTTGTTAAAATTTGAATTTTAAAAAATTTTTTTTTAAAAAGTGGGCGTGTTCTTCATCCAATTTTGCTAATTTTTATTTAGCACATATAGAGTAATAGTGGTAACGTTCCTGCCAAATTTCATCATGATATCTTCAACGACTGCCAAATTACAGCTTGCAAAACTTTTAAATTACCTTCTTGTAAAAGTGGGCGGTGCCACGCCCATTGTCCAAAATCTTACTAATTTTCTATTTTGCGTCATAACGTCAACCAATCTACCAAGTTTCGTCGCTTTATCTGTATTTTGTAATGAATTATCGCACTTTTTCGGTTTTTCGAAATTTTCGATATCGAATAAGTGGGCGTGGTTATAGTCCGATATCGTTCATTTTAAATAGCGATCTGAGATGAGTGCTCAGGAACCTACATACCAAATTTCATCAAGATACCTCAAAATTTACTCAAGTTATCGTGTTAACGGACGGACGGACGGACGGACATGGCTCAATCAAATTTTTTTTCGATCCTGATTATTTTGATATATGGAAGTCTATATCTATCTCGATTCCTTTATATATGTACAACCAACCGTTATGCAATCAAACTTAATATACTCTGTGAGCTCTGCTCAACTGAGTATAAAAAGAAAAAGCTTGTACAGTGTGTTTGTGTGTGTGTGTGTCCCAGTTAGTGCGGATTCATTGCTCTAGCTATGCTTAAATTTATTTTATCATGTAACAGTATAAATAATGACCAATATAGGAGTACAAATCTATGTAAATATAAACATATATGCAAAATTTTCTATGGATTGCAATTTGTATGCATTCTATTACACCCTCTAGGAAATGTGTAACATATTTTGTTTGAAGTAAATTAAGTAATATTTTAATGATAAATAAAAAAAAACAGATATAAACGAAAAACCGAAAAATTACCCCGGGTCCCTCTGAAGATTGCCAACGTCAACTGCAAACATCAGCGCACAGATAGTGATTTAACGTGCACGAAAAATGTCGGTAAAAGAAAAACAAAATGCGCTGAATTGGCTTGAAAGGTCGGAGCATCAAAGATTGTTTTATATCTATAAAAACCATTTACTTTATGAGCAATCTGCAAAGAGTAATACAGAATGACCAAGGAGACATCTGCATGTTGAATTATGCATCTGTAAGAGGTGAAATTAGTAAACAAACGAATGCCGCTGAATATACTCAAGAGCTTGCTGAATAAGTCTCTTACATCAACAAAAAAAATTATATACGTACAAACTCGAATATCTAAAAGAGAAAGAAGTGAATTAGAAAGCTCGAAATATGCCCATATAAGCTTATTCATATAAAAAATAAGGTAGTAATGTAAAAGAAGCGTTGAATATATTTAGAAAGGTGCTGAATAAAATGTTTCGGATGTTTTCATGTAAAAACTGCAAAAGGAAATACTTTATGGGTAGATTTATGTGAAAATGAAAAAAATTATGTCGACGGTTAAATATTAATTTTATATAAGTTGTGAAAAAATTATAAGCTGAATTTACTCAAAGCTTTGCTGAATAAGTTGATTTTGAACTTAAAAAAGTTTATATTTAAAACTCAGAAAGAAGTAATTTTTTGACATGTAAGGATAAAGTAAACACACATCCGTAATATAATATAAGCTATGTGCGTGGAGCTTTAGTTGCATTTGACAGACGACAGTTGTCAAATGCAACTGCGGCCCACGTCACTGACAGGAAAAATATTATACACAATAAGTTTGCACTTAAGCCGGACGGACGTGTCCAAAGAAAAAGTTTTTGTTTAATTGTTGAAGCTTATTTTGGAAGTCGGAACTTTTTATGGTGACCACGTTATTATTCCAAAAACAAAATACAATTTTTCAAATTTAGAAAAATTAAAAAATAACAATAATTATCATTAGAAAAAAATTATTATTCTGGCCTTGAGCTCAATTCGAACCTTGAATGATTTATCAATAGGTCGATAAAAACAAAAACAATTGTTAATAAACCATGAGCACTTGGGAATGTGAAACAAAGTAATTGACAATAAACAAAAATCCAGCATTATCAGTGATTTGCACCAGATGGCGCAACACTGAATAAATATAGTTGGTAAAAGGGAATAGAAGTAGCAAATTTGCCAGTCAAACAAACCACCGCTGTATAGCTAAATTGTTAGCGCAGCATACCTAAAGCGTACTGATGATGAAGGCTTAGCACCCTTCGAAATGGATCTATCTGCGCAGCTATGGCAGGTTGTCTGAAAAATTTTCTAATTACTATTCCAAAAACAAAATACAATTTTGCAAATTTAGAAAAATTAAAAAATAACAATAATTATCATTAGAAAAAAAATTATTGTTCTGGCCTTGAGCTCGATTCGAACCTTGAATGATTTATCAATAGGCCGATAAAAACAAAAACAATTACTAAAAAAAAATAAAACATAAATAAACACAAAACTGTAATAAAATGGGAATGAGTAACGTTTCATATAAAAATTACAGAAATAAATATTTTATGAGGAATTTCATGTGAAAATCATTTGCATATGCTGACTTTATTGCTGTTTTTAAAAATGTATATGCTTAAACCTATTTCAGAATCGTAACAAATGAAGTATGAGCTTCATCAGCGGCAGCTGATAAGCGCTAAATTCAACTTTGAAAGCTGGCTGGCAAATATTTATCCCTAAAAGGCTTCAAAACTTTGAAAGTGTTGAATTTGCAAACTTTGCAAGGTTCTTGAATTCCTTAAAATGGCGCTTAATTTAACATTTCAAATTACATTGAACTAAAGTACATAATTACACAGCCACAGTCTTAACAGTTATTATTTCCAAAGCAAAATAAAGCTATGTTTATTAAATAGCATATTTAATTTTCTTATTTCGAAATTAAAATATTTATAATCAATTAATTAACTTACAGCGCTGAATTCAAAAATCCTGGATACAATAGCCTCATAGCTTTATAAAATATTATTTTACGAATCCCGCAAGGTTGCTGAATAGCTTAAAATTTCGCTGAATAGTATACTTTTGCAACTAAAATTTATATAATTAAATTTCCTACATACTTACTTTGACCAATACATTTACATTAATTTAAACTAAGCAGGTAATAGCCAAAAGCTCACTCGTATCCCGCACTGACAAAAAACAGCAGAGTCAGCAGCCCAATAAAGAGCAATGTTGAGCTGAATTAATATTATCGCGCATGGAATATTTCATAAGAAACGAGCGGAAGGCATATAAACGATTGTACTGTTGGCTCACACAAATTCGTGCTTTATAAGGCTTTTTGTGAGCTTTTAAACGAAGGTAATTTAAAAGTTTTGCAAGCTGTAATTTGGCAGTCGTTGAAGATATCATGATTAAATTTGGCAGGAACGTTACTCTTATTACTATATGTATGCTTAATAAAAATTAGCAAAATCGGAGAACGACCACGGCCACTTTTTAAAAAAAAATTGTTTTTTAAGTCAAATTTTAAAAGAAAACTTAATTTCTTTACAGTATATAAGTAAATTATGTCAACATTCAACTACAGTAATGATATGGTGCAACAAAATACAAAAATAAAAGAAAATTTCAAAATGGGTGTGGCTCCGCCCTTTTTCATTTAATTTGTCTAGGATACTTTTAATGCCATAAATCGAACAAAAATTTACCAATCCTTGTGAAATTTGGTAGAGGTTTAGATTCTAGGACGTTAACTGTTTTCTGTGAAAAAGGGCGAAATCGGTTGAAGCCACGTCCAGTTTTTATACACAGTCGACCGTCTGTCCTTCCGCTCGGCCGTTAACACGATAACTTGAGCAAAAGTCGATATATGTATCTTTACTAAACCCAGTTCGCGTACTTATCTGAACCCACTTTGTATTGGTTTAAAAATGGCCGAAATCCGACTATGACCACGCCCACTTTTTCATTTCATTTCATTTATTTATTGACAGTATTAGCACAATAAGATCTTGTGTCTTGCACTCGATATCGAAAATTACGAAAAATGAAAAAATGCCATAATTATATACCAAATACGAAAAAAGGGATGAAACATGGTAATTGTATTGGTCTATTGACGCAAAATATAACTTTAGAAAAAAACTTGGTAAAATGGGTGTGACACCTACCATATTAAGTAGAAGAAAATGAAAAAGTTTTGCAGGGAGTAATCAAAAGCCCTTGGAATCTTGGAAGGAATACTGTTCGTGGTGTTACATATATAAATAAATTAGCGGTACCCGACAGATAATGTTCTGGATCACCCTGGTCCACATTTTGGTCGATATCTCGAAAACACCTTCACATATACAACTAAGGGCCACTCCATTTTAAAACCCTCATTGATACCTTTAATTTGATACCCACATCGTGCAAGCACATTCTAGAGTCACCCCTAGTCCACGTTTATGGCGATATCTCGAAAAGGCGTCCACATATAGAACTAGGGCCCACTCCCTTTTAAAATACTCATTAACACCTTTCATTTGATACCCATATTGTACAAACAAATTCTAGAGTCACCCCTGGCCCACCTTTATGGCGATATCTCAAATTCTAGAGTCACCCCTGGTCCACCTTTATGGCGGTATCTCTAAAAGGCGTCCACCCATAGAACTAAGGGCCACTCCCGTTTTAAATACTCATTAACACCTTTCGTTTGATAACCATATTGTATAAAGGCATTCTAGAGTCAACCCTGGTCCACCTTTATGGCGATATCTCGAAAAGGCGTCCACCTATAGAACTAAGGCCCACGCATTTAAAATACTCATTAACACCTTTTATTTGATACCCATATCGTACAAACAAATTCTAGAGTCACCCCTCGTCCACCTTTATGGCGATATCTCGAAAAGGCGTCCACCCATAGAACTAAGGGCCACTCCCGTTTAAAATACTCATTAACACCTTTCGTTTGATAACCATATTGTACAAACGCATTCTAGAGTCAACCCTGGTCCACCTTTATGGCGATATCTCGAAAAGGCGTCCACCTATAGAACTAAGGCCCACGCCCTTTTAAAATGTCATTAATACCTTTCATTTGATACCCATTTTGGACAAAGAAATTCTAGAGTCAGGCCTGGTCCACCGTTATGGCGACGTCCCTAAATGTCGTCCATCTATAGAACTATGGCCCACTCCCTCTTAAAATACTCTTTAGTACCTTCCATTTGATACACATGTCATACAAACACATTCCAGGGTTACCCTAAGTTATTTTTACTGTATGGTCATTTTCCCTTATTTTGTCTCCACAGCTCTCAACTGAGTATGTAATGTTCGGTTACACCCGAACTTAGCCTTCCATACGTGTTATGTTATAATTTTCAAATTTTAGTTTATCAAAATTTTAAGGCAGGTCAAGGATGCTCTCACCTAACAGCATACAAATCCAGGAGCTTTTGCTGCACTGGCGATAAGGCTAGGTTGAACTAGCTGGTTTATGAAGACCTTCATAGACCAAAAGCATCAATAGAAGAAGTTTCAACTTTGGGGCGGTTTGTTGCTGTGCTGCCCGGATACTAAAGGCACGAGCTCAAGTAGTACACCCGGAGCCATTTTAATGCACTGTATCATAGAACTAATTGCTACAATTATCAGTAAAGCTAATCAGTGCTTTGTTGAAACCATTTGGTTCAGTCACTGAAACTTCCGATATCTTTTGGTCCCCTTAAGTGGATTTTCTGCTCTCCTACTATCGAAAGTCGAAAAAGTTTGCTTGGTTTTCTTGCACGTTTCCCAGAAGTACGAGCTGGAAATCGGTATCTCCAGATTACTGCCTTCTCATTTCCGTCAATTTTTCTGTGCCAAGTAACCCATCTTAGCGTGATTTTTGCAAATCAGCAGCGTCCTCTTGAAGATGCTGGAGGCCCCATACTAGGTGATGATAGGGCTAAGTTCTTTGAGTAAAACAAAAAAAAAAATTGTGTCGTGCTCCTTTTAATTTCCCCTTTAAATTGGCGGAAAAGGACCCACATTTTTATGTCGACTACAAGCGGCATCTGCAAGGCAGATGAACTTTCACTAAGAAGCTTTTCATGGCAGAAAAACACTTGTAGTGTTTGCCAAATCTCTTCCGTGAGGCGTCCCCGAATAGAAAATATTTTTATAATAAAAATTTTTTTTTCAAAGTTTTTAACGTTACTTTGCCTGTGAGTTGAACCCAGAAACCTCGGTGCGGTAGGCGGAGTACGCTACCACCATATCACGGCTGGCGCCTGCTCTCAGTCTTGATTGGTTATCTGAGAAAATGCGTACCTTGTGCCCCTTTCAGCGAGTCCTCCTACAGGTTCGCATATAGCCTCTCTATACCCAGGCCTTCTGCTTGGAGGATACCAGCCGAGTCGGGATGACACACTGACAGCGACACCTTAAGTTGCTGAGAGAAATTACCATTTCGCACGCCGCAGTCCATTTTGAACCCGCCAGTATTAGGCATAATTCTGTTTTTCCTCTTTTCCCCGTCGCACCTGTAGTTCCCACTTGAAACTTGTGAGACCTGTCAAAACTTATTGCCATCGTGTGATAACCTTATGACGGGGAAGCCTTTTAAGGATACCGCTATGACTATTAGCGTTCGAGCTCCGACCGCTAGACTCACAAAGTCTTGCGTTCAAACAAGTTTCACGTTTGAGAAGGTTCGGAGGTAGTTAATTGAGAAGAACATTTATTGTGATATTTAAACAAAATCTTTGTGCATGTGTTACCACTCCAAAGACCGCTCGTTGTATTTTATCAATATTATAAATACTGTTTTGTTTGTCCCTGGCCGATCACCATAGATACTATAGACCCACATGTTTGTATGGTTATAGGAACGGCCTTATATAATCACATCATGAGTCGGGTTTGAGGCCCCAGTTTCTGCTGACGTTGCTTACACACAAGTACAAGGCTAAGTAAGCCTTTCCGACCTTTTATTCGATATTGGTTTTCCAGCTAAACTTACTGTCATCTCAACGGCCAAGTTTTCTTGGAGAGAGTGTGAGGGCAGTACCATTTGGAGAGGTAGTCGAAACTGTGATGTCTTGTTGTTGTCAGTAAATAGAGTTAGCTCCGTCTTCGCCACTTTTGGCAGCTCAAAAGTCAAGCTTTCGAAGAACTTAAAGTCGAGGGGATGCACTTGATACAACTATTAAAAGGTCGTCTGCGAATGCCTCTACCTTCATTACTTTTAGTTCGACGATCTTTAGTAGCGGTGAGAGAACTCTTTCCTGGATAGTTCCGAGGTAGGTTGTTGTAACCGAACCTCTGTTAGCTTGTATTAACCTATTTTACAGCATTGGCTGACATGGCTGTTTAAACCAGCACTGCCTAGAACGTTGGTATCCGCGCTAAATTCTGTATTATTAAAGGACATAATATATATTAAAAGGCCAAATTTTTTGTTGAGTATGTATCTCTTTGTGGTACTAATGAGAACTGCCTGTTTGTGAGAAGACTTGGCCTTAGCTATCCATTAAAGCAACCTACCTCAAAAAATTAGAGGAGGTATGCAGAATATCAATGCTTAGCACTACCGGAGCCCTGAAAACAACCCCGACAGCTGCATTGTATGCCATTCTGTACATTCCGCCTGTAGACCTTGTAGCAAAGAACATAGCGTCAGCAAATGCAACCAGGCTCGGTGCCTCGGGGCAGCTGGAGCGCCAACCATACGGCCATAGAAGTATAGCGTCATCAATCACAAGACGAACAGACTACCTGATTCCCTATCGGGTGGAAGTTTGGCGCAAGGGTGCTCAAATGGCGGACGAGGCGATACATGTGTACACAGATGGTTCCAAAGTAGTGGAAGGAGTAGGGTCTGCGGTATACTGTGCTGATCCAGAAATAAACAGATCCTGCAGGCTGCCGGATTACTGCCGCGTTTTCCAAGCGGAAATAGTAGCCATAACCAAAGCAGTAGAAACCCTGGAGGAAAATAGCCCAAGCTGCAATCGTGTTAACTTTTATATTGACAGTCAAGCAGCAATTAAGGCAATAATCTCGCAAAGCATCTAAATGCGTGTTAGAGTGTAAGCCGCCCTGGAGAGAATCGGGACAGGGAGAAGCATACATCTATATTGGGTCCCAGGGCATATGGGAATAGAAGGGAATGAAAAAGCCGATGAACTAGCTAAAAAAGGTGCATCCCTTGAAACTTGCTCCGTAGACGTCCCAATTAGACTGGGCGAATTTTAGGGAAGGCGGGAGGTGCACATGATCGACCAAGCAGGAAAGGCGTGGGTTCAAGTGCGGGTCTGTAAAGTGTCGAAGATTATGTGTAGGTCGTACAACCTTAGACTAACAAAGTTTCTTCTATCATTAAAAAGAGACGACTGTAGACTCATGACGGGTATTCTGACTGAACACTGCCTTCTGGCGTCACATGACTTTAAGTTAGGCTTGGTCAATGATAGCAGATGTAGGAAGTGCGGGCTGAAGGAGGAAAGGATCGAGCATGTTCTGTGCTCGTGTCCTGCACTTGCCAGGCTAAGACTCCAGCTATTAGGAGTGATACAGCTGTCAGATCTAGAAGCAGCAAGTTGCTTAAGTCCTAGGAAGCTTCTAGTATTTTCCAAGAGGACGGAGTTATTTTATAACATAGGTCCTGGTTTTTGATAGGGTTTTCAGTTTAGTTGTTAAAACAAACTTCTGGTAATACTAAGGACTTATTCAGAATATGTGAGGTCCTCATGGACCGGCCAGTTCAACCTAACCTATCTATTAAAATTATAGACAGTGCGGAAGATAATATATTTTTTTTAATCACTTCGGCAGAGCTATATTATCATTCTCAACTGCGAGTGAGGGTATTCACGCATACCAGAAAGGCAAATCAATAGAAAGCGTCCTTCGCGAGGTTATTGAAATACCCCCAGCGAGTTAGGGGACAAAAATCTGCGGGGGCTATTCTTATCGCTACAACAATAAGAACCAGTGAACAGTAAACTCCACAAAGAGCAAACAAAAAAAAATATGTTAACCATTTGCACTTGTTCTACGGTTGACTATCAAAAAAATCGTAATCGTTATAACTTCCGCCTACAATAAAATAACAATCAACTTACACGCATACCGACAAACTACACATATACATATGTATTAGTGCACTAAATTTTGCTCATTCAATTCTTGTTGCTCTCAGATAAAATTTATTAGTTTCGATGGTTTACCACTTCATTATTTTTCCATTAATCAAAAACATCTGATATTACTTACTTAGGTCAAAGTTGATATAAGTAAATACATATATATTAAATAAGTATATGTAAATTGCCTGTGTATTGTTGAACACTTACCAATTATTTATAAAATTTTCTCGTCTGGTAAGCTGCCACTTAGCATAGCAATGTTGTGCCACGTGCAACAAATTATACCGAACTTCTTGCCACAAATCTGTGGTAAAGACAGTCTCGTCGTCAACGCAATCGTAATTAGAATTTCAACGGAAATAATATGGCTGTATAAGTATTTCTGCTTGCTTTGCTCAAATGACAGGACAACGCCCATACTTATATGAAATTATTTTTAAAGAATATGAAGCTTTTGGTATTATTATCTCCTGCATAGATGGGCGAATATGTTAAGTGATCTAAATGGAAGCATATTCAACAAATGTTTCAAGTTTCAAATTTTTTTGTTAGATTCCATGGTAGAATTGGTTTGGTAGTTAGTTTAATAATGTATTTCGCACAATGCATAATAAAATTGTAGTATTTTACAAGAATGCCAAACTCAGCACATGTAAGCCTTAATCAGCAGGCCACAAGTTCAGTTTAATTCAAAGCCAATGAAACTTATTCCGCTCGTTTCAAGGGTTTTCAGCAAATTAAATTATAAACTGGGTATAACAACTCAAAACTTAATATATAATAATTTTTTTATTTCTTTTATTTATTAAAATTTGAGAAGAGCTTAACAACAGTTCACAAGTTAGTTTAGAGCAGGCAAACTTTATTCAGCGGAAGCAAAACTCACAATCGGAACAGAAATTTGACGATTTGGTGTAATATTACCCCTACTCAGCTCATAAATTCGCCTGTCAACAGCAAAAAAGAAGACGATTTTTTCAAATACCGAAATAAATTAAAACTTTTTTTGAGAAGATGTGCAGAAAAAAAATGAATTAAGAGAATAATATATTTGCGGCCACGGTCGTGTGATGGTAGCGCGCTCTGCCTACCACACCGTATGCCCTGGGTTAACACCCCGGGCAGAGCAACATCAAAATTTTAGAAATAAGGTTTTTCAATTAGAAGAAAATTTGTCTAAGCGGGGTTGCCCTCGGCAGTGTTTGGCAAGCGCTCCGAGTGTATTTCTGCCATGAAAAAGCTCTCAGTTAAAACTCGTCTGCCTTGCAGATGCCGTTCGGAGTCGGCATAAAACATGTAGGTCCCGTCCGACCAATTTGTAGGGAAAATCAAGAGGAGCACGATGCAAATTGGAAGAGAGCCTCGGCCCTAGATCTCTTCGGGGGTTATCACGCCTTAAATTCTTTTTTTAAATATATTATCTCTTATAAGTATATCTTAAAACACGCCCAATTCAGCACATGTAAGCCTTACTCAGAAAAAGAAAAGCTGATACAAGTTACATGCTAAGATGAATTTAAAGTCAAACAACGCTATTTGCGTTTCGAAATTTTTTCAACTTACTTAGCTCATTTATTATATAAGTGAGATCGGTTTTGATCAGCTGATTCAATCACAAGTCATTTCAAAGTTCACCATTTGCCTTGAGTGTGTCTTGTTCAATATTTTAGAAACAATATATCGCTGTATTTTAATCGCTTTATTAACATAAATTTTTAAGTAACAATTCATATCCACTGATCACTATTCAACAACATTCATTGCAGTTTTAGTAAGATTTGCTATTATTTTAGCTCAAAAAACCTAAATTCTGTTTAAATTCAGCCTATAGAACTAATTCAGCTTGACTCAGCAACACTAACATAAGATTCTGCTGCAGTCTACTCAGCGCAGTACTGGCTAATCATTCGAACTCACTCTCTCTTGAAATACTTATTCTACTTACTTGCATTAATACTTTAGCTTATTCTTAAAGTTTAAACCTATAAAACGAGTCATATTCCGCTTTAACTCAGCTCACTAGATATCGACTGTAATTACTCTCTTCATACTCTCTCCAACAAAAAATTCAAACATACATAGATATATATGTAGAAACTAACAACCACATACATACCTACTCTTACTTTATCACCACAATCAATTTTGCTTCTCACACTTGCAATAATATGTCTCACACTCACTCATACAACTCTATGCACTCCACATTCTCTACCCCCTCACATTCATTTATCATACGCCTTTGACTCAAATAGATTCGATCGTTTGTTTCGCTTCGCACATTGCTAGCTTGGGTTGCTGTGGTTGGATTTCGGTTAATTTACCTAATGAAATTTCGTTGTGGTAACTTCAGCTATTTCCAATGGCTGTTTTCATCAACAGCCTTTATAAGCAAAAACAAAAACAAAAGAAGCTATTCGAGTATAACCTTCAGCAGTAATTTGCCAATAAATTTAAAGTTGGATACATTTAAGTTTAATGATGGATCAATTTAATTGCTTACGTGTGCATTGTAATGAAAGTTTTAGTTTTTTACAGCTGAGTGAGTAATTTTCTCCGGGTAAGCTTGATAATCTAATTTATTTTGCCAATTTTCTAGTTTAATTTTCTCTTAAATAAACAAAATTGGCATTTTCATACAGATGATTAACTCTAAATAAAATATTTTGATTGATATTTTCCTTTATTCAGCGCAATTTTAAATGTGCCCTGCTTAATTCAGCACAAATTGATTTAGGACATTTTGTGAAAGATTTTGTTAAAAATTTGAAATAAAAAAGGATGTAATATGTTTTGTCGATATACTTGGCTTGAAGCGAGAGTTTTAGTTGGTTTTTGAAAATATTTTTCCTGAACTCAGCTTGAATTAATGCAATTCAGCAGTTGAAAAATGGACACAAAAAAAAATTAAAATGAATAAATGTTTAATTTTTGTTAAGCTTTGTCTTTTAATTATTGAATTTAGCGCAGTTCAGCTAACATTTTCAATATTTATTACTCAAATAAAGCGTAAACCCTTAAAAGGGTGATTGTCTAATCATGTTTTCTAAGCTCGCTTAGCAACCGACGACCACTGTGTGAGTCTCTAACCTGACATATTCTAACGTAATGAATACTTGATATGGTTATATCAATATTTACCATATTCAGTAGGCACATCTTTCATTCATATGAAGTGAATGTAACACCCATACTAAAGTATTCATATTTCTATAAAATATCAATCAATTCAGCGCATTGCAACTAGTTCAGAAATTCAGCAAACAAAATATTTCTACTTATGATTTTATCAGTCGTACTATTTTCTTTAAATTCTGCTCGGGATTCTAAATTCAGCGAGAAGAGATTGCATTCAGAAGCACTAAATTTAGGAAAATTATTATTTTTTTAATTCAGGTTAGTTTACCCCAATTCAGCGCAGCTCACCAAATTCAGCACGTGAAATTTGCGTTCAGCGCGAATACATTGCATTCAGCAGTAGCTAGTATTGTAAAAAAGTAAAATTTTTGTTGAATTCAAACGAACTTAACGTAATTCAGAGTAGTTCTCAAAGTTCTTAATATATCAGCGTAACGAATAGCTGTACTAAGTACATAACTCAATACAGTAGAAAATTACCTCTTTGAGATTTTTTTGATTGTAAATAAATTTTATTAAGTTCAGTGAATGGAAGATGATGATCTGGCTAAGCAAGTTTTTTTTATCGGAACCCGCCTATATCAGCAGAGAAAGAGGGCGCCCACTCCGCTGGAAGGACCAGGTGGAAAAAAATCCAATACACTTGGTGTTAGCAATTGGCTAACTGGCGCCAACTGGCACCCAACAAAGAAGCGACTTGCGTGACTGCCATAACCGTTCGAACGGTTTAGTGCCAATTAAGCAAGTAAGTTCAGCACATTTCAGCGCAAGTACTTTTCCTTGAGCATAACTTAAATCTGAAAAATACGCTAACTCAATAAAAACCTTGTTCAACTCAATTCAGTTCGTTTCAGTTCAGCGTTTCTATTTCATTAAAAAGAAATATATACATGTATCTTGTTTATTGTTACCTCACTAAAGAGTGCCATTTTAGTATAAAAGTAGTTCAGAGTTTCCTATTTTATATATTTACTTAATAGATTTATAAATTCCTAAAAATATGTACGCATGAACCAGCTAATCAGCGCAAGTAATATATATTCAGCCCGAAATTATCGCAACTCGTGTAAATATTGCCACATATTTGCGCTTACTGCAAAAAAATAAGCTCAAATTCATATTCTTATTTTAGCTTATAAAATTAAATCAAATAAACTATTCAGCGCAAGGTTATTTCCTGCAGCATCACTCAGACTTTCAAAGAGAGCTATTAATAGACTCTTTAAGTAATAATGGCCTTATTCAGATCGATTCAGCTCAACGTTTCTATTTTATTTAAAGAAAATCTTCGATATTTAGTTTTTAAAATAGTACAGGTTTAGCAGAAAAGGCGCTGTGGTGTTCCTTACTTTTATATTTTTCTATTTTGTAAATTTTTAGGAAAGTTCCACGCACCTTATTACTATTCATCGCAAGAAATTTATATTCAGCATACAGTTTTTTCAACGCATATGAATCATGAAACATTTTTCCGCTTACTGCAAATAATATCAGCTTATTTTAGCACTTCCAGCTCGATTGCGCGCCTTATATAGGGTCCCATATTACAGAATTTTATTTCGTAGCTTGTTCTTTCATCACCTCTGCTTTTACTTATCTTATACCTTGATTATTGACCTTATGAATAGTATTAATTCAGCGCTGATTTTTTCCATTCGAGTATAACTTTAATCAGTACAAATCACAAATTTTCAATGTTTTATCTGATTAAATGCTAATTTAGCTTATTTTAACTAGAATATTTTGAGTTTTTTTAAATATAAAAGAAAATTTAACTAATTGTTTCCTAATGATTTTTGCTGCTCAAGTATTTAAAACGCGCTTTGGTGTGCGAGATTTTTACATATGTTGCTACATAAGTTTTTAAGCCAATTCAGCGCTGCTAAAAATTACTCAGCGGTCAAATTGTATATTCAGCGTGTCTTTTGTCAATACAGAGAAAACCTATAGGATATTTTCAACAAAATGCAAAATACTTCAAAATCATTAAGCACTAAATAAAAGCTTGTTTTGCCTTTTACTAATTTATAGCTATTTTGTTGTACAAAATGTGCTTTGGTATGCCAATTTTTTTCAAACTTAAGCTAGTACATACATTTTTCCGCGAATTCAGCGGTGCTAAAAGCTATTCAGCGGTGAAAATGTGTATTCAGCATGACTTTTCTTAATACAGTTGAAAAGTATTGCATATTTTTGGGGACTTCAACTTATTTTCGCATTTCTAAAACTCAAACAGCATAATTCAGCGCACTGAATAAAAGTTAATTTGCCCTTTGATGTTTCGCAACTATCTTAGTATATAAGTTGCGGTTTGATATTACTGATTTTTACATACCTAAGCAACTAGATACATCTTTGATGAAATTCAGCGCTGCTTAAAGCTATTCAGCGCTAAAAAAGTGTCTTCAAGTGTTTTTGCTACACAGGTGAAAAGTATTGCACATTTTCAGGGACTTCAACAAATTCTAACTTATATCAAAATCATTCAGCATAATTCAGCGCAGTCTACATAAAGCCTCTTCACATTCTCCCACATTATGCAAAAGTATTTTAGTGTGATCTTCAGCTCACACATATCTCGTGTTTGGCATTCATTGTCATCTATTTGCTTTTACTTACACAAAATATAAACTGAAAAGAAAAATGATTAAATCTGTCTGCTATTAGCTACACACTTTCGCGCCTTTCGCAAAGCTTTGTTAAATTTTAATACCCGCAGCTCTTTAAGGACTTGCTTACTCCGCCACTCAAACCACACACATACTGTTATATAAAAAATGGAACATTGTTTCCCAAAAGTATTTCAATGCTTTCATTTATTTTCGTTTGGCCCCATAACCTTTTTTTTTGCACACCATTTCCCTCTCCGCTACGCACTGCACTCAGCCGGCACTATCTCACTTACTCGCACTGCGTCCTTCAATAATTTTTAAATTTTTTCGCCAAAACTTTTTCCAACATTTTTGTGTTGCATTTTTATGTGGCTTAACAGGAATTTTCCTTAAAAATGCAACAGTGGCATTTTTGTGCAATCTGTGTTGATGTCTGTGTGTGTGTAAGCGTGCAGCAACGTAAGGCATTGCAATGTTGCACTAAGTGTGAGTAGATGCGGGTGTCTGATGAGAAGAGTATGTAAATATTTCAACACCAACAAATGTAAGTGGAACGTGTGCGGTACGTGGCGAACAAAAAACAAAACAACAACAAATGACAAAGAAGCTCCAGCATATTTCATGTAACCTTTTTTACTTGCATACGAAATGCTTCTACAAACAGGTGTTTATATGTATTTGTGCGCGTATATCTTTGTTTACTCTCTAATTTTTTATTTATTCTGCGTTTCTCACATGAATTCTTTTATTTTTCTGGCTATTCTCTCTTTCAGGATAAAAACTCATACAAAATCAATAGCGGTGCTAAAACTGAGGCTCGCTTGCCAGCCGTCTATCGTGCCCACCACAATGCGCGCATACTGTGTGTAATGGAACATCCCACATTGAAGATACGCCAAAATGCATCACTGCTACTGGATGTACAATGTAAGTATTAAAGACCTGAGGCCTGAGTGGGTGTGAACATTTTTAAATAAGTAAAGTTTTGTATGCAGCATACTTTTAGGTGAAGAAAACTTTAATGGTTTTGAAGCGTGAAATGAGGTTTGTAAATTAGGGAGGCCAACCTAAACAAAGTCTCCCTGTGTAGGCGTCAAATGGCCAACAAGTCAAGAAAATCCTCCCAGACGGCTATTTATAGCCTCACAGAAAAAATTTAAAAGGCCTTAGAGTGTAAGAATATAGCCCACTGTGCTTTTACTGACATCGAGGAGACTTTGATAGTACGACACATTAAGCTACCGAACAAGCTATAATTGGCAAGAAGCCGCAAAAGGACTAAAAAACTAACTTGAGCTAGGAGGGACGAAGTAGTCAATTTTGGCCGCTAGGGCACGCTCCAAGGGGGTGTACTCTCTGCTCTCTTGTGGACCCTGGTCATAAATTACCTCTTTCAGTTACTGAATCCCAATGGATTTGACAGACAAGGTTATGCAGCTGACTTCGTAATCTGCATCACAAAGATGCACGAGATGTCCAAACTAATGGAAAAAACCCTGCTTTTCATAGATAGGTGGTATGATACCAAAAGACCGTCTATCAATCCTAACAAAACTCTTCTAATGAATTTTACGCAGAGAAGCAAATTATTCATACCAGGACTATTTCTGGGGCACATAAAGATCCATTTTTCAATAGAAGCAAAATATCTACAGGTTGTAATGGACAGAACGCTCTCGTGCGCATCTGCGTGCTACCTTGAACAAAGCTACAAGAACTTTCTTCGCCTTCACTCGACTCTATGGCAAAATATGTTTGGCTATCTCCCAAAACTGTTTACTGGATATTTAGTGCTGTTGTGAAGCCAATAACTTACTATGCGTTTTTAGTTTGTTGACCGAAGACCCCGCAAAGAATAGCAAAAGAAACTTTATCAGCTAGTTTATATTTTCGTCGCGCGTGCGATGAGACATCGCCTGTCGATGCACCTAGTGCCTTAGCGGAATGCTTCGCTTCCCTATTCTAATAGAGAAAGAGGCACGAAGGCTTGAAACTACACTTGAGCTAAAACGCGGAAACATGACAGAGCATACGAAAGTAATAAGAGAATTTAAAGGAAATCCTGTATTTCAACCGCATGCTACACCACGCTCAGAATCTCAGTGAATTTTGAGGTGTGTAGAACTGCTTGCATATTCTCACCCAAACTCAGAATTCTGGTTCACGGATGGATCAAAATTTGATTACGAGAAAACTGAAACTGGCACCTATCTGCCAAACTTTAAGAAATCAATACCAATGGTATGATGTCCCACTACTTTTCAGGCAGTTATCTATGAAATAGTAATTGTATATGAAGGGGCTTATTCTAGAGGCGTATCCTCATTATATCAGACAGCCAGCCAAGCAACATTGCGTGCGGTCTTACACAATAACTTCTAGGCCAATTGACGAAGGCATAGAAGTCCTAAATGAATTCGTATGAGACCTTATTGATCTTGGAGCCAAAAACAAGGGTTTGTTAGGATAGTTTGCTGGGCATCACGGACACTAAGGTAATGAACGTGTAGACTACCTAGCTAAGCAAGATGCTGGATGTATGGTGCAGAGCCCTTCTGTGGACCCATAAAGTGACAAATTGGGAAACCATAAGTAACTGGGAACCAAAGCTGTTCAGGCAACACTGGATAATTCCGACAACGAGATGTGCTGAAATGCTCTCTTAGTACTCGTTGCTTTTTTCCATTGATATGGAATGCGATTTGCTTGTCATGACGATCTCCTAACATAAAGCATTGGATTTTATCTTGTGCCTTTTTCAAAAAAAAATTCAAAAGTAGTTTCTGAAGAGATAATCAATACTAATTAAAACACCACTACTGCACTACAGATTTATAACTACCTGCGAGCTGGTGCTAGTCCGATGCAGAGCGAGATAGTCGGCAGTCACACTTGTACGACCGCTTAGCTTACGAGCGCTAGGTCTGAGCTGTAAAATTTTAAACTAGTTACTCAAATGCAGCGACTTGCTCAAAACCAGCTAAGAGTGAACCAGTTCGAAAGGAGTGCAAAGGGGGACAATTGCAATTTCTTTGGACATGCCAATGCTACTAAAAGTGTAAGTTAAAAGCATTGCGAGAGAACAGACTAAGAACTTGTACTGTTAATTAATGCGATTCGCAGCAGGGCTCTGAAGAGGTTTAGGCTTACTAATGAATGAACTTAAGAAAAATTAATATGATGATCTTTAAATACTAAGCAAATTACATAAAATCTTTCTCAAAAAGTATAAATACTTTTTTAAATTTAGCTAGAAGCTTACAAAAAGTTTTGTTGAAAGCTCACATACTTTGCAAAGCACATAATTAGTAATAAGCGCAAAAAACGCTTCGGCCTCTTCTTACATAAAGTTCTACCTGAAATATACCAACTTTTATCCATATGAAGTAAATATTGAATGTGGCTTAAGGCATTGACAACCTGGTATATGGCTGCGTTTGCATTACACTAATCTCACAACACTTACTTTGCGCAGAGCTTTTGCAAAGTAGCTTTTTGAAGCATAAGTCAACTTTTTGTCTTTTTTTGGTTATTTCTTGCATATTTTCAAACTTTTAATAAATACACAAACTTCAAGTGTGAGAACCTAACTTTTTCTAACACAATTTCTCACATCATCGACAACTTTCATGGGGATTTAGGAGAATGCGACGAATATTTGAAGTAAAGTCAAGCAACTCTTAAAATATCATATGGCAAAGTTATTAAACTCTCATTAGCGTGAAAACACACGCAAAAATTGTGGCACACAGCGGTGCTTTAGTTTACAAAGTATGAGAGTTTTGAGAAAATTGGAACTAGGAGGTGCGAGTTAACGAAACGGCACCGATGGTTGTTGTTACATATGAGGGCATAGGATATAGGAAGCAAACCAAGCAAATCAGTTGTAGAAATATTTTTTTCTGATGGTGTTTATGGTGGGATTTGAAAATTTCGCTTGAAACTTCGTTACCAAATTACGAGTAACAATAATGCAGCGTCACTGTAAAATTTCTCTAAACTATGCCTAAAAGCACACTACACAAAGCAGCACTACGAAAGAAGCATTTGTGAGCAAAAATAAATTGTCCACCTGCTGGCAATGACAAGACAATATCATTTCATCGAATTACAATGTGCGGTTTGCACTTCGCTGGCACGTCATAATTGTCTGATAATAAAGTAGCGAATGGTTTGATTTTAAATCACTTCTCGCAGTTTTTGTAGGCAACGGTTGCGGAAAAAAGCATCCACCGCCCTTTATCGAAGTTAAGCACGTCCAGTGTTAACTCCCCATAAGCTATCTCTCTCCTTTTTATGTTGTTGGTGTCAGTTGCCGTGCTGCCTATGAATTGTCGTTCACCCGCGCTCTATCCGCAGTCCCTTACTGCCCATCAACAGTTCAACTGATCAACTATTGCTGCCATAATACCATCCGCCCACAAATATAATCTTCGACAGCTGGCATACAAGGGGGCGTTAAGCTAAAAACAAAGCTGTGTAGCTGCACAGCTCCTCCAATCAAACCGCCAACCTCACAGAACCCTTGTTACAGGTATAAAAAATTAACGTGGTTATATGAATTCATACCCCAGATAGTCGAGGTGGTACCTAAATGCTTCTAGCTACCGTAGCATCTATGTATATCCTGCAAAGGACTAACAACCGCGATAGCACTCCCCAAATCTTGCTGCATTCAGGCCATATGCGCATTTGATACTTTTTCTTCAGTTCAGCGCACTCTATCCAATAGTTGCGCCCACTCAATGGGTGTACAAACTTGCTGTTTAAACAAAGTTGGAACAAAGAGATAAGGGTGTTAGAAACGTTAAGATGGTTGGTGTCATGGACACACACCGGGCATGCCACGGTTGATTCCGAACTAGTAAGAGTTTAATCCATTAAAGTATATAGAGGGGGATCGATTTCCTCAACTGCGACTTTAGTTGATTTGTATTGAAAAACGGGTATCACGGCAATCCCTGGCAAAGTTGTTCGAGGGCTTTTTTGTGGATGTCTCAGAGGCTCTTTTTATGATTTTTTCTCCATAAGGCTGATTTTTTAGATGCCAGATATCTTCATAGTGCTGGGACCCAGCAGAAACTGTTTTTTTCAGTATTTCATTTCCTCCTTTATGGGGAGTATGCTCGCCTCACTAAATGATGTTCCAGAGAAATAAGAAGACATCCCGTGGCAGGTCTTATCGCGCTGCTCAGACCGGCCTGCAGTTTCTACGAGCGCCTAAATCGCGGAAATTTTTGTCGCCATACAAAACGACTTCGAGGCTGCAAAAAAAGTTTCTTTCAGCATAGCTTCAACAACTGACTGCTGACCCTATTTCAATAGACATTTGCAGCCGATTTTGTGACGGCGTTGAATATTGCATCAGCGGTTTGTTGGTACTTCTCTTGGCTTATTATAGCAGATTTTTATGACCGCTGAGGAACACTTACAACATTTTTTCGAAAATTTTTTCCTTTTCTTGTGGCGGCTGTATAAAGAGCGACTGAAGATAAATCGCGAAAACATTCGCCTAAAGGAATCAAAATCGCAAAAAAATTTGCTTGTCTTTCTGTACCAAATATCAAGGTGTCAGTAAAGAGGAAGTCCAATAAGGCAGCGCTAGCTGGAAAGAGTACCAGGATACAAATTTGGTTACCATTATAACCCCAAATATAGGCAATATGCCAAGGATATTGGTGGTTCTTTGTCGAATCTTTCTAAAATATGATGAGCCTATGAGTCCGTAGTTTTACTAGAAGTTTGTTTAACAAATTGAAAAACCCTTTCAAAAACCAGAACCTATGTAGTAAAATAACTCAGTTCTCTTGGAAAATATTAGAAGCTTTATAGGACCTATGCCAGCCATATCACTCCTAATGGCTGGAGTTTAGCCTGGCAAGCGTAGGGCGTGAGCACAAAACGTGTTCGATCTTTTCCTCCTCCAACCGGCACTTTCTTCATCTGCTATCACAGACCAAGCCTTAAATAAAGTTATTTGACGCCAGGAGGCGAAAGTGTACATTCAGGATACCCGTCATGAGTATACAGTCCACTGTTTTAAATGATAGGAGATTCTCAGAATCTCACGGAACTTTGAGGTGTCCATTGTGGACAGGACCCACTGGGAAATAGGGAATCCTTATAACGACCCTGACTCAGAGGTCTTGTACACGGATGGATCGAAATTCGATGACGGAAGAACGGGAGCTGGTATCTATGGGCCAAACTTCAAAAAATCAATACGAATGGGATGTTACCCCACCATATTTCAGGCAGAAATTCATGCAATAGAGGTCTGTGGTAGAGAATATCTGCGGAGAAGCTCAACATCGAAGAGCATTTACATTATGTCGGACAGCCAGGCGGCACTACGTGCCTTGCAATCCAACATAGTTACATCTAAGCTGGTGGATGAATGCACTGAAATCCTTAATGCCCTGGGAGCCAAAAACAAGGTTTTGTTAGGATGGGTTCCCGGACATCAGGGACATGAAGGTAATGAACATGCAGATTACCTAGCAAAGCAGGGGCTACATCAGCATTCTATGGTCCAGAGCCCTTTTGTGGACTCACAAAAGCACACACCAGGGAAATTATAAGTAACTGCGAAACTAAACAATTCAGACGTCACTGGATTGATTGCCCAGGGCAAAGGCAGGCCAAACTGTTTTACTTCCGGCAACGAAAGCATTAGCCAAACTCATTAATCTAAGCAGGGAGGACCTAAGTACTCTTACTGGGTACTACACGGGACACTGCGGTCTACGATATCACCTAAGTAAATTAAATCTATCCGATACCCAAATTTGTCATCTTTGTGAGCTGGATGATGACACGCCGGTTCACATTCTCTGCGAATGCGTCGCTCTAGCTAGGCAGAGACTATCCCATCTAGGTGGTGGGACTCTTAATCCCTATGTGATATGGAGTAAATAGCCTAAAGAGGTACTTAGATACATCAAGAGCCTCCAGATACAAAATTAGGCTGAAAGGTCTTGCACAATAGATCTGCACAAAGGTCGCAGTGCTTCCAGACCAATTAATAATAATAATAAATGATAGGAGCAACTTTGTTAACCTAACTTTGTAATACCTACACAGGATCGTTCATGTGCAGCTCCCGGCTTCCCTTAATCTAGCCCAATCAAATTGGGACGTCTACGGTAAAACCTTCGCGGGATTCGCCCTTTTTAGACAGTTCATCTGCTTTCATTATCATCTATTCCCATATGCCCTGGGACCCTATATAGGGGAGAGGCATCTTTCCAGGGATTGCTTACACTCTGTCACACTTTTAGGTGCTGTACTATGTGAGATTATTGCCATAATTGCCGCTTGGCATTTTCGGATCAGCGCAGTATACCCATTAGGGTACCCAGTAGGGTACTCCTTCTATTACTTTGGAACCAACAGTGAACCCATTTATCGCCTTATCCGCCATTTGTGCACACTTGCCGCAACCATTCACCTCTATTGTGGGTCTAAGAGCCCCTTCAAAGCGCAGATACGGAATCAAATAGTCCGTTCATCCTGTAATTGATGACGCTGTACTCCTATGACCGTATGGTCAGCGCAGTTGTTAACGCTATGTTCTTTGCCACCAGATCTACAGTAGGAATGTGCAGAATCGCATACAGTAATACTTAGCATTGATAGCCTGCATATCCCACCGAATTTTTTTGAGGTAGTGACTTGACTCCGCGGAGTTTTTCTCTCAGCTTTTCCTCTATTTGCATCGTTCTAGTTTTTCATATTTACTAGAAATTGGCGAACACCACATTGGTCACCACATTTTATGCTGCCTCCGAACTGCGTAGGAGAAGCTTCTCCCGACATGAATACTCTCGAAGTGTTTGCTAAACAACTACAAAGGCGAACCTCCTATTTATATTTTTACTAAAGAATTTGAAGAAGAAAAAGGCTTTAGTAAAATGAGATTTCAGCTCGCTTTAGAACAATACTCATTTCATAATATTCATAAAATACACCAATTCGTAATTTCGAAATCAGACCAATTTCATTACATTTCATTACTCGTCCACTTAACTGATTCTTTACTTTTATTTCACGCCAAAAACTATGCTACAATTTCCACACCTACAAAATGCGTCTGTAACACTGAGATTCAACTGAGTAAACGCTCTTTGAAATGTTTTCCTCTTGAGTGGTAAAAAAAGAAGTTACAACTTTTTGGTGGGCGGATAAAAGACTAGCAAAAAAACACCAACACTGATATACATACATCAGAGCTCCCGGAGAACTTTCAACCAATAACTGACTGGACACTGCCTTCTGGTGTCACATGCCTTTAAATTAGGCCTGGACAGTGATAGCAGATGTAGGAAGTGCGGGTTGGAGGAAAAAACGATCAAGCACGCTCTATGCTCGTGCCCCGCGCTTGCCAGGATAAGACTCCAGGTATTAGGAGTGAAACAGATATCAGATCTAAAAGCGGAAAATGGCTTTAGTCCTATAAAGCTTCTAGCATTTAACAAGAGGACGGAGTTATTTTATAACATAGGTCCTGATAGGGTTTTTTCAGTTTGGTCGATCAAAAAAACTTCAGGCAACAATACGAACTCATTCAGTATATGTGAGGTCTTCATGGACCGCCCAGTTGAACCTAACCTATGAACAGAGAAACGTTTGTATTTTCCAGGAAATCCACTTCGTACAAATCATCAGGTCGACCTTATGACGAGCAAGATAAGGAAAAATTTTATTTAGGAGAGAAATAAATACATCTCGTAAATAAAAAGCGACTTATTATCGACAAGCTATATATTTTTTATTGAAAAATATTATTAATTATTTATCGAAATGATATCAAAAGTTATCAATTAGTTGTCGAAAAGTTATCGCTTTGGTATGAAAGAATTAACGATTGAATACTTATCGAAAAGTTATCGAAAAGATACCAGAAATTATGTATTAGTTATCAAAAGTTTGTCGATATTTTATTGATTAATTATCGAAAAGCTTTAAACAATTTGTTACTTATCGAAAAGTTATCGAAACGATATCAGAAGTTATGTATTACTTATAAAAAAGTTATCACTATTTTATTGATTATTTATCGAAAATTTATCGATATTAAATCAAAAAAGCATAAAAAATTTATCGATTCCTTTCGAAAAAGTTATCGAAAATTTATCAATTTTTGCCAATTTGTTTTCGACGACATATATTTTCTGAAAATTTTTCTGTGTGAGAAACGTTTCCAAATTCTTCGTTATCTCTTATTTTGGAGCGCTGGTATATACATATGTATGGATACTTACACATACAAATCTGCCATCGGCAACACAACTGCCAACCTTTACATATACACACACACACACACACACACACACACAATTTGCCAAAACATTTGTAAACCTATAGTTTGAGAACACAAAACTTTAGTGTTTTCGGTGTTGATTTTTGTTGTCATTTAACTTTCTGATTTTTGTTGCGCAATTGTAGTTGTATTTTATTTATTTTTGCTATGTTCGCTTAATATGCGCCGCATTTACATTTACTTTAATTATAAAAGTTTTTCAGCAGAGCAGCAAATAGTTAAGGGAACGTGTGCATGTATTTGTATGTTTTTGCGTGTTTATGTGTGTCTTTTTGTGTGTATGTGTGCATAGCAGCGACAATAATAATAATAAAGTTTTTAATTAAAAAGAGACAAAATACTATAGAAACGAAATATAAATGAAAATACCAATGTGTATGTATATGTTACTGTATCTATATATGCAAATTAAAACAAAATCTCCATACCCTCCTGTACCGGAGAGGTATTGAACCCAACCACGGCCTAAGCAATTGTTTCTGCTGCATATGCCAGGAAATAATCTACCTCAGGCTGCCAAACTTCTCTTAGTGTGTCACGTGGAAAGGATCGTTGCATCGTTTGGAATTTCTGGGCAATATCCCAGCATTTGTCTCCTCCGAAAACTGGGCAAAACTTGTTTGGCTCCCTACTGTTAGCATCCACGGACGCCCTTGGTATACGCTTAAGCGTACCTCTGCCACATACTAGCAGCAATGCTGCTCACCACGACACATTCACTGTCCGCTATTACCCGCGCCTCAAGCTCACGTGGTGACCCAACCCAACACTATAATCTATGTAGCACGTAGCAGCAACCCTTGCGTCCGTCTCGCGCCTCCCTTCGGATACACACACTCTCATGCGAAAGAGTCATCAACTCCTGCTCCCGAACACAATGTGTTCTCCGTTTGCCAGCTAAGCATATTTATGATTGCGGCATCAGTGCAATGCAGCTCATGCCTTGGCCACTTACACCTTCATAGATGCTCGGGCCTTAGCTGAGGCCATTCTCCGACGGGAGCATTCATTGCACCGTGCTACCAAACACAAGTACCAACTCATCAACACCAGGTACACCAGCGTCGGTCGGACAGCATGAATAACAATGCCTAAATCCAATAACGTGTGTTCATACATCTCTAACCCCCAGAGTGACGACTGCGCCCCCTCCCCCTTCAGCAGCTCTAGAGAATTCTGGAATTAAATTGCAATGAATTATCCGGAACGATCGCAGTTAAACAGGATAACCGATTATTTGAATACAAATAACAGAGCTTACAGCCAGATCGGAGTTTGGCACTTGTGTTGGCTAGACTATCCGTAGGAAAGATCGCGTAAGAAGTGATAGTGCAGACATCGCTCGTATCACCTATCACATGGAGTAACACAGTTTATTTCAATCCAACATCACCTTAGCGACAAAACTTTAAAGAGTCAAGTCATTACTATCCGACGAGGTTATATTTACCTAAAATAATTGGCCAAGAGGATAAACTGCCTGTTATCAGTGCGCTATTTATTGGCGAAAACCGTCTTCTTCTTGGCGATTTTAACGCACATCACGATCTAAAATTAGAAAATTTAAGGCTCATGATGGGCATACAAACTGGACACTGCCTTCTGGCGGCACATGCTTATAATTACGCCTCGTAAGTATGTAGCAGCAGATGTTAGAATTGCGAATTGCAGGTAGAAACGGTTGAGCGCATTCTGTGTTCGTGTCCTACGCACGCCAGATCAAGGCAGCTACAAATAGAAGCGGCAGAAATGCCAGGTTTTGGGGCAGCTATTAAGCTAGGTCCTAGAAAACTTTAAGTATTCGCCAAGGGACCGGAGTTATTTTATAACATAAGCCATATACTTCGTTGGGGTTTTTGCGTTTAATCGTCATACAAATTCTGCTGACACTTTAGATACATTCAGTATATGTGAGGTCTTTATTCACCGACAAGTTCAACCTATCCTAACCTTTCATAAAGCTACCCAAATTTTGAGTTGTGAATGTTTTTGGTTTAGTGTGCTATATGTCTGCAAATACATACATATATACAAATTTCTGTGATAACACCTTTCAAAAGTATGAGTAAATGTTTAATAATCACAACGCTGCTTCTTGCTGTTGGGAATTGTTCATAATTACGCCAAACAGCCTTCATGCGCCTAATTGTATGCTACACACTACACAAAATGTTAATTGAGATTTTCACTTGCGACAATTTCTAGTTTAACTTTTACGCTTTGTTGCGTGTGTGTGTGTGTAATTTAGTTATTTAAATTTAGCAACTCAATCTTCTGAGACAATTAACTTTATACACGTATGTAAATGTACAACAACGTCTATATACATATATATAAACTTGGATGTATATTAATACACATATATGCTACATTTGCACATCTCGTACACATATATGTATGTGTATGTAAACTTCCTTTTCTGTTTTCCAGACACGCCTTCATTTGCCATCTCACGCACGCCTGGTTTTGGTTATCCTCTACGCGAAGGCATTGAAGTTTCACTAAAATGCGATGTTGACTCAAATCCGCCAAGTACGCCACGTTGGCAAAAGGATGATGGTGATACGCCGGTAAGTAGGCAATGCATTTGCATAAATTTGTGAAAAGTAATGAGCTAAGTACAATTGCTAAAAAAAAGTTAAGTCTTTGCTTATCAAAGTGGGAAGTAATGGCGCTAACAATTCTGCTGTGTGAAGGAAAAAAAATATTTTATATAAATGTATCTAAAAATATCTCCTTATCCGTGATGGAAACGAGGCCTCAGGTCCAGTTAGATAAATTTCGGAGGACCAACCTGTGCAGCAACTCATTGTCGTCTATATCAGAAAGCGCTTTCTGCGCTCCCATCTTACTATGTAGATGGTGTTCAGACTTCGAAAGGACACATTCCGTAGCACTTTTGAGCACAAGGTTTTGCAAACCTCCAACTTTAGTTATTGCGTAGATCGGCAGTGCATAGTGGCGACGCGCAGCACAAGATCGAACGTCAAAATCAAGCGTAATAGGCGTGTGAGGTTTGGTAGCATTATGCCATCAAAGTAGCGCTCATCCATAGAACGACCCGGGTCATTTGCAAGGCTAGGGCAGTCGACTGCATACGAATCTTTTGTGACACCTTCCCTGAGATATGTATTGATTTAAGCCATAAAATCGAAAGTATAAGGGCTCAAAACAGATTAAAAAAAACTAAGGACCAAGAGCTCTTGTTTTGGTCTGGATTTCTAGCGCCGAAAAGGGGAGTGAGAGACGAAACTGGTGTCCAGTTCACACTAGGGAGATTGTAGCTGCCAAAATAAGCCGTATGTATTGAAAGGACCAATTGGCGTGGGCAACAGTGGGCATTTTGTGTGGTTTGCTGGCTAGCACGGCTGTTAGTAACTGAGATTGTGCCACGGGGCTCGCAAATATCGATTGAAGTTGAAAAAAAAATAGCTTGGACGCCAGTGTTGTCGGTTAGCCCAGAGCAACCAGTTCCATGCAAACATCCTCTTAAATGTATTTTTTTCGCCAAATGCATCAGTACCAGTATATTGGGCGATGATTTTGCTCAACACTTCCCTGGATTTAGAGAATGCCGAGCAGTCCCGCTGCCAGCAGCTGCTTCGATTTCTACGTTTCTAAGCGAAAAGAGACAAATAAAATGGGGCTTTTTTGAAATGTTTCTAACTGAACAAACAACCAAAACCTTTAAAAGTGGGTTCTTTCTTTCTTGGGACAATTGACAAATTTTAACTCATTCAATATTTTCTGTAATAACTGAAGGAACAGTAAACGTAAATAGAGCGAGGCATCAAAATTGTGCAATCGCAACAGACTGTCCACCCGACAGAATGCAGGCACAGTGGGAGCATATCTATAAAGCACTTCATAACGCCGCCGATGAAAAACTTGGCGACCGCGAAAGATCAACATAAAAAGGACACTGTTAAAAGAATACGCAACATAAGAGTGTGTGAACGCTACCGTGGAGAAAATGTATCCCTGTTTCCACTTCACAGGGATGATGAACCCAATCCCGCAATCGAATAAGATGGAATTATTTTTACCATCGACCAGATTTTCACTATGTGCTTAATGTCAACAGAAACCCACAAAAAACGGAGTGGCATCATCGATTTTACAGCCGCTTTCGACGGCAGGAAAAGAAGCATACTATATGCCATATGCATCAAAACTAGCAACAACATCAGCACTGAAATCCAGCAAAGAATCAATCTTGCCAATAAATGCTACTTTGGACTAGGTAGGCAATTGAAAAGTAAAGTCCTCTCTCGGCGAACGAATATCATACTCTACAAGTCACATATCGTACCCGTCCTGCTATATGGGACAGAAGCATGGACCATGACAACAACAGATGAAGCGGCTTTCGGAGTGTTCGAGAGAAAAGTTCTTCGAAAGATTTATGGACCTCTATGCGTTGGCGATGGCGAATACCGAAGAAGATTTAATGATGAGATGTACGAGCTATACGCAGACATCAACATAGTCCAGCTAATTAAAACGCAGCGGCTGCGCTGGCTAGGCCATGTTATGCGAATGAAAGATGATGCTCCGGCCAAGAAAGTGCTTCTATCGGAACCCGCCTATGGAAGCAGAGGTAGAGGGCGGCCCCCACTCCGTTGGAAGGACCAGGTGGAAAACGATTTAAAGCGAAGGAGCGACTGGCGCGCCTTGTTGGACGGCCATAACCGTTTAGACGATTAAGCACCAATTAAGTAAGTAAGTAATATGCCAAAATGTTTGCATTTGGCTTTCCCGCAAAACTTATATAGCAGTACAAAATGACGTTGACCAAATCCATAAGCTCAGTCAGAATTGGGAAGGACTTCTCCGAGCCATTCGAAACTAACTCAGGCTTAGGATAAATTGATCCTCTATCGCGAGATGTTGATGATGGTGGCGAAAATGTACTAGCTGTGGAATTTAACCACACTGAGACAATGCTCTATAAAAGCGGATAATTACTGGCGTATATTAATGACATTGATATCATCGACCTAAACTAAAGATTTAATGATGACCTGCACAAACGATATGCAATCATCACCATAGCCCAGCGAATAAATACAATACGTGCGCTAGCTAGATCATGTCATGCGAATGAAAGATGATGCTCCGGCTATTTTTATTGGAGCCCGCATATGTAAGCAGAGGAAGAGTTCGGCCGCCACTCCGCTTGAAGGAGCAAGTGGAAAATGATTTAAATTCCTTCGGTGTGACCGATGGGCGCCAGGCAACCCAACAAAGTAGCGAATGGAGCGTCTTGTTAGACAGCTATTACCGTTTAAAGAGTAAGCGCTTCTTAAATAAGTTAGAGACTGATGTCGGCAAAAATTTATTCCTACACCTTTTAGGGCGTACCTGATATATACTACTAACTGCCACCTTGATACCAAAATTCATGCTATTTTCGAGACACATATTTACGTATGTGTTGATATCCATACATTAGTATGCAGTTGGTTTGAATACTTTATGGTAAAGTTGAGTAACATGAAATTTCTGTCCCAAACGTGTAAAAAAAAATTACGAAAGAAATTCCGCCGACAACCAAAAACCTTTTGTTGTCACTTGTCATTTGGCTTCTGCATTGTTGTTGTCATTTTCCTTAGTTGATTGCGTAGTTATAGTCCTGTTTGTTGGTGGTAACTTTGTTATTCATGCTTTAACAAATTTCAGTTTTGGCTATTCAAAGTTCTTGTTTTAGTTACTAAGTGTATTTGTGTTAGAGTTTTAATATAACATTGTGGTTTTAAAATTTTTAAAAATACACTGGATTTGATAATTTTGAGATTATTAATTTTAGTGGAAGAATATTAAGGAATAAAAAACATAAAAAATATTTTCCTTCACAAAATAGTTAAACTCAGATTACATATTAAAAGTCATCTACTGAAATGAAGATAGGATTAAGTACACTGCTTATTGGTAAACGTAATACATCAGCAAATTGTTGAATAATTCTTTAAGTCAGAGTTTGCTTTTATGCGTGAAATCTGTACTCTTGATGTTAGATTGACATTTTCTGGCAATCTAGTTTTTGGAGTAGCGTTTTCGGTTTTAGATATATTTAGAAAAGCTTTATTCTGTATTTTTTAAGCTAATTTTAATCAACACAAATATATAAATTATAAATCTTATTTTTCCTTTACACTTTAAGGTTCCGCAAACTGGTGATGGTTTCTTAAATTTTACATCAATACGACACGAACATTCTGGATGGTATAAGTGCACGTCACGACATTTAAATTTTCAATACTCATCAATTGGCTATTACTTGAGTGTGAGATGTAAGTAGATGAAAAACTTAAATTTATAAAACAGTTTTTTTGTTTGTTCGCTGTGAACCAAACGTTCTAACATGAAAAATTTACCACTTTGAATTAAACTCTCAAATTATTACTTTGGCCCTACGCCAAAAAAGAAGTTCATTTTTTTTTACCATAACCAAAAAAACTTAAAACAAATGACCAAAAAAGCGGTTTTTTGTTTGTTCGCTGTGAACTAAACATTCAAGCATGAAAAAAATAAACTTTGAAATATTTACTTTGGCTTTGCGCCAAAAAAAGAAGTTAATTGCAATCTAATATTACCAAAATTACTTAAAACAAATGACCATTTACCCAGAAAGTAGTTTTTTTATATGTTTGCTGTAAATCAAATATGTAAACATTAAATATTTTATACTTTCAATTAAACTTTGAAACGTATTTTCTTCCTGCATAGAAAAATTATTGATTCCTTTCTATTGAAACCAACCAAAAGCCCATACATTTTATACTTACGCGTTTAATGAAGAAATATACGTAAAAGGTTTGGCAACATTCCGAAATGTGTTTAAAAATTATAAAATAGTTTTTTTGCGCTGCTAATAATCAAAAACTAGTCATAACATTCAAAACTCTTACATGCATAAAAAATGGTGAACTCTTTACTGATGAAAACAAAATCGTTTAAACAACAAAAATTACACATTTTCAAAAAAAATCTGCTTGTTTGTTTGCTCGCTGTAAACCCAACGCTCAAGCAAGAAAAATTTCTTACTTTCAACTAAACTTTGAAATATTTGTTTTAGCTTTACGCAAAAAAAGAAGCCAAAATCAATATAATATGACCAAAATAACTTAAAACATAGGACCATTTCTGAAAAAAAAAAAAAAACAATTTTTTATTTGTTCGCTGTAAACCAAACGTTCAAATTTGAAAACTATCTAGCTTTCAATTAAATTTTGAAATATTTGTTTTAGCTTTGCGCTGACAACAAACTTAATGTCTTTCTAATATGACCAAATTTGCTTAAACGAAAATGTAAATTTTCCCAAAAAAGCAATTTTTGTGTTTGTTCGCTCTGAACCAAACATTCAAATAAAATAAAAAATGTAAGGCGCGATAACCTCCGAAGAGATTTTAGGCCGATCTTCTCTTCCAATTTGCGTCGTGCTCCTTTTTAATTTTTCCTACAAATTGGCGGGATGGGACCTATTTGTTTTATGCAGACTCCGAACGGCAGATGAGTTTTCACTGAGATCTCGGAGTGCTTGCTAAATACTGCCGAGGGGCGACCCCGCTTAGAAAAGTTGTCTTCTAATTGAAAAATCTTATTTCTAAAATTTTTGATGTTGGGTGTGAACCCAGGGCATTCGGTGTGGTAGGCGGAGCACGCTAATATCACATCGCGGTGGCCGCCAAACATTCAAACATGAACTATTTATTATTAATGACTCGTTTGTATTGAAACCAAATTTTTTAAATAAAAATCTATACATTTGATTATTACGTGTTTTACGAAGAAGTATACATGAAAGGTTTGGCAACTTTCCAAAATATGTTGAAAAATTGTAAATTTGCTTACACTGCTATCAATCGTAAACTAGTAACTATAGCCAAAATTTCATATATGCATAAAAAATGGTTAGTTATATACTAATAAAAACAAAATTGTATAAACAACAAATATTGCACATTTTCAAAAAGAGCATATTTATGCAACAAAACCGAATAAACCCGCATACATCTTTTGAAATATACTCTATGATAAAAACGCTTAACACAGGTAATATTCTAATTTTTCGAAGCGGAGTGAAAAATCATAAAATTCTTGTATGCACAGCAAGAAATAAAAAAAATCGATTGAAATATTTATTATATGCAAAAAAAAAAAAAAAAAACATAGATAACTCCGTTTAAAAAATAAAATTTCTTCAAAAAAAGCAGTTGGTGTTTGTTCGCTGAGAACCAAACGTTAGTCACAGACATATTTATGTAGCAACACTTATTAATTTATTAATAAATATTTTAGAAGGTATTACAAGGTAAGTATGTATGTAAATATGAGTCCGCCTTCGAGCAAAGAAAATTTTCCCTTTCTAAAAGGCAACAAAATGGTTTCAATAATTTATACTAAAATATGGCTCTTATTTCATTTGCTACGCTTAAACGACATTATGGCGCAACCCCGCTTAGTCAAACGAAAAAAAACCAGTTATTCTCTTAAGTACTTCAAAAGCACAAAAAAAAAAACATATATATACAAATTAGCGCAAATGCGTGAAATTGCCTATGCAAAATTTGCAAAAATAACGCAATGAAAAAAAATGGCAAAAATTACATTTAGTATGAGCGCAGTCAACCAACAACAATGAACCATATGGAATCATATAAAAATTCACGATTGTCAAAAATTGCTACGATAACGACAAAATGATGATGAGTGGGTGTGGCATTAGCGTGCACGGGAGTTAGGGCTAAATGCTTTGGGGTTTTCATATGAGTTGTATTTTTAGGGTGGAAGAGTTTTTTGTTTGAAGGAAGTAACAGCTTTGTAAAGCGAAGCATACTTTTAGGGAGTTTCTACTTTTTAGTGAAATAAGTACTTTAGATGATTTTTGCTGCCAATAAAAATGTAACAGCCTTTTAGGCATTCGAAACTTATTTGCAAATGTATACTTAAAAAATAAATGTTTGTTGGCAACATATTGAATGTAAATATTGTCATCTACGTTATTTTTATGATAGAGGCGAACCATAGAGAGAAGAGAAACGAAAGCACAATCGAAAGCACCAAATGTGGGAAAAGCTTTTACAAAATCTGAATAGGGGTGTCACTGCTTATATTTTGAAAGTGTGTATATGTCGCAACAACTCCCGGCTTCGGTTTTATTGGTATCTAACATTTAGATTCAAAACTGCCCTTTTTAATATAACATGCGCGTTAATGCCAGCAGTATGAGTAAAATGTAACTAAGTGCTGCATAACTTTAGGCGTACTGCTTGATGAAATGAATACAAAGTTAAAACTAGTCTGAATTTTTTCTGAACTTGGTTCCATAAGTATTTTTTGCGATATTCGAGGGTGATTCCTTCTTATTAGATCTAATATGTTGCAAAAACATTGGAAGTATAATATGAGGCCGCCTTCTTAATCGTTAAGAAAGACATTTAAACAAACCTTATGGTATATCTTGATATAAGCCTCTCAAATATAATGCCCTTAAAATATTTTTTGCACAAGATTGAACACCAGCTTCAACACTTTGTCGACTCCCTTCGTCATTAGTTTTTCTTCTTAGCAATGGAAATGAGACTGCTCGGGCGCCTACTACTACAGGAGTGGTAACTTTCTGAAGTACGCCGATGGTGCTGATAATATCGGTTTTACTAGTCGATGTTCTGACTTTTAAAGTCCGAATAGACATAATAAAATTGATTTGGCTGTTATCGAGGGCCATACGAAGTTAGTCTGCTCGGGCGCCATATATTTTAAGAGCGTTAAATTGATGGCGTGCACAAACGAACGCGTGCCATACAAAACACTTTCCATTGTTCACTTTTGCGCCCCGATATTATGTCTGTATTACGAAATAACGTGAAGGCCCAATACCCTTACCTCGATTCCTTCCACCGTTCTTGCCACTTAGCTATTGTTTGTGACCTTGCGCTTTCTTCGACGCCTCCAGACAGTCGCTAGATTTCAATGTCATACAGATCGGCTATATCATTTGACAGTAAATCTACAGGGACCTACTGAAATAAAACATGGATAAATATTTCATGTATGGCTTTTAATTTATTTGATAATTTACGATGATTAGGATAAACTTATCGACTTTGAGCCCACCAACACCAATTCTCTCTTATAGCTAGCCATCTCCAGTCTCACATTCATCAACCTCTCCATTATTATTCCTACGGCATCATTATATAAAGATTGGAGTAGATCCAGTTTCTGAGCAACTGTTACGATGAAAATATCATCTGAGAGCCGACAGTTTGCTTCGGAAGGTCGGCCGATTTCTTACATCACATACCATATAATTAGTTCATCTTTGTGGCATCATTCTATACAATATAAAATGCTCGTGATTTGAAAAGTTATTGATCTTATTTCCGAGTTGTGTCTAATTGTGTAGTAGACATCATATCAAAAGCAGCCAGAACCATCGTGCAGCATGCGCGAGAGTAACAGGGGCACTTACGTCGTGTCCAAAGGCGGCACTAAATGTTATCCTTAACTAGCTGGAGCGCAACATATGCCTGGCAGCTACTAGCTCAGCCATCACACTCAGGGAGTCTAGAAGTTGGAACGAAAAGCTACATGGCCACAGCAGTATTATAGGAATGCTTTCCAACCTGGATGTGACAACAGATTACATATCACCGACATTGAACTTTGACAAGAATTTCTAGATAAGGTTAACCTCAAAAACGGATTGGTCAGCCGACAAAGTTTACAAAGTGGGAGGATTCTCACTTTACACTGATGGATCCAAAATGGCCTGCGATATTGCTGCGGGAGTTTTCTTCGAACAGTTTTAAACTCGCAATATCTATCCGCCTTCCACAGCAAACATCTTTCAAGTAGAGATACCAGGTACCGTTCGGCCAATTTTTTTTTTCCTGTCAGTGAATCGAGTATTTGACCGTGAGATACGCATATAATCGTACGGCCAAGCAGCGCTCGAAGCAGATAAAGTTAAATTCACCATACACGTTCTCTTAGACCCTGAAAAACTGTAAGAGGGCGAAGCAGCAAACCTTGCGCCCATCACGCTTACTTGCCTACCCTATCAGAGGAACATTTACGGCAATGAAGCGGATGAGCTGGCAAAGGCCTGTACATCGTCAGATACCTCTAAGGCAGTCACGGTGCGCCAGTCACTTTCACCAAGAAAAAGTGATATTAATTTCAATCACAAGAAAACCGCAATTCGCAAATGGTATTGTAAATATGTCTAGAAAAGATATATTCAGGACCACATCTACCATTAAGGTATACCGGCCATCATTACCAATATCACCAAGCAAGCATGGTTTGACCACAACCGGAGAGGGGCATAGTCTCTACTGAATTTGTCTAGAGAAGAGATATTCAGGTTCATATCCACTACACTACACTGGTACATTAGCCATTTGGACCATATGCGGAGAGAATGGGAGCCCCGTTTTACCTCGGTGCAGGAGTTGTAGAGTGGACGGTAGTTAGAAGTCGGTCTCCCATTTCGTCTGCGAGTTCCCTGCCCTGGCGAACATAAGGTTTAGAGCTGAATGCAGCTTTGTGCTTCCCGACCTGGTGGCGGTGTCTAAATGCTTCATAAAAGTCATGGGAAGGATTATGGTTTTAGTGGGTCAACACATAGGGGACATCAACCAATTGGTTTCACGAGAATGTGCATAAAAATGGCGCCTGGAGCGCAACTTGGGTTCAGTCTCTTTGGTCGGGTAGCACAGAAACCAACCAAACATCCAACACTCCGCTTACACTGAGCGCAAATAAAACAAGTTAGAACACAAAATAAAAGAAAACAAGTAAGGAAGACTAAGTTCGGGTGTAACCGAACATTACATACTCAGTTGCCAAATTACAGCTTGCAAAACTTTGAAATTATCTTCTTTTAAAAGTGGGCGGTGCCACGCCCATTGCCCAAAATTTTACTAATTTTCTTTTCTGCATCATAAGAGCAACCCACCTATCAGGTTTCATCGCCTTATCCGTCTTTGATAAGGAATTATCGCACTTTTTCGGTTTTTCGAAATTCCTGATATCGAAAAAGTGGGCGTGGTTATAGTTCGATTTCGTTCATTTTAAATAGCAATCTGAGATAAGTGCCCTGGAACTTGCATACCAAATTTCATTAAGATACCTCAAAATTTACTCAAGTTATCGTATTTACGGACAAACGGACGGACGGACGGACATAGCTAAATTAATTTCTTTTTTCGCCCAAATCATTTTGATATACAGAAGTCTATATCTATCTCGATTAGTTTATGCCGTTACGGAGGTACCTCGGTTCATTTTCCTACATGGTTATTTTCCCTTATGTTGTCACCATAGCTCTCAACTGAGTATGTAATGTTCGATTACACCCGAACTTAACCTTCCTTACTTGTTATTTTAAATTTTTTAGTACTGCCTACAAAAAGGCAATTGCAACTTTGATTAGTAATTTAAGTAATTCCTAAGTGAAAATTCTTATCTTTATTTATTTGTTCAAAATAGCAAGATTTAAGAGAATTTGTGGAATTTTCGCAGACTACACTGGCGAAAACAACAGAATTCCACCTCGCATCACCGCAAGAGAATTCCACGTCGTTTATCAGCTACTTAATTTGCACAGCTGAAAATGGTGGTGAAATTCGCATACGCCTGAAACTCTAAAAGAATCGTGGTGAAAGTCGCATACGCCTGAAAGTATGCAAGGACGTGCACTGAGTTGGGCCCTCAACGAGATGGAATTCTAAAACGCCTGCAACACTCAGGAGGCTAGCCATGAAGGTATTGCCTAATCATCTAAATAGTTCGACTTGTGCGTTACGTAGCTCAAATTTTTTAATCAAACATTGCACTGTCACCGAGTTTTAAAATATATTTCAGGGTTCAAGTGTCTATATATCCACTAAGGTAGTTAAAAATCGATTGCCAGATTCCCAATTTAAAACTAGTTTTCTCAATATCTCAACACATGCGCCACCTAGCGGATTTTTTTTTGATAAAATATTGCATTGTCAAAAATCGATTGCAAGATTCCCCTCGTTTTTCAAGGATTTGTAGTTATCTCACTTAACGCGCCACCTAGCGGAATTTTGTTTTCTGTAAATTATATTGTCACCGGCTCTCGAACTATCGCTAGGTAACCGGGAAGTTAGTTAAAAATGGATTGAAATATTCCCAAATTAAAATAAATTTTTTTAATATCTCGATACATGCGCCACCTAGCGAAATTTTTTTGATAAAATATTGCTTTTTCACCGGGTTCTGACTTACGGCTCAAGTTTCATACCTCCAGCTCAACGGGAAGTTACTCAAAAATCGACTGCAACATTCCCCTCGTTTTTAAAGGATTTGTAGTTATCTAACTTAGCGCCACCTGGCGCAATTTTGTTTTCTGTAAATTGTATTGCCACCGGGTTTCGAACTATGTTCTAAGTTACAAGTCTCTAGGTAACCGGAAAGTTAGTTGAAAAGGATTGAAAAATTCCCAAATTAAAATTAATTTTCCTAATATCTCGATTCATGCGCCACCTAGCGAAATTTTATTGATTAAATGTTTCATTGGCGTCGGGTTCTGACCTACGGCCCAAGTGTCGTGTCTCTAGCTTACCGGCAAGTTACTCAAAAATCGATCGCAAGATTCCCCTGGTTTTTTAGGGATTTGTAGGTAGTTATCTCACTTAGTGCGCCACCTAGCGAAATTTTCTGTAAATTGTGTTGTCTCCAAGCCTCGAACTGTGTGCCAAGTTTCAAGTCTCTAGGTCACCGGGAAGTTAGTTAAAAATGGATTGAAAGATTCCCAAATCAAAACTAATTATCCAAATATCTCGATCCATGTGCCACCTAGTGAAATTTTTTTGATCAGATGTTGCATTCACACCGGGTTCTGACCAATGGCCCAAGTTTCAAGTCTCTAGCTCACCGGTAAGTAACTTAAAAATCGATCGCACAGTTTCCCTGCGTTTTTTTTAGGGATTGTCAGGGATTTTCGTTTATCTCGATTCGTCTGCCACCTGGCGGCATTTTGTTTTCCACGAATTGTAGTGCCATCGGCTCGCAAACTATGTGCTAAGTTTCAAGTCTCTGGATCACCGAGAAGTTAGTTAAAAGTCGATCACAAAACTTCCATTTTAAAATAAATTTTCTGTATATCTCGATCCGTGCGCCACCTAGCGGATTTTTTTAACTTGCGTTGTAATGTCTCCCAGATCTGAACTATGTTCTAAGTATCAAGTGTCTAGCTCAACGGGAAGTTACCGAAAAAGACTTTTCCGTGGGTCAAAAATTCGTATGAAAATGAGGGGACAAATATGAAAGGGACTTAATAGAAAGGTAACAAAAGCAATTAAACTTCGCCTTGAAATTAAAGTTTAATACTCTGCAGCATTTTTTTTTTTTTTTCAAATGGCATTCAAGTTAAAATCTTGCAATTTCCTTTCCTTCGTTCATTTCCGGTTCAATGACTTAATCCAAAATACAATTATCTACAGATAAAAGCACGATATGAACGGAGCAGACGCATTTGTGGTCCTAAGTCATAATCGCCTAAGTCGAGATATGATAATGCGCAAAATTAATTGTTGATAGCATTTTATAATAACAGTAACGATTTTAGATATTAAACTCCGGTCCATATTTGAACTATTGATTTTGACTGATATCTTTCCACTTTTATATTCGATTTGAAGCTTTCTCTACAACTTTTCGATAATGTGTTCTAGACTTAGGCTGTTATGACTTGTGACCACAAATGTGTCCGCACACACTTACTCTCTGAATAAGCTCAACCGTTTACATCATTATCAAATTCTATGCTTGATGATCGGATGAAAAAAAAACTTTTTTTTAATTTTCCAAATAAATTTTTCTCGCCCTACTTTACTCTAAATATGAGTATCTACCTATGAGCTGTATGTCTGTATTGTTATGACTACTATGGCTTTGTATGTATGTATATGCCTGTGTTAACGAACCATTCAATTTGTTATTTTTTTTGTTATGTTCTTCTAACAATTTGATTTTCCCATTCATTCATTTATTCATCTATCACACAGCTATTTATTATTTGTTATCCAAACGCTTGTAGCTTGTCAAAATTTCAAATTAAAATCAAATTGCAATTTATCAGATTATATACAAGCAGCCGTCTGCGTTATTAGATAAAGCGAACAGCGCACAGTAGGGTATGCTAAATTAATTTTTGCTCAAAAGGAAGAAAACCTGCAGTTGGTAAGCCTTCTGATAAAGCGCATGTTCGAAAAGGCATTCGAGACAGGATGATCTTCGAATAAGCCTTAGAAAATGTTGAAATGAACTCCGGTCAATAAAGACCTTGTTATCACAGTCTCGGCAAATTTCCCCAACTTTAAGCGACATCCTACAGGATGCGCTCAGCAGGCTACATACCTGGGCGGCATTGAGCGGCCGTAATGTAAAGCCAAACTAGGCAGAACTGAACAGAACCAAAATACCTCACCTGCCTAAACGACACAGAGCTCTCAAATAGGTTTAAGTACCTTGGAGTCGAAAGGGACAACAAGATAAACTGGAAATTCAATGTTGAAAAAAGGGTTGAGAAGGCGTAAATTACCCTCTACTCGTAAAAGAGAATGGTTACAAGGAACTGGGGACTAAGATATCACTTGCGACGTGTCTTTACACAGCATTCACAAGGCCCATCCTATCGTACGTAGCTATAGTGTGGTGGCCAGCCCTGGACAAGTAATACAACATCAAAGAAGTGAGGAGAGTACCATGGGCAGCTTGTTTAGCGGTAACAGAAGTACTCAGGTTGTGCCCATCATACGCGTTAAAAGTTATCCTTAATCAGCTTCTACTGAACCTCCACCTACGCCTTACAGCTATTACTTCAGCCTTCAGACTCAAGAAGTCTAGACGCTTAAACGTGAAGCAGTATGGCCTGAGAAGACTGTCCGATGTAGATTCGAACACAAATTAGTTTTCGCCTACATTAACATCGAGAACAGATTGGTCAGCTGACATGCTATCTAAGAAGGGGGATGCCACACCACTATTCACTGACGACTCAAAAATGGACTACAGTGTAAGTGCAGCGATGTTCTCCCAATAGCTAGAAGTCGCCTTCTCAATCGGTGTTTCAAACTCAGCTAGTATCTTTCAAGCGGAGCTACAAGGTATAAAGAAGCTCTGTTGCTTCCAGTTGAATAACTCTGTAAACTATCGAGAGGTATGCATATCCTCAGATAGCCAAGCAGCGCTCATGGCATTGGTCTCACCACTTACCTCCTCTAAGGCCGTGGATAAATGTAAGAAGTTGTTGCGCAATGCAGCTAACTCAGCGACCATTACCCTCGCATGGGCATCAGGTCACATGAATGTAGGTTAATTTATTATATTACTGTCTTTCGATATACTTGTCTTGTTATATTTCTACGAATTATGTTGACTTTGAAAATTATTTAGTTTGAAATTCGATTTGTCATTCATGAAAACTTTTAAGATTCAGATTTCTTGAAGCAATCTAATTGTACACATCGCACACCTTTAATTTTTTACCAATAAAGAAATTTATTCTTCATTTTAAAATCTGGTGTTACATGAATATACTTAGACGGAAATGAAAAAGCAGATGAATCGGCAAAGGCCGGTGCATCGTTACAATTCACTGAGCCAGTCGCGGTTTCAGGATCATATTGGGATAATTTATGGGTTATTGCATAATCCCTTCCGGAATCATTTGAGGATAATTGTAGACGATGCCGAGGACTCTTTCGGGGTAATTTCGGGATGATTTTGGGGACTCACCTGCAATCTTCCGGAGTTACTTGGGTATCCATCCGGACTAATCGTGGAATTTTTAGAGATCCTCCCGCGTGATTTAGGGGTCACTTCAGGATGCTAATGAGGACTATTTCGAAGTCCTACCAGGATCATTTGGATATCACTTCGAATTCAATTTAGGTCAATTCGGGGTCACTATTTAGGGCTATTTAGGGGTCCGACAGCTGAGCTGTCCCAAGTCTTTCGTATGTGTTTGTTTTGCAATAACTCCTATTTAGATATACACTATGGACACATTCAGTCTATGTGAGGTCTTATTAACCAGCCAGTTCAATCCTACTTCCTCTCGCCACAAAAACGGCTATACTTAAGTGGACGTAATCGGTTGGTAGCCATGCCCACTTGTTTAATTTCCCATTAAAATAATTCATCAACAGTTCAATACGAAATGAAGCCATTATCTATAAATTTGGTTATTACGCTGTCTCTACAGAGGTAACACAATTCGCATTAAAATTTTAATTAAGTATTTTATTTAACCACGAATTTTGCAAAACATGACACTGTGCCTTGGTCATTTTACTTCTCCCTTCAACATTTCACTGACACTATTGCTATTTTATTATTCTGCAAACGTTTTGATAAATACGTCCAAAACTATGTAGGTCCACCGCATGGATTTTATCTTTAGGTAAACGCGGTAAATACACAACCATACACACACAGATATTCTAAAATATATGTACAAGCAAACCAAGTTTGTTTTAATTACCCAGCTGGTCCCCTAATCGCTGTGAAGAGCAATTGTTTGTTCAACTTAACAATATTTTTTTTTTGTTCTTTCATCACTTTTCTTTTGGTTCGCATTGTTTTGTTGAAAAGTTTTAAAATTCATTATTGGCAGGCGCCTTTACTCGTTTTTTTTTTTATATTCATTAGATTTGCAAACATTGATGAGCTGCGGATTAAATTACTTGAATTGTAAATTTCCAATTTGTTTGAATTGCACGCGTCATTTCAGCTAAAAAGTACCCAGTGAAGAAACTTTTTTGGTAGCATTGTTGTAGAAACTTTAGATTTTATTGTTAGATTTTAGTTTTGCAGCGAAGAGGTAAACTTCGTAGGATATTTAACAGGGTGCCCCAAGAATTGGTATTGGTCGTTGGGAACTATTTAGCCTTCTTTGTTCCTTTTATAGTTTCTGCAAACTTAACCCTTATGTTTCCCCTTATCCTTATTCTTCTGCTTATTCTTATTCTTATCTTTGTTTTAACTGTTATTCTCTTATTCTTATTTTTTCTTATTCAAATTATTATTTTTATTCTTATTCTAATTCTAATAATTATCCTTTTTCTTATTCTTATTCTTATTATTATTCTTATTCTTATTATTATTCTTATTCTTATTCCTATTCTTATTCTTATTATTTTTATTCTTATTCTTATTTTTATTCTTATTCCTATTATTGTTCTTATTCTTATTCTTATTCTTATTCTTATCCTTTTTCTTATTCTTATTCTTATTCGTATTCTTTTTCTTGTTCTTGTTCTTGTTCTTCTTGCTGTTGTTCTTGGCCTTGTTCCTGTTCTTGTTCTTCTTCTTGTTCTAGTTCTTGTTCTTGTTCTTCTTGTTGTTCTTGTTCTTGTTCTTATTCTTATTCTTATCCTTATCCTTATCCTTATACCTATCATTATCCCTATCATTATCATTATCCTTATCCTTATCCTTATCCTTATCCTTTCTCTTATCCATATCTTTATCCATATTTGTATCCTAATTTTTATCCTTATCCTATCCTTATCGACATCCTTATACTTATTCTTATTCATACGAGGGACGAGGACTGTGTTTTCCTATCTTATTCCTAAATTGAAAAATAAGATTTGGGTATATTTTTCAGCTAACTTTTTCTCCGTAAGTACGTATGTATGTTTGTCATACCTCAAATGTCGTCACTCATCGTCTTTTCATTTCTTCTCATCATTCTCGGCATCTTCATCCCATTTGTTCACATTTAATTTTAAAAGTTTATCCTCAAATCCAATAAGTCAAATAAAAATGCTGTTACAAATTGATTTATGTCTACGACATGTTATTCTTGTTTGATGGCTTATCATCTCACCCCTACTTATCATCGACTGATTTAGCTGCTTATCCCAAAAGTTTATGTATTATTTTGTTTTGCTCTTTTCGTTTCTTAAATTCACTTTTGTCTTCCAAAAGATATTAAATATTTAGCGTTACCAATTTTATTTTTTATTTTGCAGAGACAATTGCATTTATTTTTATTTTATGGGAAAAGGGAAAGGTTTGATATAATACTTAAATTGGGGGAAATTTTTTGCAAACAATGGAAGAGTAAAAATAGTAATGTTAGGTTAGGTAAGGCTAAATTTCAACCCGAAAATTATGTTATTTCAGGAACATATATGAAAGTATGCACCGCATTCCTACAGCTATTAAGAATCAATGTCAGATGATTTTTATACTGCTCAACCGATTTATATTTCCTTCGTTTATTTCCTCGCGATTTTCCTTAGATCAATTAGAATGAACGCACCAAAGGATTTTGATCTGGCAGAATTAAGAGATAAACCTCTTTTAAGAAGGTATTTTTCTCACAGTATTTCTTGCCGTAGATCTTTCGCTTAGTATTGGAAAGGAACCCATTGTTTTGAAATCTTGATTCTTTTCCTTCTTTCCACACTCGACTGGACTGCCTTCATAAAACCGCATTCAAGGCTTTAAGCTCCTCTTGGTTCCCACTACCTAAATTGAGGTGCTCTTTGAGCATAATGGTCTTAAGTTAACTTTCTAAGTCTGTGTCTTCAATGTATTTGAAGTTTTCTCCGCTTTTCGAACTGGCATAAAATCAATAATAGTGAGACCAATAAACTTTTTCTACTCTAATATGGTCGATGCATTTAAAGTGGTATTTACGACTACATTGGAGGAGAAAAAAGTGCTTGTTTTCTGACTAGTACAGGTGGTTTCTTATAGATTTCTTCAAACCTCGGGCTACTTTTTCACAGGGCAGACTGTGCGGCAAGCCCTTGAAGTGTGAAACTTCGTTCGTAGCCCTGTTCATAACCTTCGTTGCCACCTTATCCTTTTTATGGGTGCATCAAAAAAATGCGCTCAAACAAAACATACACGTCAGGCGGTTAAGGGCATTGAGAGGACTTTACTCTTCAATTGATTACTCAGTACAAAGTACAGAATTATTTTTCGAAGGTTTTCTAGACTTACGTTGTTATTTGCATTAATGATGGTTCCCAAATAGACGAAGTCCTTTACAATTTCGAAATTTTCAGGTTGATGATAAGCCGTTCAGGTACAAACAACCGATTCCTTCGCACAATACGCTTGGCAGGTCGTTATATGAGATGCTTAGAAAGATGGTTGTGTGATAGTTGGCGCAGTTTGCAGAATTTCTTTCTTGTGAACTAGGCAAAGAACAACCATATTCTGCATAGAAGTTTATGCATTCGCCGTATTTGAGTAGATCCGCAGGCAAAACATCGGCGCTCGCGGCCTTGTTTTTTAATCTGGTGGTCGCTATTCTTACCTCGTCATAGTCGGGTGTGGGAACATATATTCCACATTTTGGGCGTTCGGGTTCATCATCTTTTCATCATCATTTAGAAGCACAAAGAAGTGTTTCCTTCCTTTCCTTCCCTCCTTTTTCTCGACGGCAGCACGAAGTGCTTTAGTGATATGCTCTCACTGCTCCTGCATTCTGCTGAGTTAGTTTGTTCTCTCAAAGAGCAGATCTGAGAGTGGAGTTGTGAAATTTTTATCAGTCTGTGATGATTGCAGCCTTTTGATGTCTAACTTTCTTTATGCTTTTGTTCCTTTCTCTAAGCCGCGCAGAGGCAGGCGCGTATTTTGGCTGCTACGAGTTAGTGATCTGAGGCGATGTCAGGTCCTCGTATCGTGCGCATATCTAAAACACTGGGGACATGTCGTCCGTCTATCGCATAATGGTCGATCTGATTATTTGTGTTTCGATTTATATTCAAATACTTGTTTGTCCTTTTAATTTGTCTCCCCGTCATCACCATGACACCTTAAATTTCACTACCTTTTTGTGACTGATAGCTGTACGTCTATCAATAATGGGTAATTAATCATTTTAGATATCACAACAGAAGAAAAATTAAAACAAAAGAAACCTCAGAAGAAGCAATTAAATGTTAAAAAAGCCAGCCACACCTTCCTTCCTAAAAGTTTTATCCTCGTCCTTTACTTGCAATTTTTATTTAATTTTGTACTTTTTTGTCGCACATTTTTACTTTTCTTTCTTTTAGTTTCTATCACTTTCTCCCCCTTCACTAATGAGACATTTACTAGTCATTACTGTTTCTTTTTCTATCTCACCACATAATGCTGCATTTTAAATAATACGCCAAATCAACGACGTTTGTTCATCTAAGTTGACTGTGTAATTGTATATTTTTAGCACTTTGAGCTACTTTTTGACACATCCCTTTAGCAATAAATTCAGCTACGTATATAGAATGAGGGTTGTTGTAAGAGGCGTATATAAGTCTCTTGAACTGTTCAACCCTAAGCCACAACTTTCCTTTCCACAACACTTACGTTTTCCTCACCATTTTCTGTATTACTCTATACAAATAAATTAGATATTTATCATTCTACGTAAATAGCTTTTCATCAATTATTATTATTTTTTTTTTTTTGTAATTTGACCCAGTCACTCTCTTTTTATCTCTCATAGCAACATATGAAGCATCCTCTAAGTATATTCGTGTGTACAAAGTTATGTCGCTATATCAATGCAGTGATGATAATCTTGGTACATTTGTACTTTTTTTGGTACATTTCGCTTCCCGAAAGTACGTTGGTACTACATTGACATATTTGGTACATTTTTGTAAAATGCAGCACTACCATTCAAGTCATTTGCAAAGCAGATCTGAATATACAAACAATTTTTTAATTTTTCGAAGAAAATATATAGTGAAGTTGTTTTGTTGCCGAGCACAATTTGCCATTTGCAATTATGGATCTTATGCTTATGAAAAATAGCATAACTGATTCTAAGATTGTGAACAAATCTTGCATCAATAGAATTAAAGCCCAGAAAATAATAACTCAAATCAGGGCCAGAAAATTATAAATACATAACTGCATTTCGTCAGAATTATTAGTCTCTAATAATAGATGAAACGACTGATATATGTGCACTGAAAGAAAAGACTGGTAAAATCAACGGAAATACGGGTCAATTCAACCGAAATTTCTGTTAATTTTTATCCATCGCAACAAGATGTTGAATCAACTGCCCACAAATCGTTGATTCGTAATTGACCGTTTTAGTAGTCAAATGAACAAAAAAAAGTTGTTGCGACAGTTTTGTACGAAAGTACCTATATTGCCATATACATAAACAAATAAATAAATAAATGTAAGGTGCGATAACCTCCGAAGAGATCTAAGGCACTTGCCAAACACTGCCGAGGGGTGACCCCGCTTAGAAAAGTTTTCTTCTAATTGGAAAACCTTATTTCTAAAATTTTGATGTTGCCTTACCCTAGGTGCGAGCCCAGGGCATACGGTGAGGCAGGCGGAGCGCGCTACCATCACACCACGGTGGCACTTACTAACCGAACGTCAATTGGGCTTACATCAAATATGCTGGCACACAATAAACATTATCTATATATTAATACAATCAATTGACAGGCTGTTTCGCATACTTAGCATACGTCAAATCATATAAAATTTATATGAATCGATTCGTATTGATCAGCCGCAGTGCATAGGCCTATTTTTGTTAACAAATATTACTCTATTTGTTTATAATTAATAGAAAAAAAATTAAATTCGAACAATTCATACAAATATCGTAAGTCATTTTCGTGCACAAGCGCGCCATCTTTGGGAACAATTATCTAAGTTTTCTAATGCGAATTTCAAAGACCTAAACCTTTATGCACAAGCGCGCCGTCTTTGGGAACAATTGTCTAAGTTTTCTAATGTGAATTTCAAATTTTATGTATACTCGCTAAATTCGAAAGCACAAATGTTTCACCTACATACAAATATGGTTCCCCATTATAGCCGCTTACCTATAATAGTCTCTACCAAAATCCTAAAAAATTGTTCCAAAATAATTTGTAGCGTACCAAAAAAAATTAAATTGAATTAATTTTTGACCGGCCCATTTTTTGTGGCAAATTTCGCTTAAACGTAAATACATAAGTCTTTATTTAACAGATTCTATGTTTTTTTATTTTAGTTGTTTTCCAAAAAACATGAAATCACAAATAATGAGTTAACTTTAGTTGAAACTAACTAATTTATTGATAACACTTAATGGCAAATTTGCCCGAAAATGTTTTTGCATTTGCAGATTTAATCCTCATTTTAGATAAAGTACGTCTTATACTGAACGAAAAAAAAGTTACAAAAATATAACATTAAATTTTTTATATTGCCTTTTATGCTAATTTATTTTAGTTCTTATTTTATTTTATTATATATTCTCTTATTTCAAATTGGTTTATTATTATTTAACTGCAACTTGACTGAATCGGAAAATTTCACGTTGTATATTAAACGAAACAAAAAACGTCCCAAAAACGTCTTTAATTTTAGGTCAAAACGGCAACCGGCATCATAGCGTGCATAGTCAGTATATTACCCACTATCTATATATTAATACGCTAACAAAATTTCCATACAATCAATTGACAGGCTGTTTCGCATACTTAGCATACGTAAAATCATATAAAAGTTATATGAATCGATTCTTATTGATCAGCCGCAGTGCATAGGCCTATTTTTGTTAACAAATATTACTCTATTTGTTTATAATTAATAGAAAAAGTTTTTTGTAAATTCGAACAATTCATACAAATATCGTAAGTCATTTTCGTGCACAAGCGCGCCATCTTTGGGAACAATTATCTAAGTTTTCTAATGCGAATTTCAAAGACCTAAACCTTTATGCACAAGCGCGCCGTCTTTGGGAACAATTGTCTAAGTTTTCTAATGTGAATTTCAAATTTTATGTATACTTGCTAAATTCGAAAGCACAAATGTTTCACCTACATATAAATATGGTTCCCCATTGTAGCCGCTTACCTGTAATAGTCTCTACCAAAATCCTAAAAAATTGTTCCAAAATAATTTGTAGCGTACCAAAAAATCTTAAATAGAATTAATTTTTGACCGGCCCATTTTTTGTGGCAAATATCACTTAAACGTAAATACATAAGTTTTTATTTAACAGATCCTTTGTTTTTTTATCCTAGTTGTTTTCAAAAAAACATTAAATCACAAATAATGAGTTAACTTTAGTTGAAACTAACTAATTTATTTATAACAATTAATGGCAAATTTGCCCGAAAATGTTTTTTCATTTGCAGATTTAATCCTCATTTTAGATAAAGTACGTCTTAAACTGAACGAAAAAAAAAGTTACAAAAATATAATATTAAATTTTTTATATTGCCTTTTATGCTAATTTATTTTAGTTCTTATTTTATTTTATTATATATTCTCTTATTTCAAATTGGTTTATTATTATTTAACTGCAACTTGACTGAATCGGAAAATTTCACGTTGTATATTAAACGAAACAAAAAACGTCCCAAAAATGTCTTTGATTTTAGGTCAAAACGGCAACCGGCATCATAGCGTGCATAGTCAGTATATTACCCACTATATTTATTATTAGGCTAACTTTGTTGGATTATATATCCATTAATCGGATGCTTAGATCCCATAACCCTAATTTTTTTTATGTCGCTTAAAGTTATGAAATCAATTTTATTTTAGTAAATATGTTTACGTGAATAACTTTAATGTTTTTGATTGTTTTTCTTTTCTTTGTAATTTATTCTGCTTTGTTATATCTTAGTATTGTATTTTTCACAGACGATATTTTATGGTAGATATGGTCATATATATTCATGAAATGGAGTGGGAATCCCAACATTAAATATCCGAACATTAGAATCTTCATATTTCCACAATGATCACATCAAACCCCGGAAAAAGTCTAAGTGCACTTATTGCGTTTTTATATGGAACTGTTCACTTCACTTAATTTTTTCGCAATTTAAGTACTTTATTCTTTTCTTTAATTAAACATTTTTTAGTAAACTCTGCTTTCTTTCTCATTACATAATTTTTTTATATTTTTATTTTATTTTTTATGAAGGTATCCTCTATTCTACTCGAAATTTTTGTTTTGTGTCACACTTACATATTATATATGTATTTATACAAAATTAAACGGGTGGCGTGAAATAGGCTAAATTCCTTTAGCAAATTTCTTCGTTTTTAACTAAAAGTTCGTGTTTTTTGAATTATGACACTATTGCAGTAAATGGGCGATATATGTATATGGGTTATATAGGCCTACTGAGGAACCGAGCTCCCAAAACTAACTTCGGTAGCGCGCCAACGGGGAACTTCCGGGTGGTGTGGAAAACCCTATTTTTCAATTCAATTTCAAGTAATTTCACCATAATTCTATGTCAACTTCATTTGATTTTACATAATTTTTATATTTTTGTTTAAGGAGCTCCATACCAAAACGTTATAATTACACGTGAAAAGTTTGTAGAAAGTTTAAGAAAATACATTCAAAAAGTACAGGGTCTTAGATCAAATTCAAAATTTTAAAGAAAAAGTTAAGTAAGTTAGACCAGTTTGCTATATTTCCAACACTTGATGCATAGACTGAGTTGAAAAAAATACACGTTGGTCGAATTTCGACCACAGGCGATACTAGTACACTTTATTATTTTGATTTATTAAACGCACTCTCAATAAATTTTGTATTTTATAATTTATTTAATTTGTAGTTTTGAACTTCGCTTTGCAAATAGAAATGAAAATAGTAGTCACAAAACTAATCAGCTCAGCTCATTCTCAATTTCTTCTCTCGCATGTAGTTGCCACACTTATTGTTTCGAACAAAACTTGTACAAATATTTGATATAACATTTTAAATAGAGAACTTGTAAGTTATAGAAAAGTAAATAATCAAATCGCCAGAAGGTAATTCACCACTGGAGTAACTTTACATGTAATTCGGCAAGTTTAATTTTCGTAACACTTTAAGTTGAAACGATTCCAAAACAACTCAAACTTTTATGTTGTCGGAAACATCAATATTAAAAAAGGATGTTTTTTATTATCTTATTAAATTCGTTCGCGTGAGTGAAAATTCGTAAAACCAAAATGTTACTAACTTTGGGAAAATCCTGTTCATTCAAACAAAACTCTTGCAACAAGAGGGCGCAATTTTGCATTTCACTTGGAGGAGAAGTTGCAAAAATTGTACCCGATAAATAGGTGTCCCGGTATCTGATAAGTTTTTGCACAGTAAATTCAAAAACGGGTTTTTAGTTTTGTATTGATAACTGAAAAACTAGTTTCTTGTTGTTTTCCCCTTTTGTGTATTTTTTCGATTTGTTGGTTTTCTTATGTTGGTTTTTTTTTAACAAGTGGCACCATTGTCATAAGTACAAAGTAGAGAGCGCAGTGAGCGTAAAATTCTCGTTAAAATTTGCTCATATATTTACTGTTGATCGTTGTTGAAATGACCAGTGAGATAAGTTGTGTTAACAGAAAAATCAGTTAGATTGACCAGGAATCTGTCAATTTTACAGAATTTTGTTAACGTAATAGCAACAGTTTCTCTTCTGTTGAAATTACTCAAATAATTTATTCGTTTGACAAAGAACTCGGTCGAATTAATCATAATTCGATCAATTTCACCGAATCTCCGTTAAGTCAAGAACAACAGAACCGATTTGTTGATTTTAATAGCACCATTTCTTTCAGTGTATATCAAAAAATTTGGCAGTTTCGATTCGATTTTTTTATAAAAAGTGCATGGATAGATTTTTAGATTTGACACCTTTGACCGATAGAAGCACGGAGGATATTTTTAATGCCATTATTAAATCTTTGAAAGACCATTCAATACCACTTGAAAAAATGATTGGTTTCACTGCCGACAATTGCTCGGTTATGATGGGAGCCAAAAGCGGAATGCAAGCAAGGCTGAAGCAAGTTGTTCCAAATCTGCATGTTAATGGATGTGTTTGTCACATTTTAAATTTAGCTTCAATGGCCGCTGGTGATGTATTTCCCAACAAAATTGATAAATTTGTAAAAGGCGTAAACTATCGTTTTCGTAACAACCCCCTTAGGAGGGTAGACTTTCAAAGTTTTCAAGAACATTTCGGTACAGAAATCCATGTTATACTAAAGTACGCCCCCACAAGGTGGATTTCTTGAGCAATGGGATGCCCTCAAGTATTATTTAAATCTTTACGGATTTGAAAATAAAAGCAGTAATCAAAATATTATTCTTATATCTGAAATTTTTCAAGGTCTATTTATAAAGTATATTTTATATTTCCTTCTTATATTTGAAATGAAATAAATAATGTGAATATAGAAATGCAGTTTGAAGATATTCGCATATATTTACTTATTACCAAATTAAAAATTTTATAAAAAAAATCTTATTTAGACTGCAGTCCTATTTGGATGATAAATATTGATTCAGGCGAAAATCACTTAACCCCAGATGACGTTTACTGCGGTGTTAATGTCGACATTATTATATCAAACAACCTTTTCGAAAAAGATGACGTATACATATTTAAGAGCTGTGCTAGACAATTTTATATAAAACTTTGTAGTACCTTATAAAAGGAAGTAAATTAAAATGATAAAACTTTTTGGTGGGCTGCAAAGCTTTCACCAGAAAGTATTTTAGGCGGTGAAACAGATAGTATTGAGCCTTTAGTTATGGACTTGTTTCCGAAATCTGCATTTGATGAAATAGAGAAAATTAATTCTGAATTTAGAGCAGAGCATGTGAGCCTTAAAAAATTCAAGAATTTAAATATACGCAGCTTTTGGGAAGAATTAAGATCATTTAAAACTAAATTAAATGCGCAAATGTTTCTCAATATTTATAGAATAGTTCAAGGCATATTATCTATTCCGCATTCATCCACAACCGTAGAAATGATATTTTCTATACAAAATTTAATTCAAACCAAGTGTAGAAATAGACTCCAAATAAGCAAATATAATTCGAACTTAATAAAAACCAAAGACTTGATGAAATCAACTAACAGTAGTTGTCATAATATAGATACGAAAAAAAGCTTTTTGTCAACTGAGGTATTTAAAGAGCTCAAAGAAGAAGAACTGTTGATGTAGTGATTGAAACAGGAGTTATTAGTATAGATGTAGGCGACAGTTTGTCGACTTTTATACCTGCATTTAAATCTTTTGTACCTAAAATGTTTTTATGAAATGGTTTTGCATTGAATGCAGCTGTTATTCTTATAAATATTAATTTTATTTTCCTTACTGGTACTCAATAAAGAAATGCTTTTTTATATGTATGTACATAATTTTACGCTTCAATCGATAAACTTCTTTTATTATTTTTACTGGAAAAGTATTTCTTCATAAATCATATTTCCCTGTTATACTACCTTTAATTTGTGTTGGAAAGTTTCCTGACTAAAAACAGTTTTAGACAAAGAAGCAGAATATAGCTCTAGTTTGGTACAAATTCACATCCGAAGACTTTTGGTACATTTTTGGATGATTTGGTACATTTTTTTCCTGGTTTGGTACAAAATGAAAAAATCCATTTATCACCCCTGTATCAATGATGCACACAAACTGCCAGAGCTACAAATATAAATGCCAACTTTTTTTGTAGTAGTATGTGTTTACGTAGTGAATTTTCAAACATAGAACTCACTCATGAGATGTTTACTGCTCGAAGTACAAGCCTAAACTGATTGACTGCTTGCTTAGCTGAATCTCTGTTATCACGCTCATACGACATGTAAGTGAACGACGCCGAATGGTTTTACGAAGCTCTACAAACCCCTCGCGTGCACCACTGATGTATATTTATCATAAATCATTAAAATGTTGCCACAAGATTTTGTCAAGTCATTACTATCAAATATGAGACTTTTTCCAAATTTGTTCTCAAAAAACAATGTTTACAGGAATCATGTTACTTACATTTTAGGTATTTCATATTTTTAAAAAATATAAGAACCCTCAATATCGTTCTAACAAAACATTATATATAACACTAATTGTGTTCAAATTGCGGCATATAAAGCAATTTTGTTACGGTGATTATAGCCGTATATGATTGATTGCTTTTGTTGTTAGCGTTGCTATTGATACTAAGTAAGAGTATCATTTAAACAACATGTTACAAATAAATTTCTTTTTATTTGTGTGATGATACTGTAACGAATTTTGGGGATTTCCTGATAACTATGCACTTTCTACTAACGTTCGAATCGCTGAACTGTCGAATAAATAACTCCAATAATCAGTATTGCTAAATGGTCTTTATTTAGACTACTTTGGGAGTAGTACTTCACAATTATACTTTACAACTAATAGCGTATTTAAATCAAACTGACTACTGTTTCCCCACCTTGCGCTGCTTTTATACTCTCTCTCTTTTATTTTCTCGTTCGCCAATTCTCCTAAGGTCTTGTCATTTCACCATCATGTGTTCTAAAATAGCTGCACCTCAAACTTGGTTACCCAGTTATATACAATGTATATTGTACATGTATATTATATATGTATATTTGTAGTTTATGCTTTTCTTCTAGCCATATGCGTCTATGTGCGTGAGTTACTACATATTCTCTTAGCTGATGACTACATATGTGTATGTGAGATATTTTTCGTCGCCTTCTATGTACGTAAGTGTTGCTTGCCTTAACATGTACATGTACATAAGAGTGGCTGCTTGCTGTTTTTGTTGTTTTGATTATTTACTAACGGCATAGTGATGCTAATATTCGCCACAATATGGTGCCAACAATCAACATTATTCCATTTTTTGTCGAAATGTTATAGGTTGGTTATCTTATAGTTATTCATTTCTTACAGCACAGAAATCGTTATGTTACCAAAAAGTTATGCAATTGTATTCGAAATTTTATCGGCGTATTACCAAGGAATTATCGAATTTTTCACGAAAATTTATCGATTTAAAAATATCGATAATGGTTCAAAAGCTGTTGATAATTTTCCACAAATTAATCGATTTGTTATCTACAAATTATCGATACCTTATCAATAAATTTCGATTTGATAACGCAAAGACTTTTATTTAGGAGTTTTATAAACATGATTTGTTATCTAAAAGTTATCGGCTTTTTATTAAGAAGTTCTCGATAGTTTATCAAAAAGTTATGGACTATTTATCGAACAGTTACCGATATATTTCCAAAACCTCAAAGATTCCTTATCGAAAAGTTAGCAACACGTTATCAAAAACTTATCAATTTGCAATCTTAAAACTATCGGTTTGTTATGGAAAAGTTCTCGATATGTTTTAAAAAAGTTATGGAGTTATATTCGAGAAGTTATCAATATGTTACCAAAAAGTAATCGCTAATACAACACCAGTTTATCGATTTCTTTTTTCAAAAAAATATCGATATGATACGAAACATTAACGGTTTGCTGTCGGTGTTTTAGCAATATGATTTGATATCGAAACGGAATCGACTTATTACCAAAGATTTATCAAAAAGTAGTCGATATGTATGTTATAAAAAAGTTATTGATTTCAAGTTGAAAAGTCATCAACATTATACAAGGAAATTATTCTCGATCTGTTACGAAAAAGTTATCGAATTACTGCCAACAAATTATTGATAAGCAATCAAATAGTTATCGATTTGTTATTAAACTGTAATCAGTGATTTGTTGAAAATTAATCGCTATATTTCCAAAAATGTGTTGATAAAGTTATCGATTGCTTATGAAAAACAAAAACAATTTTTGATTGAAAAGTGATAAATTTTTAGTCGGAGTTTTATCGATTTCACATCGGAATGGTTCGCTTTTTTTTACTCTGTGCTATAGATTTTTTATCTACGATGCATTGGTTTGTTATTAATAAAACTTAATATAAAATACCGATGACACATTTGTAACTCATCGATAAGAAGCCGATAAGAAATTTAGAAAAAAAATTGTCTCGGTGGGAATTATCCCCGAAAACTTACGTCAACTAAATTGATTACACCACATCGAACCTCCCTATAGACAAGAAGTTCTCAATTAGAATCCCAAATAAGCACGTATAGGGATAACGCCACTACCCTAAGCCCAGAGTGCACGGCCACCATCACGGATGGCTTTAAACTCAATGGTAACAGAGGATCTTTCACTCTCCCTAAGCATAGGGCTATCAAGCAACTGTAGCGTCTTCCAGGCGGAATTTCCTGCCATAATTGAGGCAGCCCATTGGAGCTATCTAAGAATCCCAAACCTGTGGCAATTTACTCTGACAGTAAAGTGGCAACAAAAGCGCTTCAAGGCAGCAACACTTCATAGAATTTAGCAACTGAATGCAGACAGACTGTAAACGAACTTGTATCGCGGTGCGAAACAGCTATTTTATGGGTTCCAGGTCACAACGGTGTACCCGGGAATTGTGCTGCCGATGAACTAGCGAGGAAGGCTACTGAACAGAAGATTTAAAATGTGCTACCGTGATACCGCTGTTCAAAAAGGGAGATAAAAAAGACAAGAATAATTACAGGCCCATATCTTTGCTATCTTCAAACTCAAAAATCTTTGAAAAGGTAGTTAAAGCTAGGGTGTTAACTTATCTCAACAAAACTAAATTTTTTAGTCCCAAGCAATTTGGTTCTATACCAGGGCTCTCAACTGAAGATGCTCTTTTAAACTTTTCTTCCTTTATATATAAGGCGATTGACGAAAATTTGTGTTGCGCTAGTCTGTAGATATTACAAAAGCACTTGATATGGTAGATCATAATATTCTACTGAGTAAGCTTAGCTCCGCTAGTTTTCGTGGCAACGTTTTTAGTTGGTTTAAGTCATACCTAACGAATAGGGTTCAGAAAGTTAAAGTCGTAAATAATCAAAGTGAACCCAGAACTATTACCTTAGAGGTGCCATAAGGCTCGGTTCTTGCACCAATCTTGTTTCTAATATACATTAACTCAATATTCTCGTTGCCATTTGTTGGTAAAGTAACGGCATTTGCAGATGACCTTGCCATTGCATATGGATCTACAAATGAATTTAATCTTTTTGCTGATATTAATCACGATGTTTTTATGCTGAAGTCTTGGTTTGCTAGGCACAAACTCGTGGTAAGCAACAAGACAAAATTGATATATTTTAATCAATGCGGAAAGGAGTTACCTAGAAACGATATTTTCTTTCACGGCTCTAACTGTATGCGGTTTCGTATGTGTTCAAGTAATTGTACTCATCAAAACTCTGCCAACACCTTTGACGAGACAATAAGTTGTCACAGTAATTGCTTTAAAATTGATGTAGTCCCTAATTTTAAATATTTGGGAGTTATTTTCGACGAAGTCCTAAGTTGGTCATCACATATTTTTGCTTTGAAATCGTACATGTTGTCAGCAGTTCGCTTCTTCTTCTAACTAAAAAGGCTGTGCTCAAATCGAGTGTCAGCATTAATAAATCATGGGCTAGTTTACTCAAAATTACAATATGGAATCAGTAGCTGGGGTGGAGCATATATTAGTAAGTTTAATGCACTTCTAATCCGACAGAAGTGCTTTATCCGAAAAATGTGTAACGTAGACCGTCTATCACACTCTATGGACCTTTTCAAAAAATTAAACATACTTCCCATACGACACTTATACTATTTCAATGTTTTGAAAATTTGTTTCATAAGGAGTGGGTATTAACAAAGCCCGATATATAACCCTTACAGCCTAGGAAGTAGATCGTTATCAAGTGTAAAAATTCCTCGTTTTCGAACCACACTTTTCCGTAACTTTTACACAATCGTGTCATTAAAACTAGGTAGGTAGGTTGAACTGGCCGGTCCATGAGGACCTCACATAGACTGATTGAGTCCGTAGTGTTACCAGAAGTTTGTTTTAACGACCAAACTGAAAAAGCCTATCGAAAACCAGGACCTATGTTATAAAATAACTCCGTCCTCTTGGCAAATACTAGAAGCTTCCTAAGACTTAAGCCACTTGCTGCTTCTAGATCTGACAGCTGTATCACTCCTAATATCTGGAGTCTTAGCCTGGCAAGTGCAGGGCACGAGCACAGAACGTGCTCGATCGTTTCCTCCTCCAACCCGCACTTCCTACACCTGCTATCACTGACCAAGCCTAATTTAAAGGCATGTGACGCCAGAAGGCAGTGTCCAGTCAGAATACCCGTCATGAGTCTACAGTCCTCTCTTTTTAATGATAGAAGCAACTGTGTTAGTCTAAGGTTGTAAGACCTACACATAATCTTCGACACTTTACAGCCCCGCGCTTGAACCCACGCCTTTCCTGCTTGGTCGATCATGTGCACCTCTCGCCTTCGCTTAATCTCGCCCAATCTAATTGGGTCGTTTACGGAGCAAGCTTCAAGGAATGCGCCCTTTTTAGCTAATTCGTTCGCTTTTTCATTCCCATCTATTCCCGTATGCCCTGGGACCCAATATAGATGTATGCTTCTCCCTGTCCCGATTCTCTCCAGAGACTGCTTGCACTCTAACACGGATTTAGATGATGTGCTATGCGAGATTATTGCCTTAATTGCTGCTTGACTGTCAATATAAAAGTTAACACGGTTGCAGCTTAAGCTATTCTCTTCCAGGGTTTCTACTGCTTTGGTTACGGCTAATATTTCCGCTTGGAAAACGCTACAGTAATCCGGCAGCCTGTAGGATCTGCTTATTTCCGGATCAGCGCAGTATACCGCAGACCCTACTCCTTCCACTATTTATCGTCTGCCATTTGCGCACCCTTGCGCCAACCGTCCACCTCTATTGTGGCCTTAAGATCTCCCTCAAAGTGCAGGTAGGGAATCATGCAGTCTGTTCGTCTTGTGACTGATGACGCTATACTACTATGGCCATATGGTCGGCGCTCAAGCTGCCCCGAAGCATCGAGCCTGGTTGCGGTCGTTAACGCTTTGTTCTTTGCTACCAGGTCTACAGGTGGAATGTGCAGAATGGCATACAGTGCAGCCGTCGGGGTTGTTTTGAGGGCTCCCGTAATGCAAAGCATCGATAGAGTGCATACCCCCTCTAATTTTTTGAGGTATGTTGTTTTTTGTGTGGCTTTCCACCAAACAAGAACTCCATAGTATAGAATAGGGCTTACAATCGCTGTAAAAATCCAATGAGAAAGAGAGGGCGATAGGCCCCACGTACACCCCAGCTTTCTTTTACATGCATAGAGTGCCGTTGTGGCCTTGCCCTCTCCTCCACGTTGAGCTTCCATGACAGCTTACTGTCTAGGATGATTCCTAGATATTTTGTGCAAGGTTTCTCCTGTAAGGTCACCGCTCCTAACTTAGGCCTGGTCCAATTTGGGACCTTGTACCTCTTTGTAAACAAGACCATATCCGTCTTCTCCGCATTGATTTTCAGCCCGACATTAGATGCCCAGGTATGAATATCCCGAAGCGCCCGATCCATCAAAGAACTAATCGTTGGAAGGCATTTTCCACTTATGACAATTGCAACGTCATCTGCGTAAGCCGTAAGTTTTACGGGTCCCTCATCGAATTGCCTGAGCAGTTGGTTGATGACCAGTGTCCACAGCAGAGGTGATAGCACCCCTCCCTGCGGCGTGCCCCTGTCCACTGATTTCGTGGCCTCGTACAATCCCCATTGTGATGTAATCTTTCTGCAATTTAACATGCAGCCGATCCATCTGATTAAGGCAGGATGTACTTTAATGTAATTAAGACCATCCATAATCGCCAATTTTACAACATTATTGAAAGCCCCGGCAATGTCCAAGAAGACTCCTAGAGCATACTCCTTATATTCCAAGGATTTCCCTATGCTTATTACCACCCTATGCAATGCGGTGTCTACCGACTTGCCTTTGGTGTACGCATGCTGTGTTGTGGCGAGCAGCTTTTCATCCACGTTGGACTTTATGTACACATCTATCAGCCTCTCAAACGTTTTGAGCAGAAATGATGTTAAGCTAATGGGTCATATTCTTTGGGATACACGTGACCGATCTTCCCCCCTTTGGTAGAAAAGCTACACGAGCAGTTCTCCAAGAGTGCGGTACATGATTCAGTCTTATGCACCCATCGAATATTATTTTAAGCCATTCCACGACCGCCCTACTTGAGACTTGTAGCATGGCCGGGAATATACCATCTGGGCCCGGCGATTTAAACTTAGAAAACGTCTTCACTGCCCACTCGATCTTGGTATCGGTCACCAAGCCCGGCACCACTAGCTCCGTGATCGAAGTGTGAGTGATGTCTGCTGGTTCTTCTAAACCGTCTCCCGATGGGAAATGTGTATCGAGAAGCACCTCAAGGGATTCCTCACTATCACGTGACCATTCCCCATTCTCTTTCTTTATTAGTCCCTGGACTATATTTCCCTTTGCTAGGACTTTTTTCAACCGTGCTGTTTCACTGGAGCACTCTGTGTCCGTACAGAAACTTTTCCATGAGTTTCTCTTTGCCCTGGTAATTTCACGTTTGTAGATCCTCAGTAGATCCCTGCACTCGTCCCGACACACTTCGCTTTCCGCGGTCTTTGCGAGTTTAAACATTTCTTTTACCTGTCTTCTTAGAAGACTCAGCTCATTGCTCCACCATGGCGGCTTTGCTTTTCCTCTGAATCTTCTTAGAGGGCAAGCTTTGTTATACGCAGTCATAAGCGTCCTTGTTAGGAATTCATTCGACTCCTCCAGTTCCTCTACATTAGCAACCTCTTCGGGTTGTCCCAATTTTGTTTCTACATGTTTCTGGAATTTAGTCCAATTCGTTGCCCTAGGGTTTCTAAAGGTTCCTCCCTTCTCTACCCTCTTTAGTGGGATGCTGAAGCTTATATACGCATGGTCGGAGAAGGATGGTCTATCAAGAACCATCCAATCATACCTTGATATATCACGCTCGGAGCTCAATGTAATATCCAGAACATTGCTGGATGTTGGACCAATGTATGTAGGAACATTTCCCCTGTTAGCTATCTGCAAATTGGTTTGCAGGATGTAACAAAATAGAGATTCGCCTCTCTCGTTCGTATCTGCTCCTCCCCACGCATTGTGGTGCGTATTTGTATCTGCGCCTATGACCAACCGCCCTTTGCGCCCTTCCTCCTGTACTAGCCTTTTGCACTCCATCGGTGGAACCTCCGCAGCATGGGCCATATAGCAGGACGCCAGGATAAATGCCTGCTTATTCTTTTGCTCAACGGCCACCGCTACGAGATCCTCAGTGGTGTAATTAGGCAGCATATATGAATGCAGCTGTTTCCTTACCATTACTACAGCTCGCACCGTCCTTCCGTTTGCTCGTAGTAAACGCAAACCCGCGCGCGCTAAGTCCAGAAACCTTTCCTCCCGATGAGAGCCACGGCTCCTGGATCAGCGCCACGTCAAACGAACCCTCCTCAAGGGTTAGAAGAAGTTCGCTCGACGCCACTTTACTGTGTTAGGGGTTTATCTGTAGGACTCGCAGCACCATTGGGCTGTTTGTCCCCCTCCAGCACCTTCATCTGGACGTCGTCGTCCTCCTCTTGCTCTTTTGGTTTAGAGTATTCGAGGCCCCCTTCAGCCCCTCGTGAATGTTGTGCCGTGTGTTCCTCTGTGCGAGTCACATCTCTCCTCTTCTAGCACGTTCGTGGTGACGTCGGGGACCTCCACCTGTCTTTTTTCCCTTAGGCTTCTGAGGTCCTTTTCGACTTCGCCCACTTCCAGCGTGTTAGGATTTTTTTCCTCGGGACTTCTTTTCCTGAATCGCATGTAAATTTTGCCAGTGCCAAAGGACATTTTGCCAAGCTGCGTGTACAAAATATCCTCCGCCTGCTTGTTTATTTGGAAGATGTAGAACTGACCATCCTCGGTAGGCCGAGATACAGTAAGTACCTTCCAATCCTGTGTCGTTATGTTCGGATTCTGATTCTGCAGAAGTCGCAGTGTATCCTCCGACTTCATCACGCATGGTATCCATACCTTAACTTTTGGTACCGTGGGGATTTGCGCTTTATCCACCACCTCAAACCGCGCGTTCGTGCCTTGCCTTTGGAGGTTTGGAACGACTTCCTCCAGCCTCCGCAAGCTCGCGATGTTGTCGCACGCTATCATCTTCACACCATTATACCATCCCCCCGAATTAAAGGTTGGAAGGGGCTTACTTGGTTGTTCCCGCATCATCTTAAGCATTAAGCTAATAAGCTCCCTTTCCACAGATCTCCACCTTTCAGTAGTCATTTGTCCGAACGGACTGCTACGATCAACCAACGCCACAGTCAGTGACTGCTTTGCCACATCACTTATCTTCTCGGGAAAAGCAGGAGTCTTAGTGTTATCTCCCTTTGGCACCTCCGAGAACACCGGAGTCTTCGCGTTAACTCCCTTTAGCGCCTCCGAGAAAGCCGGAGTCTTAGCGTTATCTCCCTTTGGCTTATCTCCTACTTCCGTAGTTGGAACTTCACTCTGACTGGCAGCTTTCGAGGTAGTTGCTACCTCGCTATTGGAACCCATCTGTCTTACAGCTTTGGGCCTACTTGTCTTGTCTATGCGACTGCCCTGCCTCGCGGCTCTAGGACTGGGTCCTTTCTGCCTCTTGAAAGCAGGCTTGTCGCCTTCTGCCGAACGTTGCCTCTTCATTCTGCAATTCGACGCTTCTTCCTCCTCGTACCGGTTGCAGAACCGAGGGTTTCTCGCAGCAAACCTTTTGAACTGCCTTCGACCTACTTCTACCGCTTCATGGGCCCATTCCAAGCGCTCGATCTCCACTTCTATTGGGTCGGCCACTGCTCCCAACCGTTGTACAATTCTTAGTGCTGCACGGTACAGCGAGAGAGCTCTTTTACTTCCTCTGCTCCGTACCCTTCTCCACTCTTCTACTCCGTTTTCATTTGTGTGCTTCTCCAACACGGAGTTCATTGAATCAGCACTACTCTCGCTCCCCGAGTCCGACGCATCGCTTAATTCGTATTTGTAGTCCTTGGATTGCGACTCAGTCCTCCTCTTTACATCCTCCTTATTACATTCAGGTAATGAGTTGTTCATCTTGGTCGTACGACCACCTGTCCGACAAGGCGGGCTCAGCGGTCCAGTATTATATACGGGGAAAGAACCGTCCGCCACAGCAGCGCCCCTTACTGCGGTAAAGCCATAAATATTTCCCGAGATGGCCCGGTATCGGGAAGGCTCCGTTCGAATACAGCCGAATTTATCCCGTGGCTGCAAATCGTCCAATAGGCACGGTCCGCATAACACCCTGGATTAGGGGGTTGGCAGTTCTTGGTCACCGACATCCCGCCGCCCTCCTATGAGGCGAAACGGCGTAGATGTCAGTCCTAAACAGCTCCGTCTAATAGTCGGGCGCTATGGAGTTCGGCTAAGCCCTCACACCAACGACAAGGTGCCTACCCTAGTGAGGGGTCATTTAAACTAAATAATAAATTACCTGCTGAAATACAACTCATTAGAAAACTTTCTAAGCTTATGAGGGAAGTGAAGCTGTGGCCACTTGGTTTCAATCATGATGGTGTAGAAATTCCGTTACGACCCATCGTATAAATTCCGTTATGTAATATTAATGAAGTTTTTTGCTATATATGTAAGTACTTTGTCATTTATAGTTTTTCTTTTTTTATACTCAGTTGAGCAGAGCTCACAGAGTATATTAACTTTGATTGGATAACGGTTGGTTGTACAGGTATAAAGGAATCGAGATAGATATAGACTTCCATATATCAAAATCATCAGTATCGAAAAAAAATTTGATTGAGCCATGTCCGTCCGTCCGTCCGTCTGTCCGTTAACACGATAACTTGAGTAAATTTTGAGGTATCTTGATGAAATTTGGTATGTAGATTCCTGGGCACTCATCTCAGATTGCTGTTTAAAATGAACGATATCGGACTATAACCACGCCCACTTTTTCGATATCGAAAATTTCGAAAAACCGAAAAAATGCGATAATTCATTTCCAAAGGCGGTTAAAGCGATGAAACTTGGTAGATAGGTTGAATTATGACGCAGAATAGAAAATTAGTAAGATTTCGGACAATGGGCGTGGCACCGCCCACTTTTACAAGAAGGTAATTAAAAAGTTTTGCAAGCTAAAATTTGGCAGTCGTTTACGTTATGATGATGAAATTTGGCAGGAACGTTACTACTATTACTGTATATATGCCAAATAAAAATTAGCAAAATTGGATGAAGAACACGCCCACTTTTTAAAAAAAAAATTTTTTAATTCAACTTTTAACAAAAAATTTAATATCTTTACTGTATATAAGTAAATTAAGTCAAAATTCAACTCCAGTAATGATATGATGCAACAAAATACAAAAATAAAAGAAAATTTCAAAATGGGCGTGGCTCCGCCCATTTTCATTTAGTTTGTCTAGAATACTTTTAATGCCATAAGTCGAACCAAAATTTACTAATGCTTCTCAAATTTGGTAGGGGCATAGACTCTATGATGGTAACTGTTCTCTGTGAAAATGGGAGAAATCGGGGAAAGCCACGCCCAGTTTTTATACACAGACCACCGTCTGTCCTTCCGCTCGGCCGTTAACACAATAACTTGAGCAAAAACCGATATATCTTTACTAAACTTAGCCCACGTACTTATCTGAACTCACTTTATCTTGGTATAAAAAATGGCCGAAATCCGACCATAACCACGCCCACTTTATCGATATCGAAAGTTACGAAAAATGAAAAAAATGCCATAATTCTATACCAAATACGAAAAAAGGGATGAAACATGGTAACTGGATTGGTTTATTGACGCAAAATATAACTTTGGAAAAAACTTTGTAAAATGGGAGTGACACCTACCATATTAAGTAGAAGAAAATGAAAAAGTTATACAAGGCGAAATCAACAGCCGTTGGAATCTTGGCACGAATACTGTTAGTGGTATTGCATATATAAATAAATTAGCAGTACCCGACAGATGATTTTCTGGATCACCTGGTCCACATTTTGGTCGATATCGCGAGAACGCCTTCACATATACATCTAAGGGCCACTCGCTTTTAAAACCCTCATTAATACCTTTAATTTGATATCCATATCGTACCATTCTAGAGTCACCCCTGGCCCACCCTAATGGCGATATCTCGAAAAGGCGTCCACCTATAGACCTAATGCCCACTCCCTCTTAAAATGCTCAGTAACACCTTTCGTTTGATATCCTTATCGTACAAACATTCTAGAGTCACCCCTGGCCCACCCTAATGGCGATATCTCGAAAAGGCGTCCACCTATAGACCTAATGTCCACTCCCTCTTAAAATGCTCAGTAACACCTTTCGTTTGATACCCATATCGTACAAACATTCTAGAGTCACCCCTGGCCCACCCTAATGGCGATATGTCGAAAAGGCGTCCACCTATAGACCTAATGCCCACTCCCTCTTAAAATGCTCAGTAACAACTTTCGTTTGATACCCAAATCGTACAAACATTCTAGAGTCACCCTTGGTCCACCTTTATGGCGATATCTTGAAAAGGCGTCCACCTATAGAACTAAGGATTACTCCCTTTTAAAATACTTATTACCACCTTTCCTTTGATACCCATATCGTACAAACACATTCTAAAGTCACCCTGGCCCACCCTAATGGCGATATCTCGAAAAGGCGTCCACCTATAGACCTAATGCCCACTCCCTCTTAAAATGCTCAGTAACACCTTTCGTTTGATATCCTTATCGTACAAACATTCTAGAGTCACCCCTGGCCCACCCTAATGGCGATATCTCGAAAAGGCGTCCACCTATAGACCTAATGTCCACTCCCTCTTAAAATGCTCAGTAACACCTTTCGTTTGATACCCATATCGTACAAACATTCTAGAGTCACCCCTGGCCCACCCTAATGGCGATATGTCGAAAAGGCGTCCACCTATAGACCTAATGCCCACTCCCTCTTAAAATGCTCAGTAACAACTTTCGTTTGATACCCAAATCGTACAAACATTCTAGAGTCACCCTTGGTCCACCTTTATGGCGATATCTTGAAAAGGCGTCCACCTATAGAACTAAGGATTACTCCCTTTTAAAATACTTATTACCACCTTTCCTTTGATACCCATATCGTACAAACACATTCTAAAGTCACCCTGGCCCACCCTAATGGCGATATCTCGAAAAGGCGTCCACCTATAGACCTAATGCCCACTCCCTCTTAAAATGCTCAGTAACACCTTTCGTTGGATACCCATATCGTACAAACATTCTAGAGTCACCCTTGGTCTACCTTTATGGCGATATCTCGAAAAGGCGTCCACCTATAGAACTAAGGATTACTCCCTTTTAAAATACTCATTACCACCTTTCATTTGATACCCATATCGTACAAACACATTCTAGAGTCACCCCTGGCCCACCCTAATGGCGATATCTCGAAAAGGCGTCCACCTATAGACCTAATGCCCACTCCCTCTTAAAATGCTCAGTAACACCTTTCGTTTGATACCCATATCGTACAAACATTCTAGAGTCACCCCTGGCCCACCCTAATGGCGATATCTCGAAAAGGCGTCCACCTATAGACCTCATGCCCACTTCGTCTTAAAATGCTCAGTAACACCTTTCGTTTGATACCCATATCGTACAAACACATTCTAGAGTCACCCCTGGCCCACCCTAAAGACGATATCTCGAAAAGGCATCCACCTATAGACCTCATGCCCACTCCCTCTTAAAATGCTCAGTAACACTTTTCGTTTGATACCCATATCGTACAAACACATTCTAGAGTCACCCCTGGCCCACCCTAATGACGATATCTCGAAAAGGCGTCCACCTATAGACCTCATGCCCACTCCCTCTTAAAATGCTCAGTAACAACTTTCGTTTGATACCCATATCATACAAACACATTCTAGAGTCACCCCTGGCCCACCCTAATGGCGACATTTGGAAAAGGCGTCCACCTATAGACCTAATTCCCACTCCCTCTTAAAATACTCAGTAACACTTTTCGTTTGATACCCATATCGTACAAACATTTTAGAGTCACCCCTGGCCCACCCTAATGGCGATATCTCGAAAAGGCGTCCACCTATAGACCTAATGCCCATTCCCTCTTAAAATGCTCACTAACACCTTTCATTTGATTCCCATATCGTACAAACACATTCTAGAGACACCCCTGGTCCACCTTTATGGCGATATCTCGAAACGGCGTCCACCTATGGAACTAAGGATCACTCCTTTTCAAAATACTCATTAACAGCTTTCATTTGATACCCATAACGTACAAACATATTCTAGAGTCACCCCTGGTCCACCTTTATGGCGATTTATCGAAAAGGCGTTCACCTATAGAACTAAAGCCCATTCCCTTTTAAAATACTCATTACCACCTTTCATTTGATACCCATATCGTACAAACACATTCTAGAGTCACCCCTGGTCCACCTTAATGGCGATATCTCGAAAAGGCGTCTACCGATAGACCTAAGGCCCACTCCCTCTTAAAATGCTCAGTAACACCTGTCATTTGATACCCATATCGTACAAACAAATTCTAGAGTCAGCCCTGGTCCACCTTTATGGCGATATCCCTAAATGGCGTCCGTTCATAGAACTATGGCCTACTCTCTCTTAAAATACTCTTTAATACCTTCCATTTGATACACATGTCATACAACCACATTCCAGGGTTACCCTAGGTTCATTTTCCAACATGGTGATTTTCCTTATTTTGTCTCCATAGCTCTCAACTGAGTATGTAATGTTCGGTTACACCCGAACTTAGCCTTCCTTACTTGTTTTCTTTTAAATTATTTATTCTCTGCTCTTTACTTTAACTAGGTATTGTAGTAATTATATCTTGTGATTATTGTCGCCCCAAAAGTATTTATAATTATATTTAAAGGAAATGACACTTCCAATGCTTTTACAATTAGCATTTAATGTCATTAACTATTATCTTATTTGAATTTGTTATTTTTTTATATTGTACTACTTGGAAAATTGTAAGTATTTATAAGAAAATAAAGAATATACAATACAATACAATACAACAGAGAGAGTTAAGCCAGCTGAAGGACATGGCTCCCGCTCTTGCTGAGTGCAAGAAGGCAACTTCCAGAAGGACGCTGGAGCCTACATGCGAGATGTCGCAAAAAACTTGGCATTTTATAAATGAGTACCGAACTAGGTTCCCTATTAACCTGAACTGTCTTTCCTTAGTTCCGCTGACTGTGATACTAATGAGCCACTGCCTGATGGGAATACACAGTGAACGCTTGGGAATTCCAAATTACGATTTTGGCTGGAGTTTCGGTGATGAAGGGGAGGTAGAAAGCGTTACGTAGTCCCTCTCTTGATACCCTGCTCTGGCCAGGATACGTATGGTATATCTGAATAAGCATTTCATCGACTGCTTAGCAGAATTCGGCTCTGTGGAAATCGAAAACATTCTACGCTACATCAGAAAACCAAATTGGTTCAAATTCTTACACATCTAAAGGAGGAAGTGCTATAACCTACATAGTGGTATCACAATAAGCCAGCCGACTTAGATGTGCCCCTCACATTCTTGGGGGCAGCCACTTTAACCTAAATCTAAACCTAAGGAAGATTATATGTATACTAAAGTGATCACGATGACGAGCTGAGTAGATTTGGCTATGTCTGTCTGTTGGTCTGTTCGTATATCCATACGTGTGTCTGTTTGAATGTATATAATATATATTCTATACATACGCCCACTTTAAAAAAAAATTTTGTATGTCAAATTTTAACAAAAAATTTAATATCTTTACAGTATATAAGTAAATTATGTCAACATTCAACTCCAGTAATGATATTTCGAAAAATGAAAAAAATGACATAATTATATACCAAATACGAAAAAATGGATGAAACATGGTGATTGGATTAGTTTTTTGTTGCAAAATATAACTTTGGAAAAAACTTCGTAAAATGGGTGTGACACCTACGATATTAAATAGAGGAAAATGAAGAAGCTCTGCAGGGCGAAATCGAAAGCCCTTAGAATTATTGCAGGAATAGTGCTTGTGGTATTACATATATAAATAAATTAGTGGTACCCGACAGATGATGTTGTGACCCAGAACCTGGAAACATTTTGGTCGGTATCTCGAAAACGCCTTCACATATATATCTAAGGGCCACTCCCTTTTAAAAGCCTCATTAATACCTTTCATTTGATATCCATATCGTACAAACACATTCTAGAGTCACCCCTGGTCCACCATTATGGCGATATCTCGAAAACCCGAACTTCGCCTTCCTTATTTGGTCTTTCTATAAATGGTTCGATTAGTATTCTCAAGTTTAAGTCTACCTATTCCTTTTTCTATTACTAAAGCTTTTCTAATTCCAATTCCTATTCTTATTGCTATTCCTATTCTTTTCGTTATTCGTGTTCTTATTCATATTCGTATTTCTTTTCCTATTAATTTTCCTAGGCTCCACGACAGCTCTATGTTTAAGTTAGCTGAATTTAAGGAACTCATAAAATTTGTTTGCTTAAATATTAAATGTTGTATATTATTGTAAGCTTACAAAACAGAAAAACTTCAGTTATATACAAAAAAAAAAATCGCAACAAGCTAATTTCAACGCCATCCACAGACGACAATCGTAAAAAAAAATACGATAAAGTCCATAAAACTTAATCACAACCAAACTTCGATTATTGACCATAAATATTTGTTTGCTGCTTACAAATATAAAGAGGACAATGACATATTAAAATGGTTTTATTTTTTCTTTTCATAAGCGCTTACAATTCATTTTAACACAGCAGCTTAACAAAACTTAAATTCAACGCTTAACTTGCATGTACAACTTTTATGTAAAAATCACTCATACGCCATGTATCTCCCCAAAAACGAAATGAGTGTCGTAAAACCATGGCAAACAACAACGTTTTAAGTTGTAATCAAATTTAATCGTTTCTCATATGATTCGTGTGCATATTCAGTAGCAAAAACTACTTTTTTGTAAATATATATAATTTTGTGTACTTTTGTTGGTTTGCCGAGTGTATAGAGAAAGGCGTTTGAGGTGCGGCTAGAGGAGTTTAACTGAAACTGAGACATTTAATGTTATTTTTCTTATCATTGTTATGTTCAGCTATAAGCGACAATAGTGTTACCATACTTAGTAATCTTAGTAGTGACTATAAAGTGTATAGGTATTCGTGTATCCTCGTATATACTAGGGGTGGGACTATTCGAATAAATATTACTCGAATAATATTTTCTTTTATTCGCCAGGTATTCGTAATTCAAATAATATTTATTCGAACTTTTTATTCGTTTATTCGAATTCCTTTCCTTATTATTCGTATGGTACTATAATAAATAGTAAAATAACAAGTAAGGAAGGTTAAGTTCGGGTGTAACCGAACATTACATACTCAGTTGAGAGCTATTGAGAGGTGACAACATAAAGGAATATAACCATGTAGGAAAATGAACCGAGGGAAACCCTGGGATGCGTTTGTATGACATGTGTATCAAATGAAAGCATTAAAGAGTATTTTATGAGGGAGTGGGCCATAGTTCTATAAGTGGACGCCATTTAGGGACATAGCCATAAAGGTGGATCAGGGTTGACTCTGGAATGCGTTTGTACAATATGGGTATCAAATGAAAGGTATTAATGAGTATTTTAAAAGGGCGTGGACCTAAGTTCTACAGATGGACGCCTTTTCGAGATACCGCCGTAAAGATGGACCAGGGGTGACTCTAGAATGCGTTTGTACAATATGGGTATCAAATGAAAGGTGTTAATGAGCATTTTAAAAGGGAGTAATCCTTAGTTCCATAGGTGGACGCCGTTTCGAGATATCACCATAAAGGTGGACCAGGGGTGACCCTAGAATTTGTTTGCACAATATGGGCATCAAACGAAAGGTGTTAATGAGTATTTTAAAAGGGAGTGGGCCTTAGTTCTATAGGTGGACGCCGTTTCGAGATATCGCCATAAAGGTGGGCCAGGGGTGACTCTAGAATTCGTTTGTGCAATATGGGTATCAAACGAAAGGAGTTGATGAGTATTTTAAGAGGCAGTGGGCCTTAGTTCTATAGGTGGACGCATTTTCGAGGTATCGCAATAAAGGTGGACCAGGGGTGACTTTAGAATTTGTTTGTATGATATGGGTATCAAATGAAAGGTGTTAATGATTATTTTAAAAGGGCGTGGGGCTTAGTTCTATAGGTGGACCCCTTTTCGAGATATCGCCATAAAGGTAGACCAGGGGTGACTCTAGAATTCGTTTGTGCATTATGAGTATCAAACGAAAGGGGTTAATGAGTATTTTAAGAGGGAGTGGGCCTTAGTTCTATAGGTGGACGCCTTTTCGAGATATCGCCATAAAGATGGAACAGGTGTGACTCTAGAATGCGTTTGTACGATATGGGTATCAAATGAAAGGTGTTAATGAGTATTTTTAAAAGGGAGTGGGCCTTCGTTTTATATGTGTTCGCCTTTTCAAGATATCGCCATAAAGGTGGACCAGGGGTGACTTTAGAATTTGTTTGTATGATATGGGTATCAAATGAAAGGTTTTAATGATTATTTTAAAAGGGCGTGGGGCTTAGTTCTATAGGTGGACCCCTTTTCGAGATATGGCCATAAAGGTAGACCAGGGGTGACTCTAGAATTCGTTTGTGCATTATGGGTATCAAACGAAAGGGGTTAATGAGTATTTTAAGAGGGAGTGGGCCTTAGTTCTATAGGTGGACGCCTTTTCGAGATATCGCCATAAAGATGGAACAGGTGTGACTCTAGAATGCGTTTGTACGATATGGGTATCAAATGAAAGGTGTTAATGAGTATTTTAAAAGGGAGTAATCCTTAGTTCCATAGGTGGACGCCGTTTCGGGATATCGCCATAAAGGTGGGCCAGGGTTGACTCTAGAATTCGTTTGTGCAATACGGGTATCAAACGAAAGGAGTTAATGAGTATTTTAAGAGGGAGTGGGCCTTTCTGGACCAGGGGTGACTCTAGACTTTGTTTGTACGATATGGGTATCAAATGAAAGGTGTTAATGAGTATTTTTAAAAGGGAGTGGGCCTTCGTTCTATAGGTGTTCGCCTTTTCGAAATATCGCCATAAAGATGGACCAGGGGTGACTCTAGAATGAGTTTGTACGATATTGGTATCAAATTAAAGGTATTAATAAGAGTTTTAAAAGGGAGTGGTGGTAGTTGTATATGTGAAGGCGTTTTCCAGATATCGACCAAAATGTGGACCAGGGTGACCCAGAACATCATCTGTTGGATACCGCTAATTTATTTATATATGTAATACCTGCCAAGATTTTAAGGGTTTTTTATTTCGCCCTGCAGAACTTTTTCATTTTCTTCTACTTAATATGGTAGGTGTCACAACCATTTTATAAATTTGTTTCTAGAGTTATATTTCGCGTCAATAAAACAGTACAATTACCTTACCATGTTTCATCCCCTTTTCGTATTTGGTATAGAATTATGGCATTTTTTTCATTTTTCGTAATTTTCGATATCGAAAAAGTGGGCGTGGTCATAGTCGGATTTCGTTCATTTTTCATACCAAGATAAAGTGAGTTCAAGTAAGCACGTGAACTAAGTTCAGTAAAAATATGTCGATTTTTGCTCAAGTTATCGTGTTAACGGTCATGCGGAAGGACAGACGGACGACTGTGTATAAAACCTGGGCGTGACATCAACCGATTTCGCCCATTTTCAAAGAAAACAGCTAACGCCATAAAGTCTATGCCCCTACCAAATTTCAAAAGGATTGGTTAATTTTTGTTCGACTTATGGGGTTAAAAGTATCCTAGGCAAATTAAGTGAAAAAGGGCGGAGCCACGCCCATTTTTAAATTTTCTTTTATTTTTGTATTTTGTTGCACCATATCATTACTGGAGTTGAATCTTGACATAATTTACTTATATACTGTAAAGATATTAAATTTTTTGTTAAAATTTTACTTTAAAAAAATTTTTTTTAAAAGTGGGCGTGGTCCTTCTCCGATTTTGCTAATTTTTATTAAGCGTACATATAGTAATAAGAGTAACGTTCCTGCCAAATTTCATCATGATATCTTCAAGGACTGCCAAATTACAGCTTGCAAAACTTTTAAATTACCTTCTTTTAAAAGTGTGCGGCGCCACGCCCATTGTCCAAAATTTTACTAATTTTCTATTTTGCGTCATAAGTTCAACTCATCTACCAAGTTTCGTCGCTTTATCTGTCTTTTGTAATGAATTATCGCACTTTTTCGGTTTTTCGAAATTTTCGATATCGAAAAAGTGGGCGTGGTTATAGTCCGATATCGTTCATTTTAAATAGCGATCTGAGATGAGTGCTCAGGAACCTACACACCAAATTTCATCAAGATACCTCAAAATTTACTCAAGTTATCGTGTTATCGTGTTAACGGACGGACGGACGGACGGACGGACATGGCTCAATCAAATTTTTTTTCGATCCTGATTATTTTAATATATGGAAGTCTATATCTATCTCGATTCCTTTATATATGTACAACCAACCGTTATCCAATCAAACTTAATATACACTGTGAGCTCTGCTCAACTGAGTATAAAAAAATCTGTTTATCTTACGCTCATCGCTTGTAGATATGAGCATGCACATGTATGTATACATACATATATTTATGTGGGTATAGATGCATATGTGCGTTTATTTTTGTTTGTTTGGGGTTGCTTTGTTAATATTCATTTATTTGGTTATATGCATATACGTTGGAGGGTGGGGCTGTATGTAGAAGTGCACGAAAGTGGGGAAAGCTTCTGACCGCCATTCACCTGGGAATGGCCAGAGCGATTCTTTTGCATGCGGTTCAAGCAGCTCACTACTGCCGGTCTCTTGCGGCCAAGTATCCTCTGGGTAGCCGCTTAAGACCCGTTTAGCGGTGAGCTAATGTGAGAAGGCGACAACCTGGCTAGGCCACTCTGACATAATCGGTTTAAGGGCTAGCCGTGGGAGATCTCATCGGCAGCGTCTGTACACCTCTAGGCGCGGCTGCAAGCGGGCGTCTGTCTTGGAGCAAGCGGCTCGCTATATAAACGTGCCAGGTAATATTTTCACCCCCGCTGAGCGGGTTCTGCGCTGGGCTTGGGACCCGCCACGTAAAACCATAATCCAATGAAATATAACAACAAGCCTCGGATAAATACACTCTCTATTGATGACGACCATGGCAAACGTTTTAAGGACAATGAATTGAGGGCATGCACCTGGAACGTCCGCTCCTTGAATGGGATTGGTGCAGATGCCCGGCTGGTTGATGTCCTCGTCAAAGCAAAATCTGACATCACCGCCATCCAAGAAATGCGTTGGACGAAGCAAGGAAGAAAAAAGATCAAAAATTGTGAAATATATTGGAGTGGCCATGCGAATAAGCGCAGTTTCGGCGTCGGATTCGTGGTGGGAGAGAGACTTTGTCGCCAAGTGCTGGCGTTCACGCCTGTGGACGAGCGTCTCGCCGCTATCCGAATAAAAGCAAAATTTTTTAATATATCATTCATCTGCGCCCATGCGCCGACAGAGGAGAAAGACGATGAGGTGAAAGACACTTTTTATGAACAATTAGAACGCACATACGAGCACTGCCCCCGTCATGATATAAAAGTCGTGCTTGGCGACTTTAACGCCAGGGTGGGCAAAGAAGGTGTTTTTGGCCCTACAGTCGGAAAGTTCAGCCTACACAATGAAACTTCTCCTAACGGACTGAGGCTGATTGACTTTGCCGGTGCTCGAAACATGGTCATATCAAGCACGAGGTTCATGCATAAAAAGATACATCAAGCTACATGGCTGTCTCCTGATCGAAATACTCGCAATCAGATCGATCACGTTGTGATAGACGGACGGCATGCCTCCAGTGTTTTAGATGTGCGAACGATCCGAGGACCTAATATCGATTCGGACCATTATCTCGTTGCAGCCAAAATACGCACCCGCCTCAACGCGGCTAAAAACAAGGAACAAAAAACACAAGGAAAGCTAGACGTCGAAAAGCTTCAATCACAACAGACTGCCAATGATTTCGCAACTCGACTCTCACACCTGCTCTCTGAGGGCGTAACTTATCCTGAAGGAATACAGGAGCAGTGGGAGCATATCTCCAAAGCACTTCGTACCGCCGAGGAAAAAATTGGTTACCGGCGGCCACGAAAAAACAACTGGTATGATGAAGAATGCCGCGTTGCAACCGAAAGAAAAGACGCTGCCTACAGGGCTACGTTAAAAGCGAGCGCGACAAGAGGAGTGTGTGAGCGCTATCGTGAGTTGAAAAGGGAAGCGAGACGCCTTTTCAGGAAGAAAAAAGCAGAAGCAGAAAGGCGTGAGTGAGAGGAGCTTGAGCTGCTAGCCACCAGGAATAACGCCCGAAAATTCTACCAAAAAATACGGCGACAGACGGAAGGTTTTAAGACCGGGGCAAACTCCTGTAGGAATGAAAACGGCGACCTTGTAACTGATGTCCAGAGAGTGCTTAGATTATGGAGGGAACACTTCTCTGCTCTCCTAAATGGAGGCAGCAATTCACCGCGCAGAGATGAAGAACCCGATCCCGCAATCGATGATGATGGAATATATGTCCCCCCGCCCGATTAAGACGAAGTTAGAATAGCAATAACCAGATTGAAAAACAACAAGGGCGTGGGCGCTGATGGATTGCCTGCGGAGCTATTCAAGTTCGGCGGCGAGGAGTTGGTAAGGCGCATGCAGCAGCTTCTTAGCAAAATATGGGCGGACGCAAGCATGCCCGACGGTTGGAATCTAAGTGTTCTTTGCCCAGTCCACAAGAAGGGGGATACTGCAAAATGCACCAACTATCGTGGAATCAGCCTTCTTAATATCGCATATAAGGTGCTTTCTAGTGTATTGTGCGAAAGATTGAAGCCCACCGTGAACCGGCTGATTGGACCTTATCAGTGCGGCTTCAGACCTGGTAAATCTACCATCGACCAGATTTTCACAATGCGCCAAATCTTGGAAAAAACCCGTGAAAAGAGAATCGACACACATCACCTCTTCGTCGACTTTAAAGCCGCCTTCGACAGCACGAAAAGGAGCTGCCTATATGCCGCTATGTCTGAATTTGGTTTCCCCCGCAAAACTTATACGGCTGTGCAAATTGACGTTGAGCAACACCATCAGCTCAGTCAGAATTGGGAAGGACCTCTCCGAGCCGTTCGAAACTAAACGAGGTTTCAGACAGGGTGACCCACTATCGTGCGATTTCTTTAATTTGATGCTGGAGAAAATTATAGTAGCTGCAGAACTTAACCGCACTGGAACAATATACTATAAAAGCGTGCAATTACTGGCATATGCTGATGACATTGATATCATCGGCCTAAACACCCGCGCTGTTAGTTCTGCTTACTCCAAGCTGGAAAAAGAAGCGGTAAAGATGAGTTTGATGGTGAATGAGGACAAAACGAAGTACCTGCTGTCATCGAGCAAAGAGTCAGCGCATATGCGCCTTGGCAACCACGCTACTGTTGGCAGCCATGATTTCGAAATAGTAAAAGACTTCGTTTATTTGGGAACCAGCATCAATTCTAGCAACAACATCAGCACTGAAATCCAGCGAAGAATCAATCTTGCCAATAAATGCTACTTTGGACTAGGTAGGCAATTGAAAAGTAAAGTCCTCTCTCGGCGAACGAAAATCGTACTCTACAAGTCACTTATCGTACCCGTCCTGCTATATGGGGCAGAAGCATGGACCATGACAACAGCAGATGAAGCGACTTTGAGAGTGTTCGAGAGAAAAGTTCTTCGAAATATTTATGGACATCTACGCGTTGGCGATGGCGAGTACCGAAGAAGATTTAATGATGAGCTGTACGAGCTATACGCAGACATCAACATAGGCCAGCGAATTAAAACGCAGCGGCTGCGCTGGCTAGGCCATGTTATGCGAATGAAAGATGATGCTCCGACCAAGAAAGTGTTTCTATCGGAACCCGCCTATGGAAGCAGAGGTAGAGGCCGGCCCCCAATCCGTTGGAAGGACCAGGTGGAAAACGATTTAAACTGCCTTGGTGTGAACAATTGGCGCCGGTTGGCGGAGCGAAGGAGCGACTGGCGCGCCTTGTTGGACGGCCATAACCGCTTAGACGGTTAAGCGCCAATTAAGTAAGTAAGTAAGCATATACGTAACCACAGCTGTTCTTGAGTCTTAAGCTAGAAATTTCGGGGTCGTCATCCAATGTACTGATCATAGAACATTGTTTATTATTAAACAAGTGTGTAAATGTTCATACAAAAATGTACATGTATTTTAATAAAAATTATATGGTAGGGATTTTTGTTTCCCATATACATACATATGTATGTAAGTACCTATGTTGTAAGTACGTGGGAGTTTTTTTCCATATCACCCTTTGCGCAGTTTCTTGAATTTACATATCTACCTATGTATATATAGAGATTCCCACATGCACTTGTATATGAATCTAATTTCAAAGGAATCTGCAAGAATACAACATGTACATATGTTAGAATTTGCTTATATGCACATTTGGGTATTTATATTATAGCGTTTAACACGTTCAAGGACAATCAAAATTTTAACGAGCGACAAAAGCATACTAGTCACTAGTTCCACTAGAATTTTGTTAGGTTTAAAATGGATTGCTTGAAACTTTATTTTATGACATTTTTTTCCAAAGTTTTCAAGTAAGTTAACATTAACCTTAAATAACTTTTGAATCATCAGATTTCGCAAAAAATGTTGACAATGACATGTAAAAATATTTTTTAATTGTGACCAATTAGATGTTTATACAAACCAAAAGATATCAAAACAAAATTTTTCCATACAACTTACATACATATGTATGTATGTATATGGGAAAGAAAAATGCCTACCATATTAATCCTATCAAAATACATGTACATTTACACACTTGTTTACTTATAAACAAAGTTCTATAATCAGTACAGTCGATAACGACCCCGATAGTTATATAAGACTCAAGCACAACTCTGGTTACGTATATATAACTAAATAAATTAATTTTACAAAGCAACCCCAAACAAACAAAAATATATGCACATAAGCATCTTTGTTTTTTTTTTTTTTGCACATAAGCATCTACACAACCATAAATATATGTATGTATACATACATGTGCATGCTCATAACTACAAGCGATGAGCGTAAGATAAACAGTTTTTTTTTTATTTTACAGGAAGGCATTCGAATAAACGAATAAAAAGTTCGAATAAATATCATTCGAATTATATGAAACGAATAAATTTATTCGTTTATTCGAATATAATTCGAAAATAATCCCATCTCTAGTATATACATACATACATATATGAATAGATTAAGTGTATACTTCGATTTAAATAATATACATCATCGCATTCTATCCCTGCAAAAAATGCAACTAGTCTAGGCTGAATCCGGGATGAGTCGCAAAGGAGTATGCGACTATAGCCATCTCTGATCTCTTTATGTGGGTTGGAGTGATTCCTTTTGTTTGAGCATGTCCTATGGGGAGACCAAGTGTACCTGTTTATGCCTAAACGGATAGTTTCGGATTGGTTCTCTTTATACCCCTATGTTCGCCTATGGGTACTGTCGGACAAGTCCTCTTCCAACCCGTATGGAATTTTTACGGATTTATAATTTTTTAAACTCACAATATTGTGGCGAATATTAGCATCACTATGCTGTTAGTAAATAATCACAACACAAAAAAACATTAAAGCAAGCAACACTTGTGTACATGAACACATCAATCATCATTTACACGCATACATGGAAGGCGACGAGGAGTACATGCACACACATAACCAGCAGCTCGAAGTGAAGAGATATCTCACGCACACAAATGTAGTCATTAGCCGAAGTTTTACTCGCACATACACACGCATATAACCAAATTACCAAGTAGGAGATACAACAGTTCTAGAAGGTGAAACGTCTAGGCCTTTGGAAACAAGGCAACAGAGTGTATAAAAGCAACGCAAGCTGAGTAATAACTAGTCAGTTTTGATTTAAGCACGCTATTGGTTGTGAAGTATAATTGTGAAGTACTACTTCCAAAGTAATCTAAATAAAGATCAGTTTGCAATACTGAATATTGGAGTGATTCATTCAACAGTTTAGCGATTCGAACGTTAGCAGAAAGTTAATAACTATCAGAAATCCCCAGAATTACGATTAGGGAACATATGGTCCTAGTATTTTAGGTTCGGTATAGAGCTCCATATTTTTCTTAAATAATGCTATTCAATCGCATTTAATATTTTTATTTTATTCATTTCGTTGTTGTTTGGCTTTTATTTATTTTTTTTTCTTTTCAATTGGCTACCTAAATTTCAAACTGACTGATGCCAAATATGCCCAAAACGGACTTTAGGGGATCAATTATACCCCATTGTGGATAAAAGAGAACACTTTATGGATACATCGCACGATTTTTTGCAGGGCTTTTTAACTATTCTCGTGTATATATAACTGCCAGTTTCCACACAACGACTGCGAACGGCATCTGCATGTTTTTCATAGCAGACATTTTTTATGGCAGAAATAGACGTGGCGTGTTTGCTGAGCCACTCCCTAGGACCTTTGGTGTGGAAAGCAAGCCCCCTGCCAACAGATTAAGAAAACGGCAACTTTGGATACTGATCTCTTGAGATATTACCATGTACATTGAAATCCGGTCGTTTAGATTTGGGATCATGTAATAACTATTCCAGGAACCATTTTTGGATAATTTCGTGACCATTATAAGACAGTTGTGGGACTCTTTAAGGATTGCTTCGGTGTTGTCTTCGGAATATGTTCGGGGATACTAAGGCATTTTTGGTATTATTTTCAGTGTCATTCCGGGGGTAAGATTCGGATTGTTTTCATGTCTATTTCCACTCCTCTTCCGATTGCTTTGCCGCCTCCATCTGCCCCTCTGTCTATTTGTCCTCGTACTCTGCATCCATATATCTCTCTCACTAGCTTGCTCTATCTCCCCATCTTCGCTTAACTCTATCTCTTCCTCTGCCTCTATTTTTCTACTACCCTGTTGTTTTTGTTGTTGTAGTATAAGTACACTCCCCGAAGGTTTTGGGGAGTGTTATCGATGTTGATGGTCATTTTCCGGGTATGTATCCGGTACGATCCGTTAAGGAACTCCATTAAGCTATTAGCCCGACTATCTCGGGAACGATTTAATATGACCACATTGAACCTTATAGGCTATACCGTCCCCACCCCCTAAATATGTGCATGATACATCCATATTTGTAACAGTATTCATCTCGCGCAATTGAGGATGACATTTGATCTGCGGGAGCTATGAATTGCGCTTATCAGCCCCTTCTACCCTCTTCAGAAGAAAGTAATGATAATGATACCTAATTTTAAGAGCAGCCTTTTTCATATTTTGATTCATACGCAAATTACTCTCAAGTGGTATCTCTCTAACTGAACCTCACATGGAAAGGATGTATTTTGTTTCTACTTTTTTGCTTCCTTTTTTGTTCTGCCTATTGCATTATCTGCTTTGCTGTTTTTTTTTTTTTTTTTGTTGTCGCTTACCAAATACTATTGCAGCTGTTTTGTTATTATTATTATCGCTTTGCTGTTATTTATATTTCTTGGTTACTGCATGGATTTCATTGAGTAGCTTTGATGAAAAAGTAATAACAAATGAACATAAAGCAAAGATGATGAAGAAAAATGAAAACGGAAAAAACACAGAATTGATTGTAATAATGAAAATTGCAAAATATTATTGTGCAACATTTCTTCACCTGCAATGTAGTCAGCTGAGGGGTTGGAGAGAGGGGAGGGGGGGGGGGGGGGGGTTGCATAAAGAAAAGATATTTGCAATATTGAAAAATGCTTTCAATTACGTGCCTCCGCATCTCAAAGTTTCAAATGAATAACTCAGCTGCTGAGCTCATATTATTATTCGAATTTCAAATTCACTTTATTTGCAGCGAACGAGTCAGTCAAGTGCATTGTTTAATTTTCCATTTGATTCTTTTTCTTTTTTCTCATTTTGTGCTGCTCAGCTGATTGCTTGGAAATGAATTGTACAACCGTGCGAGTTACCTAAAGGATGGGTATATATTAGAAATATGATTGAAATATTTGGTGTTTGAATTTATCGTGAGTTATAAATGAATATACTGATCGAAGTGATGTGATTGAAGTACTGTTGTTGTTGTTGTAGCAATGTTTCGCCCCACCTAATAGCTGCGACCGATCACAAATTGTCATCAATATCATCTAACGGGAGTCCAAGGAAACTTGCTGTTTTGACAGGGGTGGACCATAATGAAAGGGTGTTAGAGGCGTTAAATTAAAGGGATGGTTGGTGTTATGTGGGGACACATTGCAAGCGGGGCATACATGTTGTATGTCGGGGTTGATTCTGGATATTTAAGAGTTTAACCTGTTACAGTATCCAGAACGAAGTTGAGCCAGAGTGACTCGCGTTTCCCTGGGGAGTATGCGTTCCTCTTCCGCAAGTTTTGGGTACTGTTCCCCGAGTACTGGATTCACCGGGATATTCCCGGCATAAAGGTCCGACGCCTGTTTGTGGAGTTCACCAGGGACCTGCTTGTGTTTTTTTGCTTCATACGGCTGAGTTCTCAGGCGCCGTATTTCCTCAAAATGCTTACGGAAATTACTCCTTAAGTCCCTAGGCAGTGTTGGCTCATCAATCAGATGTCTGTTGGAATGCCCAGGTTTCTGGGTATTCAACAGGAACTGTTTGGTTAGCATCTCATTTCTCTCCCTGATGGGGAGTATTCTCGCCTCATTATGTAGATGGTGTCCTGGGGACATAAGAAGACAGCCCGTGGCGGTTCTGAGCGCAGTATTTTGGCAGGCTTGTAGCTTCTTCCAGTGGGTAGTTTTTTGGCTTGGCGACCATATAGGGGACGCGTAGCACGCAAATGGTTGGCCAATTGCTTTGTATGTGGTAATGAGCGTTTCTTTGTCTTTTCCAAAAGTACTGATTTGAGGATTTTATTACGGCTCTGGATTTTCGGAACAATTACGGTTGCGTGCTCACCAAAATGTAGATCCTGATCAAACGTCACACCCAAGATTCTGGGGTGTAGGACAGTCGGTAGCGTAGTGCCATCGACGTGGATGTTCAAAATGGTCGACATTTGGAACGTTCAGGTTGTAAATAGGGTCGCGGATGATTTAGTCGGTGATAATGCCAGGTGTCGCAAGCCGAAAAAACTAGAGAGATCAGCGAGGTAGCCGTTTATTTTGTTGCAAAGCTCATCGGTTTTTGGGCCCGGGCCTGTGGCCATTATTGTGCAGTAATCGGCGTAAGAAACGATAGTAACTCCTTCTGGTGGCGAAGGTAGTTTTTATATGTAAAAATTAAACAAAAGTGGGGATAGGACACCACCCTGAGGCACCCCTTGTTTAATTCTTCTTGGCTTTGATATTTCGTTTCTTAATTACACCGATGCCTGCCGACCACCCAGATAATTTGCGGTCCATCTTTTAAGACATGGGGGAAGATTAGACCCTTCCAATTCTTGCAGTAACGTGCCATGGTTGACCGTATCAAAAGCTTTTGATAGGTCAAGCGCTACGAGTACTGTTCTATGGTGGGGCTTCTGATTTAAACCACAATTTATCTGGGTTCTAATGGCATTCAGTGCGGTGGTGGTGCTTTGGAGTTTTCTAGAGCCATGCTGATGACAGGCTAGCTGCAAATTTGCTTAGAAGAGGGGGAGCAAAATGGATTCAAGCGTCTTGGCTACTGGCGAAAGGGGAGATATCGGGCGATATGACTCTCCTATGTTAGCTGGTTTCCCAGGCTTTAGTAGCGGTACCACCTTGGCCATTTTCCATTTTTTGGGTATGACAAAGTTGGAAAGAGATAGGTTGAAGACATGTGCTAAATATTTGAAACCCTCTTTCCCTAGGCTTTTAAGCATCGTCATGGCGACGGAGTCGATAGGGACTTTACAGTGGACCAAAGTTTACCTACACCGGCAGAGAGGTTACAACCGCTTAGGTGCTCCTCTCATTTCGCCCGCTTATGTTCATCCACAAGCAATCTGATGCGTTGGTTTATATCCCTTATTTGGGATCGCCGGGATCGAGCTGTCTTATAAGGTCACGTTCTCTCGCTAAACTTGCGACCTCCGCCGGGAAGTGGGGCCGAATTTCGGGAATTCTACCGGCGGGAATGAAACGAGCCGAGGCGGATTCAATGACCTTGCGGAAAGCACGCTCCCCTTGGCGGGCATCAGTTGGGATAGGAAGGGCAGCAAAGCGGCTGTCTGTGAAGGATTTGTATTCGTCCCACTTTCCTTTTTTAAAGTTAATGAAAGTGCTTTTTTCTGCTACGATGAAGTCGGCGGGACGCTCGAGCGAAATAAGTATAGGCAGGTGGTCGGATGCCAATGTTACCACCGGCTGCCAGTTGACGCAGTTTACGAGTTCTGCGCTCACGATTGAAATATCCGGCGAACTTCCTACTATTGTAGTACTGTTATCTTTCGCTGGCGTCTTGTTGTTTCGTTTGGTGAACACAACCAAAGATCGGAATAGATATTCAAGGGTTTGTGTAGAGCCACTCTTTCAAGGGCTTCTAAGCGCAAGATTATCCAATTGCTAACATGACCTACCCTTAGCGAGGCTCTAGCGACCCCAAGTGCATAAAGCTGAAATGCCTATAATCGTTCTTATGAAGATCAGGCTAGTAGTCGAATTATTAGCTGGTATTATTTTCATGAATGCAGCTAATCAATATCTGGCAAAGAACCATAGCTTGAAGCATAAGAAAAGAAGGCTAACTTCAATTCCGTCCCTGGACTCCATAAATTTCTAGTACTAAATGTGCTAATATAATGATCAACTGTATCAGCTTCACCAGGCATGAACATGATGGAGTGCAGATCTACCCTGATATGGGGGAGAAAAGTAGATGAAGTTAAGATCTTCCTTTGAAATTAGCTTAAGCATAGCCAAGACCAATCCTGTTGTGTTGCACAGGTTTTCGCAGACTAGAAACTCTTCCCTCTACTAAGAAGATCCTGGAATTGGGGATAGTTTACTGAGCCGAAAGGTTCATCAATATAAGCCCGAAATTAATTCAAACTTAGAACATCCATATATACGCCAAAGACTAAATTCCGATTAACGTAACACTATTTTTACTCAAAGTATTTAAGAGTCCACAGATATGTACATAAGGTGTGCATGATCGAAGATCTGTCCTGTTGTTAGACACGACACAGCAAAGCCTACTTTTAAACATAGCAAACTGTGCTAGACAAGGAGTGCATCTATGGACTCTTTCTAGACATTACTGAATCATTTCATAATGTTTTCAAACGGACGATCATCGAAATCTATATATTTTAAAATCAAATTCTGTCTGTGTATGTCTGTGTGTTCCCTATGGAAACGCATTTCCCATACTTCAATGATTACCAAATTTTGGTTCCTTCGATCAAGACAAAGGTTTTTCATATTTCAAACTAAGAATTTTAAATAAATTTTTTTTTTAATTTCACTTGGGCCGCTGGATGGTACGACAAATTTTGTATGTCAGCAAAAGCTACTCATACGCCATGTACGTACTTAAGTGCAGAATTTTTTTTGGTCAAAAAGCTAAAGCGATTGCATTAAGTGATTTAAAGTTTTTATTAAATTTAAGCATTCCATTGTAAAAATAGCTGTCTATATGAGATGATAGAAAAAAATTGTGCAGCTAAAATATCTTGATTAAGTTATGAGATTTAGAGTATGAATTGTGTGTGACAAAATAAAATTTGAAAAATAAAGCGAAGAATGATTAATTAAAGAAATGAGGGATCTAAGAGAAAAGAAGAAGAGAGTTAGAGGGCGTAAAAAAAAGAGGGAGAGATAGGGAAATTATTAAGGGTAAGAATGTGAAAAATTGGGAGATACTTTTCAAAAAGATCAATCAAATCTTATATACTGACTAGCAGACCCGGCACACGTTGTTCTGCCTTCTGGCCTATATGCATACATTTTAATAGGCTTTTTCCGTCTACCTGTGCCCTACCCCTCTACACTTTTTCCTAATCTCTTTATTCACTCTTCCCTCCGTCTTCTTCGCTTCTTCTCCATATTCGTCTCATTCTATCTCTTTCTCAGTCTCCTTCTCTCTTTTCTCTTCTCACAAGTTTTTCTCCTTCTTCTTCATCTCTTATTGCCAGTCCCAGAGGGTGGTATTTATTTTGTTCCAGTCCCATTCCGAGTCTCAGTCCCAGTCCCACTCCGAGTCTCAGCCTCAGTCCCAGTCCTAGTCCTAATCCAAGTCCCAGTCCGCCTCTATTATACTTCCCGGAAAAAAACATCGTAAATACTAATATAGGCAAATTTATATACGAAATTTCAGGCAAATCGAATAGGACTTATGCAAATAAGTATGTGGGTATTACTAATTCATGTCTTTGTTTCGGTTTCGCATGCATATTTATCAGTTTTGCCAGGTTGATGCGACTAAATCGAATATTCAGAGCTCTCAGCAACAGCTTTCATTTGATATCCATAATGTAAAAACACAGCCTCCCAGTTGTATGAAAATTATCCTGTACTATAGCACTCATCAACAGTTTTCCTTTGATATCCAAATTGTATAAACACATTCTAGGGGTACCCGAGTCCACGTTTTGGGCTATATCTCGAGACCCTAGCCTCCCAGTTGTATGAAAATTATCCTGTACTATAGCACTCATCAACAGTTTTCATTTGATATCCATATTGTATAAACAAATTCTAGGGGTACCCGGGTCCACGTTTTGCTATATCTCGAGACACTAGCCTCCCAGTTGTATGAAAATTATCCTGTACTATAGCACTCATCAACAGTTTTCCTTTGATATCCATATTGTATAAACACATTCTAGGGGTACCCGGGTCCACATTTTGGGGTATATCTCGAGACCCTAGCTTCCCAGTTGTATGAAAATTATCCTGTGCTATAGCACTCATCAGCTGCTTTCATTTGATATCCATATTGTATAAACAAATTCTAGGGGTACCCGGGTCCACGTTTTGGGCTATATCTCGAGACCCTAGCCTCCCAGTTGTATGAAAATTATACTGTACTATAGCACTCATCAACAGCTTTCCTTTGATATCCATATTGTATAAACACATTCTAGGGGTACCCGGGTCCACGTTTTGGGCTATATCTCGAGACCCTAGCCTCCCAGTTGTATGAAAATTATCCTGTACTGTAGCACTCATCAACAGCTTTCATTTGATATCCATATTGTATAAACACATTCTAGGGGTACCCGGGTCCACGTTTTGGGCTATATCTCGAGACCCTAGCCTCCCAGTTTCATGAAAATTATCCTGTACTATAGCACTCATCAACAGCTTTGATTTGATATCTATATTGTATAAACACATTCTAGGGGTACCCGGGTCCACGTTTTGATCTCAAGACCCTAGACACGTAGCGAAAAAAAAGGTAGACGTTGGCTGATTCTCAGACCTACCCAATATGCTCACAAAATTTCATGAGAATCGGTTCAGCCGTTTCGGAGGAGTTCAGCCTCTAAAACCGTGACAGAAGAATTTTATATATTAGATTGCTTGACTTTGAGTAACGGGAAGGAATGCGTTAAAACACACCTTCTTATCTAGATTAGTATCTGCCCAACCCGAGCAACGCCGGGTACCCTGCTAGTTAGAATATACAAGATAGCTTTTCGTAGATATTAATTAGCGCTTAACCGCCTACGCGATTTTTTACGTTTCGCAACAAGTCATAACAGCTATCTCCATCTTACGGTAACTGACGCAAATTGACAGAAGTAATGAAAGATAAAATCATCCTCTACCTAATTCTTTTAACCAGATGAAATCTTTCTCGTATTCTGTGTTCTGCTTCTATATAAGGGTGTTGATACAAGTACCTTTGCATAACATGGCCGAACTAGCGAAACCTTTGCGATTTTATTACTTGCACTATGCTCATATCTAAATAAAGCTCATGCAGCTTCGCACTATACCTCCTTCAATAAACGCCGTCGGCATCACAGACAGCAGAAAAAAAATTCCGTTGAACTTTTCTCTCGAACGCTCCTAGGTCCATCCCACCATCCCTAGAAAACGAGCAAAATATCAGTATAAGCTTGATTAAATACTTATGAAAAATGAGTTTTGTTCATCGCGAGAGGACCTTACTTTTTAATATGCTACTCATTCCAAGGTAGCATTTCTTAGCAAGAGTGATTCTAGATTTGATTTATAAGCTGAAATTCTATTAGCAGTAAAGTTTTGTTCCCAGACAAAAGAAGTCTTATACAGATTCGTAGATTCCAAGTATTTCATCTTAATCTTGTTCATCGACAAACCCACCTTTTTGTATTTTTATCCAATTCAAAGAAGGCATAATTTAGGCATAACCTCCCATCGTGTAAGGGAGCTTAAAATATACACGCAGCAGATATGCCTGTCGTAAGAAGCGACAAAAACACCCAAATTATTCAAGAGGTTATCAGAGCAATTTATAGCTTCTCCAACCCAATAGTGAACCTCACCTTCCCGAGGCTCTGACAACCCCGAGGACTTCACGAGAGTAGGGGACAGGATGGCCTAAAAGGTTCAAGGTGGTCATATTAAGTCGTTCTGGAAGTTGTAGGGCTAGTCCTTTAGTGGTGCTTATTAACAGAACGTACCGCATCTTTATCCGGCAAAGAACCATCAACATCGACAAACCTTCGTGGAGTGTCTTTATCGCTGCAAAAACAACAAGAGTAACGCGTTAATTATCTTTCCTTGGCTTTTCGTCGCTCTCTCCGTTTAGAAGCATACAGAGGTGTTCCCTGCATAATCGCTAAATGTTATTTTACGCCCATTATTTCACACAGAATGCTCCGAGTTTAGAACGGTTTTTGCACTTGAAAGCTTAGCTACGTGAAATCGACATTTTCGATTTAATTTTTAAAGTATATATTATCGATATATTGTTATTGTAGTAAAAAATCATAAAAATTTTGTTTACACAGCTAAAACTTATAAACGGGTGGATCGATTTGAATTCTTCTTCTTTGCATAAAAACTTTGATTTACTAACCTTCGTTCTGCATCAAAAATACACTATTCGTCTCTAATATTAGCAACATTATTGAAACTAAAGTTATATTTTTTCCAAAAAAGGCAGTGCGTGTGTTTGTGCGCTATGAACTGTGCGAGCAAACTTGCTTGCAGTGAGACAGCGTCACACATGTACATACATACATGATGAATTAGATGGATTGCTGAAAAAAGCCAGCATTAGCTAACATTATTTAACTTCGTGAGTGCATTTATAAGTATATACGGATGTTCATATGTCTGTCTGTTTTCGGTTCATAACAGCTTTCCATATCTATCTTAAACAAAAGTTGTATTTTTTGTACATTTGTATGTATGTGCTCATGTTTGTGCACTAACGAAATTTAAGCTCTCTATCTCTAACCATATAAATAAGGATGAATGTTTGTATGCAGATTATGGACTCCGAAACCACTCCTCGAATTTTTCCAAATCGAAGGTTCGCTTCATGTCAAAACGAAGGATGTTCCTGTGAAATTACTTCTAGGAAAGTAGACCAGGGAACGATCCATTTGAGGTTCGATTTGCCTGAAATTTTGTATATATAGATAGTCATTTGCGTAGATTTGTATTTACGTCCCGACTGGGACTGGGAGCGGGACTGGGACTATGGCTTTGACTGGGGCTGGGACTGGGGCTTTGGCTAGAATGGAATTAGGACTGGCACTGTGACTGGGAATGTGACTGGGACTGGGACTAGGGCTTTGGTTAGAATGGAACTAGGACTATGACTGTGACTGGGACTGGGACTGGGAGTGGGACTGGGACTGGCACTGGCACTAGGCCTGGGACTGGGACTGGGACTGAAACTGAGACTGGGACTGGGACAGGGACAGGGACTGGGACTGGGACTGGGACTGGGACTGGGACTGGGACTGGGACTGGGACTGGGACTGGGACTGCGACTGCCACTGGGACTGGGACTGGGACTGGGACTGGGACTGGTACTGGGACTGACACTGGGACTGGGACTGGGACTGGGACTGGGACTGGGACTGGGACTGGGACTGGGACTGGGACTGGGACTGGGACTGGGACTGGGACTGGGACTGGGACTGGGACTGGGACTGGGACTGGGACTGGGACTGGGACTAGGACTGTGACTGGTACTGGGACTGGGACTGGGACTGGGACTGGGACTGGGACTGGGACTGGGACTGGGACTGGGACTAGGACTGGGACTGGGACTGGGACTGTGACTAGGACTGTGACTGGGACTGGGACTGAGACTGGGACTGTGACTGGGACTGGGACTGGGATTGGGACTGAGACTGGGACTGTGACTGCGAATGGGACTGGAATTTAGCTGAAACTGGGACTGATCACTGGGATTGAGACTGGTACTGGGACTTGGACTGGGACCGACAATGACACTAAGACTTTGTTTGGGCTGGAACTGGGACTGGGAATAAGGGATGGAGAAGAATAAGAGGTAGGGAGAAGAGAAAAGTGGGAAGGAGAAAGAGACTGAGAAAGATATTGGACGCAGATATAGAGATAGGGATATAAGGAGCGGAAAGTATAATATAATGTGGTGAAGGTCGTACTTAAAGCAAGTATGTTCGTACAGTTAATTTTGTGTTGCATTTTAAAATTTCACTCTCATCTCTTTTTTATAACGCGCATATAGCGGTATAACTTCAAAAATTTGTAAATTTTACATTTACTCACTTAACAAATTTTATTTTATCATTTGGGTTTAGGTATATCATTCAGTATTGTAGGCTTATTTCGAGCACGTTATTCGCTTCGATTCTTCTCTTCGGGTTCTCGTATTTTAAGGACTGTATTCATCTGATAATCATTCCTGCATAAGGCCACTATAATTACATGTTACACAATCAAGCAAACTCCGCCTTAATGTATGTTTTCCTACCGTCAAAAAGTAGAGCAAAGCAGTGTTGTTGCATATACGAACATACTACTCTGCGTATATTTGCATATCTATCACTTCATTTCCATCATTTGTCTGTTGATTTTTTATATGTAAATAGGAAAGTTCCTTTGATCTCAATTAACCGAAACAAAGTCAAATTTAAATTTTTTATTAGTTACACAATGCAGTTTATAAAAAAGTTTTATTACGAAATGAATGTTGAAAGACTTGTCTCATTTAGTAAATCTCATTTCAAATTTTAGCATCATTAAGGCAGATGCGTTCGTATGGAATTTACAGACACATAATTGTATTGTTTCAGTGGTAAAAGAAGAGGAGGCGGTTACACACGAATGCTAGCAATCAAACGTAATGCCTCACAACGGGGAATAGCCCACAACAAAAACTCATTATGGAGATGAACCTGTAGGAAAATGCTGACAAAGGAAAGCGCGCAAGTACTCATGGAGTTTTATTTGTAAATATTTGCCAAAAAGGTCTGAGCAATGTTTCCTGTTTTCTTAGAATTGGATTGTTCCCTGAAAATGTGCTTTATAGAGCTGTTTTCTAAAGTGATGATTCTCTTCATGGTGTGGTTTTTGAGGAGATGTCCCGTTATCTCATTATATTCCTGAGAAAGAAGCCACATCAACCGCTTAATTTTTTGGATGCCAATGTTTCTGTGAATTTTGCAAAAAATTAATTCGGCATTTGATTTCTCACCCTAATAAAAGCAGTGTGCTCAAGTGCCGTAGGGAGATATAACATGAGCTCAGGCCTCTGGCTTTCTACATGCCTCGCGCCTTTTCCGGTGTGTATCTTTGATGTAGGGGAACTACCTAATTAGATGCGACGTGCTGCATTTGATATCTCGCAGCTTTCGTTATGGATATCTAAAAGTTCTGTCATCTTTTTCACATCTAGGAGAAATCCTTTTCAAATTGATTAGAAGCTTATGTTTAATCTAATAAAGCCAAAATTTCTGAAATACTCAAAAATAAAAGAGATATAACCCTACTAACAGACATTTATGGGAGGGCCCAGTTTTATTGCTGTACTTATTGATAACCTGTAATGCTTATTTTTTGGTTATGGCTATAGCGTTTGTGTTTGGCGACATTTTTCGGGGTGGATCTAAAATATGTATGTATAGAGTCAAGGCAGTGCAGAGACGCCCCTGAAACTTTTCTCAAAACTATGCCAAAATTACCAAGAAAAAGTTCGAAAATATACCCCGAAACTATTATGAAACCACTGTAATGACCCCGAAATGACCTCGAAATAATCACCAATGACTTCAGGAAAACTGCAAAAAAGTCCCCAAAACGACCCCCTAATGACCCAGAAGTGATGCCCAAATGAGCATGAGATGATGGTTTGTAAGTACCTGGAAGTAATCCAAAAAGTGATCCTAAAATGATTTCAAATAGCCTCTGAAGTGGTTCCGAAAAGACAGCCAAATGACCCTGGAAGGGCTTCCGAGTTACCCCGAAAAGTTTTCCCAAAGGCATGCCTAAATGTACTTAAATTGACCCTGGAACTACCCCGATATCATGCTGAAATTACGCCTAACAGATAACCCGAATAAGCAATTTTTATCTGAAGTGATTCCGACATGCCACAGCAGAAACTCGAAAGAGTAGTAGTTTTTCCACGCTAGATGTCCCAATCCGTTTGAAGGAAATCAGTAGGATCCACCAACCAGGAAACGCATCGAAAAGCAAATATTTAAGGCTGAAGTGGTATCTAACGTACGAATTTGAGTAGAGTAGCCCTTCGAAAGGGCTGCACGCACAATAACGAATTTGAGTAGATTAATGGCAAACTCAGGAGATCCTAGGCCATGCACAAGGAATCTGCTTACATAAGCCTAGGATTCTGTACTTTCATACGATGCACCAAATTTGGGCGGGAGCAATGAAATAGGAGAGTTGCGAATAGCGATGAAATGAAAATGAAAACTGCTGTTACCATATTGGCACAACGTAGCAAAGTGGCACAGGAAACTATATCCTAAACTGAATCAATCGCTGAGGCGACCACACGGAGAGGTTGGCTCTCACATGACTCCATTGCTTACCAGATATGGTTACTTCCGCAAATACCACCACAGAATGAGACTGAAACCCCGCACTTCCTTCACTGCAGAAAACTAAACGATGTACGCCACACTTTAGGAGGGTGACAGAGATAATTGGAGACCTATCCCCGGTCCTATGGGATACCGTCAGCACCACCCCAGCGGGTTAGGGGCTTAGAATATACCCGCGGTAGGTATGGTCATACCAAATCGTTCCCGAAATGGCCGTATCAGGCAAAGGATCATCAACATCGACTACAACAACAACCAATGATCAGCACATTTTGGAGACACATAATTCCAGCAAACAAGAATATAGATGGCCAGCCTATTGGCGTGAGGGTAGTCATGGAACTCACGTAACGTGCACCTGTACCCGAATTAGTTAATGATAAATGCTGTCCAAGGTACGGAAAACTGCACGGGTTCACGAACTCAAAAAAAAAAAAAAAACAAGTGAAAGTGTCTAAGTTCGAATGCAACCGAACATTATATACTCGGCGTAAGCTTCAATTGTACATTTCATTGCAGATAACTTACTTTTCTACATAACATGTGGCACCGCCCGTTTAAAAAAAAAAATCTCTCCCCATTTCCTTTTACAATAAAACTTGATAAGTGAAATATCATTGATTCAAAACTATTTTTTGCTAAGTTATAGCTTATTATTCTAGTCTGCGACCCTTTTAAACTTGTTTTATATCTAAGTTGCCGTGGTCTTTAACCGATCCCGTCCATTTTTACTAGAAATATTTTCTGCCCAATATTTTACCCAATTTTGTTACGATATGTAAATTTTGGCTCCCGAAACATAAAAAATTGCTTAGTCATAAAAGGGGCTTATATTTCAATTTAAAAAGTAAAAGTCTGTTCATACAAAGCTCTTTTTTGCAAAGATATAGCTTATTTTATTCGTCCACGACCCTTTTAAAAATCGATTGTACAAAAGTGAGCGTGGTGCTTAACCGATGTCGTTAAGCTTTCTTCAAAGCATTCCTTATGGTAAAGGCAACCTCTCTGCCGAATTTTGTTACGATAGGTTTAACGATTTTTTTTTATGATTAGTAATATTTGCAAATTTGATTTTATCACAAGTGGGCGGTGCCACGCCCATTTTAAAATTTTTTTTTCAAATTTTTATCAAGAGTGTCAATATCAGTCCACGCGTCAAATTTCAACATTCTAGGTGTATTATTTACAAAATAATCAGGTTTTGTGTGTTTTCCAAAATGTTATATATATAAAAAGTGGGCGTGGTTATCATTCGATTTCGCTCATTTTCAATACCAATCTATTCCGGGTACAGATAAGCTCATATACCAAATTTGGTGAAGATATCTCAATATTTACTCAAGTTATCGTGTTAGTGGACAGACGGACGGACGGACGGACATGGCTCAATCAAATTTTTTTCGATACTGATGATTTTGATATACGGAAGTCTATATCTATCTCGATTCCTTTATACCTATACAACCAACCGTTATCCAATCAAAGTTAATATACTCTGTGTGAAAAGCACGCTGAGTATAAAAAAAAATATATATATATTCCAATTTTCATTTTATACTATAATATGATTTAAAATAGCGTTAAAAAAAGTGACGCAAAACGTAGCTTTAATATAAAAGAGTGTTATTTGCATTGAAAAAAGTTTCATTTGGTTTGTAAAAGGTTTCATTTCGTTTGAAAAAAGTTTCTTTTAAATTGAAAAAAAAAATCATTTGATTTGAAAAAAGTTTTATTTGAATTGAAAAAAATTTCATTTCATTTGGAAAAAGATTCATTTAATTTGAGAAAAATTTTCGTTTGATTCGAAAAAAGTTTCATTTAATTTGAAAAAGATTTCATTTAATTTGAAAAAAAATCGTTTGATTTACAAAAAGTTTTATTTGGTTGGAAAAAAGTTTCATTTGATTTGAAAAAAAGTTTCATTTGGTTTGAAAAAAGTTTATTTAATTTGAAAAAAAAAATTCATTTGACTTGAAAAAAGTTTCATTTTATTTAAAAAAAAAGTTTCATTTGTTTTGAAACGAGTTTTATTTGGTCTGGCAAAAGTTTCATTTCTTTGGACATAAGTTTCCCTTGGTTTGATAAAATTCTCATTTGACCTAAAAATTTCATACTTCCTAGAGACCCTTGAATGCATAAAAGTCAAAGTTATCTTAAATTACGCACTGGGTTTGCTTTCTCAAATTCAGTGACTCAATTACAATGGCATTCATCATTTATACATCACCTCAACTTTAGCCTCAATCAGCATAGCTCAGCTGCTCATAAAATGTCAATTGATGCTTATCACATTGCAATCGTTACTTTTGAAGTATGTACATAAATGCTTTCGTATGAAAGCACCCATATTTATATACATACAAACATTCCAATGTGGTAAGTAAGAGGGTTACACAATTTGTTCATTTGTCTTGGCAAGGCAAGAAATCAAATTAAAAGCCGATGACATAAGCGGTGGAGTAGAAGAGTATTTAACAAACAAGGGTGGTAGACAGAACAATGCGTTGAGAGAAGGACGAAGTACAATAAATTCGAATGTCGAATGTGCGTGTGTGTGTGTGCGTTTGATTGCAAAGATTATTACCGGTGGTTGGTTGATTTGTCTGATAACTTTAACTCAACTGCCTGCCGTTGAAATCAGCAAAAAAGTTTAACACGCATATACATACATATATGTACATATATTTAAAAAAAAAACAGGAAAAAATTATAATTTCAGAAAACTTTTACTATACCGACGATCAAATCATAGAAGTTGAAGTAAATATGAGATTCAAATAAAAAACTCGTCATTTGTTATTCATTGCTGAATAGCAAGAAATTTTTATTGTTATAGTTTTTGCCTTATAAATTCAACGAATTCGTTTGACAAATTTGAAATTTAAACCTACTTCAATCGGAACGTGAGAGGGGCGCGTAAAATGTTTACATTCATTAACTTTGATTGGAATGTGAAAAAATTCAAGGCTGACTTCCTCATTAAATACAAGTAAAGATGATATGCTTCAAGAACGTAAATGACTTTACAAAGTCTATCTCTTTTTAAATTTGAATATAGCATTATATGTGAGGTCCTCACGAACCAGCCAGTTCAACCTTACCTATAAACTTAAATATTACCGGAAGAATGGACGCTACACTTTTCAATATTATCGTGACTATTGTAATGACTCATATACTATAACTCACAAATTACATTACGCTCTGCGATAGCTTACAATTGGATGCGAAGAAATGCGCCTAGGTTTTCTGGCAGCAATGGTAATGCACTCCTCGCTTGATGATCTATACGGAAGGCCAACAGGCGCGCACAAACACAACGCATGTCGCATTACCATCACCGCCACAGAGCTTATATAAACCATAGGACATGGTAAAGTATCTAAAGCAGCAGGAACGTGCGGCACTGCCATCCCATGCTAAAAAATTTTGGCTATGAGATATTAAAGTATCTGGCGCTCGTGTTCAATCTGACTCTGTCCACTTTTGTCATCCATGGAAAATGGAAAACGTAGACGGTGGTATCGCTATCAAAGCCTTGGAAACTAGTTTACGTGAGAATCTTATAGTCTGATATCTCTCCTATCGCCAGTAGCCAATTTAGTTTTATTTTGTTTAGGATATCATTGTTTATTGCGAACGCTAGTATCCCAAACGAACAAATACTTTCTTAGCGATTTCGTCTAGCACTGGTATTATCCATCACTTTCGTTCGGCCTTAATATTCCTTACTTTATGTCAAATCGGAACACGTAAGCGATTGTAAAATGGTATGTTGTCATCCTTTAACATCATGCAAATGCATGGAAGACTTGTCTCTGAGGCGAAAAGAAAGTTCGTATCGTAAAAAAATAAGCTTAAAAAAATGTTAATTTATTTTGTTTCATCTTTTGTGAAATATATGTTTATTTTTAAATGCTTTAAGGGCCTGAAGGTTCTTTGAATATGTATATATATTACACTTTGCCCGTCATATGGCGGCACTTTTTAACTCGCCTATTTGTATAAGTTAACAAGAGGTAGGATCCAAAAAACTTAAACTACCCTTCCGCATGCGAATGCTAGGTTGGATTTAAGGCCAAACTGATGCTGAAGTTGTTTATGACTCCAGCTGAATTGTTGTTGTGCACAAAGTCAAGACATAAGCTAATGTCTAGTAAAGTGCACTTTGTTCATCACAAAATAATTGATTCAAAGACAAAACCCAAAACTGGAGTCATTTTGCAAATTGGAGCATTTCAGCAGATCATTCTAAACAACCGTTCCTTGAATACGCTAATCACTCGATCGAAAAGTATTTGACTCAGTTACAAAATTAAATGCATGTCGTTTTGCTGTAAATTGAAAGGAGTGATTTTTTTATTTATATAGAATTATTTTACTTTAAAGTTTGATATATTTTTTATTATTATATTTTATTTAAGTTTACTGCATTTTTTTTATATATTTTAGTTTTTATTACCTTGTTCTTTTTTTCTATCTAATTTTTTTATTTTATTTTATTTAGTTCTATTTAACTTTAGTTTAACTACTATTTGTCTTATTTAGTTTAATTTTATTTTTTATAAACTTTTCTATCAAATTTTTTATTTATATTATATATAAAATATTTTATTATTTACTATTATATTTTATTTAAATTTTTTTATTTTAATTTATTTTATTTTATTTTATTGTATTTTGTTTTATTTTATTTTATTCTATTTTATTTTATTTATTTATTTTCTTCCATTTTTTTTTTATATATCTTATTTTATTTTATTTTATTTTATTATTTTTTTTTAATTGTTTCATATTATTTTATTTTTTTGTTTTATTTGCATTTCAGCAGATCATTCTAAACAACCGTTCCTTGAATACGCTAGTCACTCGATCGAAAAGTATTTGATTCAGTTACAAAATTAAATGCAAATCGTTTTGCTGTGAATTAAAAGGAATACTTTTTTTATTTATATAGAATTATTTTACTTTAAAGTTTGATATATTTTTCATTATTATATTTTATTTAAGTTTACTACATTTTTTTATATAGTTTAGTTTTTATTAACTTGTTCTTTTTTCTATTTAATTTTTTTATAATTTTTTATTTTATTTTATTTAGTTTTATTTAACTTTATTTTAACTACTCTTGGCTTATTTAATTTTATTTTTTATAAACTTTTCTATCTAATTTTTTATTTATAATATATAAATATAATATTTTATTATTTACTATTATATTTTATTTAAATTTTTTATTTTTATTCATTTTATTTTATTTTATTTTATTTTATTGTGTTTTGTTTTATTTTATTTTATTTTATTCCATTTTTTTATTTATCTTATTTTATTTTATTTTGTTGATCTTATTTTATTTTATTTTATTTTATTATTATTTTATTCATATTATCTAATTTTTTGTTTTATTTGGACTTATTTTGTTAATTTCATTTATTTCATTTTATTCTCTGTTGTTCCATTTCATTGTGTTTTATGTTATTATACTTTTTAGTTGTTTTATTATCAATATGTTTATATTTATTTTTCGTTGTATTTAATTATTTTGCTCTTGTTTTATTTTATTTTGGTTTATTTCATTTTGTTTTATTTTATTTTATCTTGTAACAACCCTACCTTGCAGTTAATACTATTGTATCAATACTATTTGTAACATATCTGTAAAACGTACTATTTATGTTAATTAGCAACCCCATTGTACTTATGTAAATGCAATACTGTTATGTTAGTTAAGTATTGTGGCTTGATACATTTTTGCTGATCATCATAAAATTTAATCGGCTTCGAGCTTGCGCCAAGTGCGGTTCTCGTCCAATATTGCTCCGGACAGTTCTTCACATTGAAACAAATTCGAAGGTGATTGTATGCATGTGTTTTTATACAATAACTATTCGTGTAAACGTATTCCGTTTTTTGATACAACTATACAATAAATACCGAATTGCTGACAAGCGAACCTGTATGAAATATTCTTTGAGAAGCGCAAGCAAGGAGAACGATACAATCTTATTTTATTTTACTTTATTTTATTTTTATGAACTTTCAAGCAACAAGCAAAACGAATATATACTCTTACTTGAATATTTTCGTTTGTTTTTGTAAATACTTTAAATGTCAGTATTACATTTACTCATATTTGCTGGCTCTTCCGCCATACATCAAACAAAAACACTACATATGTACACACTGTTCGTAAAGTTGCTCACAAGATTAAAATTGTGCCCTTATAGGCTTACACGATCTGTAATCGAAATCAATTTTTTAATCGTAATAGCTCTTCAGAGTTCATCGCCGATTTGGCAATAAAACTTTTGGTGGGGCTTCTAAGGATATTGGTGGATTCGTCTGCGGTAATTTTTTGACCAAAGGTGCAATATGTGCAGCAATAATGGGGATTCTTTAAAGGTTGCTTTCTTTTCCCGTGCACCCCTTTTAAGGTTTTCATACATTTTAAGTTACGTAAGAAAAATAACGGGTTGAAGTCCTTAATAGATTTTTTCTTCGGGATTCCGAAAAACCATAGCAAGACAACAGCGCGTAAGTAAGAGCGTATCTCTAACAATAACACATTTTATGTATATATGTAAATTCTTCCACTTTGGAATGGCCTTGTATTGTTGTATCAGGATATGCAGTCCTTAGATCTTCTAGATCTACAAGAAAAATAGCACAACTTCCAGGTATTTTTACTTTTGTCTTTTTTGTAACACCCCGTTATTTTCAAAAATATTACTGAGTTTGTGTTTAAGGCACATTAAAGTATTATTTAGATTTTCGAGTGTATAAAATATAAAGACCATTAACAGTCTCCAATATGAAAATTGTCATGTAATAATTTTTGTTAACCTTGGTAATTATCAAGAGATAAGCGCTTCTTTTTTTTACTTGTATGAACCACCCTAATGTATATAGGTATATTATTATCTAATGCTCTATTATAGAACTTTTTTTCGTTTAAATCAATACCATCAAATACAAGATCTTAAGAATAATTTTCAATCAAAGGTTTGCACGCAGATTGAGAACTTGGTATGACATTTCCCATCAGTAATTATAATTGATTGACCGTTTGATCGACATTTACATAAATAATGATCTTCTTTGAAAACTATGTATGTATGTGTAATGATATGTAAGATGTTGCACAAGGAATTACAATTCTTGCAACAGTAACTAGCAATCCAACACACACAAACATACACATGCAAAGGCATACAGCTAAACATGTATTTACTAAAAGGGGAGGTACACCCACTGCTAACAACCTCATGGACGCAAAATAGACAAACACTATATATACACACTCATACATTTATAAATGCATATAAGTACTAATGCATAAGTGTGTGTGTGTATGTATGTTTGAAGGCTTCAATACTGGCTTACAGCTCGTTGCAATTGACAAACAGTGTGTCACCAAGAGCTTTACTCACGATGACATTTGAAAGTGTGTAGGGTAATGCAGCGGTAGCAAGAGCAACAACACAACAACAAAAGCTCTCAATAAACTTCAAAACCGATGATTAATGTCTGACGCACAAATGTAAACAAACAAACAACCAAAGTGTAGAATGCATTACAACAACGCAACAGCAAACATAGCCTGGCAAACATACACACACATCTACACATGCAGCATGCAATCGCACAATGATAAACATATATTTCAATATATGAAGTGATAACTGCTTGTGATGTGTATGACGCTAGTGACATTTCTTTGTATTTGTTTGTAAGAATACACCAATCTATCTAATATATATTATAAATGGCAAAGTTTGGATGTGAAGATGTTTGGATGTTAAGATGTTTGGATGTTTGGATGTTTGGATGTTTGTCCAGACGTTTGTCTTTGTGACTCAATCACGCAAGAACGGCTGGACCGATTTGGATGAAATTTTGCACACATATAGCCAATAGTCTAGAAGGATCTACTAACTATATATTTTTGAAAAGGGGCGTGGTCCCCGCCCCCTAGGAACAGTTATAATTTAATTATTATATTTTTTCGTCTTTGCGACTGAATCACGCCAGAATGGCTACACGGATTTTGATGAAATTTGGGACACAGACAGTAGTATACTAGCGAAATTTTTTTCGAACATGGAAAGAGGGGTGGGGGTCCCACGACCCCTTCGAGAAATTATTTTTCAATAATTTTTACACATTATAACTACGTATACTGGCCTTCACCAATATCACAGACTCAAGGGGTCAAATAAGTCGAGGGCTTACAAAGTAAGCAGTGACACCCTCCGCCCGCCCCCCTTCCTTTATCACCCCCTCTGGTGTAAAATCTATAAATTGCTATAACTCAATATAAATTTTCTCCTAAATCAATAGTTTTTGGTATCTGGTACATACAGAACGAGATCTAGACAATTTTGGAGGAACGATCAGTGGTCCTCTCCTCTACTCCCGCCAACCGCCCTCCATCAATTGTTTTTATTAGCACGCTTTTATTAGCTTTACCTGTATGTTTCTATGTAACTTTTTATTCGCTCCAATGCGCCTGCTGCCTTATTAACATGGTTTTATAATTAGCTTCACCTTATTTGTAATCCCGTAAGGGTCATATCGAGACCCTCCGGGATCATTTCTGGATGGTTTTCGGGATCGGTCCGGGATTACGCCGGGGTAATTTCGGGAATTTTTCGGGACTATTTCGGGATCATTTTGGGACCCTTCCGGGATCATTTCTGTATAGTTTTCGGGATCCGTCCGGGATCCCGTCGGGGTTATTTTGGGACATTTTCGGGACTATTCCGGAATCATTTCGGGACTATTTCGCGATCATTTGGGGACCCTTCCGGCATCATTTCTGGATGGTTTTCGGGATCCGTCCGGGATCCCGTCGGGGTACTTTCGGGATCATTTGCGTACCTTCAAGAGATAAATTCTTGATGGTTTCCGGGATCATTACGGGACTTTTTCGGGGTCAGTTTGGGTCCTTTCCGTAACCATTCCTGAATGGTTTTAGGGATCCGTCCGGGATCCCTTCGGGACCATTTCGGGGCTATTTCGGGATCATTAGGGGTATCTTCCGGCATCATTTCTGCATGGTTTTCGAGATCCGTCCGCGATCCCGTCAGGGTCATTTCGGGACTATTTCGGGATAATTTGGGGTACCTGCCTGCATCATTTCTGGATGGTTTTCGGTATCCGTCCGGGATCCCGTCGGTGTCATTTCGGGACCATTTGGGGTCCATTCCGGCATCATTTCTGGATGGTTTTCGGGATCCGTCCGGGATCCCGGCGATGTCATTTCGGGACTATTACGGCATCATTTGGAGTACCTTCCGGCATCATTTCTAGATGGTTTTCGGGATCCATCCGGGATCCCTTCGGGGTCATTTCGGAACTTTTTCTCGACTAATACAGGATCATTTGGGGAACCTTTCGGCATCATTTCTGGATGGTCTACGGGATCCGTCCGGGATCCCGTCGGCGTCATTTTGGGACTTTTGCGGGATCATTTGGGGTCTCTTCCGGCATCATTTCTGGATGGTTTACGGGATCCGTCCGGGATCCTGTCGGGGTCATTTTGGGATTTTTGCGGGATCATTTGGGGTCTCTTCCAGCATCATTTCTGGATGGTTTTCGGGATCCGTCCGGGATCCTGTCGGGGTCATTTTGAGACTTTTGCGGGATCATTTGCGGTCTCCTCCGGCATCATTTCTGGATGGTTTACGGGATCCGTCCGGGATCCTGTCGGGGTCATTTTGGGACTTTTGCGGGATCATTTGGGGTCTCTTCCGGCATCATTTCTGGATGGTTTACGGGATCCGTCCGGGATCCTGTCGGGGTCATTTTGGGACTTTTGCGGGATCATTTGGGGTCTCTTCCGGCATCATTTCTGGATGGTTTACGGGATCCGTCCGGGATCCTGTCGGGGTCATTTTGGGACTTTTGCGGGATCATTTGGGGTCTCTTCCGGCATCATTTCTGGATGGTTTACGGGATCCGTCCGGGATCCTGTCGGGGTCATTTTGGGACTTTTGCGTAATCATTTGGGGTCTCTTCCGGCATCATTTCTGGATGGTTTTCGGGATCCGTCCGGGACCCTGTCGGGGTCATTTTGGGACTTTTGCGGGATCATTTGGGGTCTCTTCCGGCATCATTTCTGGATGGTTTACGGGATCCGTCCGGGATCCTGTCGGGGTCATTTTGGGACTTTTGCGGGATCATTTGGGGTCTCTTCCGGCATCATTTCTGGATGGTTTACGGGATCCGTCCGGGACCCTGTCGGGGTCATTTTGGGACTTTAGCGGGATCATTTGGGATCTCCTCCGGCATCATTTCTGGATGGTTTTCGGGATCCGTCCGGGATCCCGTCGATGTCATTTCGGCACTATTTCGGCATCATTTGGGGTACCTTCCGGTATCAATTCTAGATGGTTTGCGTGATCCATCCGGGATCCCGTCGGAGTAATTTCGGAATTTTTTCTCGACTTATACAGGATCATTTGGGGACCCTATCGGCATCATTTCTGGATGGTTTTCGGGATCCGTCCGCGATCCCGTCAGGGTCATTTCGGGACTATTTGGGGATAACTTGGGAACCTTTCCGGCATCATTTCTGGATAGTTTCCGGGATCCGTCGGGAATCCCGTCAGGATCATTTCGGAACTATAAGGGGATCATTTCATTTTTCATCTTTCTTTAAGGGGATCATTTCACCTTCCAGCATCATTTCTGTATACTTTTGGGGATCCGTCCGGAATCCCGACGGGGTCATTTCTGGCCTATTTCGGGATCATTTTGGGGTACCAACCGGCATCATTTCTGGATGATCCGGGATCCGTCCGGGATCCCATCGGGGGAATTTCGGGAATTTTTCGGGATCACTTGGGGTCCCTTCCGGCATGATTTCTGGATCGTTTTCGGGATGCGTCCGAGATCCCGTCGGGTTTATTTTTTTACTTTTTCGGGAAAATGTCAGGGAATTTCGAGACTGTTCTTGGATCATTTGGGGATCCTTCAGGGATAATTTCTGGATGGTTTTAGGGATCCCGTCGGGGTAATTTCGGGAATTTTTCACGACTATTTCGGGGTCAGTTGCCCTTAAAGATCATTTCTGGGTGGTTTTCGGGATCCGTCCGGGATCCCGTCGGGGTTATTTCGCGCCTTTTCGGGACTATTTCGGGATCATTTTGGGACCCTTCCGGGATAATTTCTCTATGATTTTCGGGATCTGTTCGGGATCCCTTCGTAGTTTTTTCGCGACTTTATCTGGGATAAATTGCGGACCCTTTAGAGATCAATTCTGGATGGTTTTCGGTATCGGTCTGGGATCCCCTCAAGGTCATTTCGGGACTTTTTCGGGACTATTTCGGAATCATTTTGGGACCCCTCCGGCATAATTTCTGGGTGATTTTCGGGATCTGTCCGGGATCCCGACGGAGTTTTTTCGGGACTTTTTGCGGACTATTTCTGGATTATTTGCGGACGTTTCAGAGCTCAGTTCTGGATGATTTTCGGGATCTGTCCGGGATCCCGTCGGAGTTATTTCGGGGTAATTTTGTGACCCTTCCAGGATAATTTCTTCATGATTTTCGGGATGGGTCTGAGTTTTTCGTGACTTTCGGAACTATTTCGGGATCATTTGCGGAACCTTCAGAGATCAATTCTGGATGGTTTGTGGACTTTTCCGGGATCATTTGGGGATCCCTCCAGAGTCATTTCTGGATGGTTTTCGGGATCCAGTCAGGGTCATTTCGGGCCTTTTTCGTGACTACTATTTCGGAATCATTTTGGGACTCCTCCGGGATAATTTCTGGGCGATTTTCGGGATTTGTCCGGGATCCCGTCAGAGTTTTTTCGGGACTTTTTCGGACTATATCGGGATCATTTGCGGACCGTTCAGGAATCAAATCTGGATGGTTTTCGGGATCCGTCCGGGATCCCGTCAGCGTCATTTCGGGACTTTTCGTGACTACTTCGGGATTATTTTGGGACCCTGCCGGCATCATTTCTGGATAGTTTTCGAGATTTGTCCAGGATCCCGTCGGCATCATTTCGTGACTATTTGGTGTCATTTAGGGACACTTCCGGGATCATTTTAGGTCTCTTCGAAACCGGTAATTCAGCACACATGGCCGTGGATTTACCGCAAATTATTCGTAATTAAAATTCGGTATGTTTTATCTTTAATATATCACAGCTTTTTCGTTCTATTTTTAAATAAATCCTGTAACGAACTATTACAACTATAATTAAAATTTTTGTAATATTTTAACCAACTAAATACCCGAAAAAGCAACACTGCTTTCATTTAAAAACTTCTTTTTGGTTTTAGCTAATTGCAGTTTCACTCCTTTGTTCTATGAGTAGTAATTCTTTTACCCCTGTCATATCAATTAATTTAACTTAGAAACAAAATGTATTTTTTTAATTCGAAAAAAGTGTATTGTACTATTCATGTAAGCGTGCCCATCAGCTCAGTTAGTTCTTTTTTTTACTGTATTAAAAAATAAAATACATTGACAGAAAAAATTTTTAAACAGACAACTTGATAAGCAGGCTAACGTGAATAGCACATATATTTTATTTTCTCCTTGCGGACGGGGCCGCGGGTAAAGGCTAGTATCAACATAAACAAAATATTTGAATGAGTGCTGATGGCACTCGCACTCGAATATTGCTATTTATGTTTGTACTTATAAGAGTACCTACGCTTAAGTATCATTATTTATTAATGTGTGACATGTGGTGAAGTACACATGCGTGTGCTTCAAATTTCACTTATTCCATTTATATGCTAACATACGCTTATTTATGTATGTATGTATATACGTAGTGCAGTTTCCACTATATTGTTGTGCCATAGAAGCTCATTTACTGCTTTTTTTATGAGTTTGCCGTGCCATAACTTGCCATAACTTGCCATGCTACCTTTTGAGTATTAACGCATTTTTGTATGTGCTTGGGTTTTTGCCTTTTTTGTATTGCTTCATGTTGACATTGAGCATTTTACGTTTGAACATTTATTGGTATTTATGTTTTTTGTATTTTTGTTTTGCTGTAGGTGTGTATGTGAAGCAATAAAAATTGTATTTGCTGTAAGGAATATAATGTCCTCAAATATTTTTGATTCAAGAGCCCGAAATGTGTCGAAAATATTTGTGAAGTTTTAGACTCAAAATTGTGACCTTTTATGAGTCTTTAATGAGTCCTAAAGACCACTCACTGGAAGAAGCTACAGGCATACCAAAATACAGCCCTCAGAACCGCCGCGGGCTGCCTTCTTATGTCCCCAAAACACCATCTATATAATGAGGCGAGAATACTCCCCTTTCGGGAGAGAAATGAAATGCTAACCAAACAGTTTCTGTTGAATACCCAGAAACCTGTGCATTCCAACAGACATCTGATTGATGAGCCTATTCCGCTCAGGGGAATAAGAAGTCATCTCCGTAAGAATTATGAGGAAATACGGCACCTAAGAATAAAGCCGTATGAAGCTAAAAAGCACAAACCGGTCCTTAGTGAAATCCACAAATAGGTTTCGGACCACTATGCTAGGAATTGCCGGGTGAATCCCGTACTCAAACAACAATACCCAAAACTAGCAGAGGAGGAACGCACTCTCCTTAGGTAAGCGCGTTACTCTAGCTCAACTTCGATATGGGTACTGTAACAGGATAAACTCTTACCTATTCAGAATCAACCCCGACATACAAAACATACGTCCTGCTTGTAATGTGTCCCCACATGACACCAACCATCTCTTTAACTGTATTGTGGAACCTATAACACCCCTCTCATTATGGTCCACCCCTGTTGAAACAGCAAGTTTCGTTGGACTCCCGTTAAAGGACATTGATGACAATTTGTGATTGGTCGCACCTATTGGATGGGGCGAAGCACTGCTACAACAACAACAGGCGTAAAATAAGCATGCTTATTAGGCACTGTTGGGTTATTTATCGCATGCGATTGTGTTGATGTGAACGAGAGTATGAGCTTTGGCTGGAGTGAGTATTTGGCTGCAATGAATATTTGGCTAGAATAGCAGATTTGTAAATGTGAGTACCAACCAAGTACTGGTAAAGTTCGGAGCTTCTTACACATAAGTAAACACCTTTGCTCGCTGTATGGCGGAATTCTGAATAAAGACCATTAAGTGTAAGTGTAAACGTAAGCTGGATACTGATCTAATACATTCACCGAAAAAGTATCATTAGGATACTAGCTCCAGCATCTCGGGAACGTTTTTATATGATCACGTTTTTAACGTTCTAGGTCGTTCAGCTTGAGGTCACCTGAGCCACGCCTGCTGATAGAAGTTTTAAATTACGCTAGCAATGCAGTGGAAGGGTTGAGCTACACAACCCTTTAAATCCCGTCTAATTGAAGTGTTCCGATTTCTGTTTTATAACAAAATGAACAGTTGTCCGTAACATTGTTATCACTACTAGTCGAATAAAAGTTTTCTGACGAATTCATATCATGTCCAAACCAAATCGATGTGATTACTAATCGATAACTCAGCAATAAAAAGTCGATGACACGCCAATACCTTGTCGACAAAAGATCGGTAATACTCCGAAAATAATCGAGGTTATTTCGATAAACGCGATAACTTTTCGATAAGTAATTGATAACTTTTTAATAGATAACATATATTTCATTCAAAAAACAACGAAAACGCGACGATAATACTTCGATAAAAGAAACCTGATAACTCACAGTTTACCTTGGCTATCGATAACAAATTTAGAACAAAAAATCTTCGAGTAGGTTTTGACCGTGCTCCGCTGTTTATTTTCGTCGTGCTTAATTAAAATTTTTTCTTCAAATTCGTGGGACATGATACAAAAAATGTGTATTCTAATTGAAGCAACTTTTTCAAGTGATTTTTGATGTTGCTTTACCCAGGCTTTGCACACAAGACCTTCGCTGTGGTAGACGATCACCCAACCACCATTCCACGGCAGCCGCCGATAAAATATCGATAACTCGTGTATAACAAATCGATAATACGCTGATAGCAAACCGACTATAGAAACTTCGTCCAAAACAAATCTCTGTTTTTCGATAAAAAATCGATAGCTTTTCTGTAGGTAGGTAGGTAGGTTGAACTGGCCGGTCCATGAGGACCTCACATAGACTGATTGAGTCCGTAGTGTTACCAGAAGTTTGTTTTAACGACCAAACTGAAAAACCCTATCAAAAACCAGGACCTATGTTATAAAATAACTCCGTCCTCTTGGCAAATACTAGAAGCTTCCTAGGACTTAAGCCACTTGCTGCTTCTAGATCTGACAGCTGTATCACTCCTAATAGCTGGAGTCTTAGCCTGGAAAGTGCAGGGCACGAGCACAGAACGTGCTCGATCGTTACCTCCTCCAACCCGCACTTCCTACACCTGCTATCACTGACCAAGCCTAATTTAAAGGCATGTGACGCCAGAAGGCAGTGTCCAGTCAGAATACCCGTCATGAGTCTACAATCCTCTCTTTTTAATGATAGAAGCAACTGTGTTAGTCTAAGGTTGTAAGACCTACACATAATCTTCGACACTTTACAGCCCCGCGCTTGAACCCACGCCTTTTCTGCTTGGTCGATCATGTGCACCTCTCGCATTCGCTTAATCTCGCCCAATCTAATTGGGACGTCTACGGAGCAAGCTTCAAGTGATGCGTCCTTTTTATCTAATTCGTCCGCTTTTTCATTCCCATCTATTCCCATATGCCCTGGGACCCAACATAGATGTATGCTTCTCCCTGTCCCGATTCTCTCCAGAGACTGCTTACACTCTAACACGCATTTAGATGCTGTGATATGCGAGATTATTGCCTTAATTGCTGCTTGACTGTCAATATAAAAGTTAACACGGTTGCAGCTTAAGCTATTCTCTTCCAGGGTTTCTACTGCTTTGGTTACGGCTAATATTTCCGCTTGGAAAACGCTACAGTAATCCGGCAGCCTGTCGGATCTGCTTAATTCCGGATCAGCGCAGCATACCGCAGACCCTACTCCTTCCACTATTTTGGAACCATCGGTGTAAACATGTATCGCCTCGTCCGCCATTTGCGCACCCTTCCGCCAACCGCCCACCTCTATTGTGGCCTTAAGATCTCCCTCAAAGTGCAGGTAGGGAATCATGTATTCTGTTCGTCTTGTGACTGAGGACGCTATACTACTATGGCCATATGGTCGGCGCTCAAGCTGCCCCGAAGCATCGAGCCTGGTTGCGGTCGTTAACGCTTTGTTCTTTGCTACCAGGTCTACAGGTGGAATGTGCAGAATGGCATACAGTGCAGCCGTCGGGGTTGTTTTCAGGGCTCCCGTAATGCAAAGCATCGATAGTCTGCATACCCCCTCTAATTTTTTGAGGTATGTTGTTTTTTGTGTGGCTTTCCACCAAACAAGAACTCCATAGTATAGAATAGGGCTTACAATCGCTGTAAAAACCCAATGAGAAAGAGAGGGCGATAGGCCCCACGTACACCCCAGCATTCTTTTACATGCATAGAGTGCCGTTGAGGCCTTCTTGACCCTCTCCTCCAAGTTGAGCTTCCATGACAGCTTACTGTCTAGGATGATTCCTAGATATTTTGTGCAAGGTTTCTCCTGTAAGGTCACCACTCCTAACTTAGGCCTGGTCCAATTTGGGACCTTGTACCTCTTTGTAAACAAGACCATATCCGTCTTCTCCGCATTGACTTTCAGCCCGACATTAGATGCCCAGGTATGAATATCCCGAAGCGCCCGATCCATCAAAGAACTAATCGTTGGAAGGCATTTTCCACTTATGACAATTGCAACGTCATCTGCGTAAGCCGTAAGTTTTACGGGTCCCTCATCGAATTGCCTGAGCAGTTGGTTGATGACCAGTGTCCGCAGCAGAGGTGATAGCACCCCTCCCTGCGGCGTGCCTCTGTCCACTGATTTCGTGGCCTCGTACAATCCCCATTGTGATGTAATCTTTCTGCAATTTAACATGCAGCCGATCCATCTGATTAAGGCAGGATGTACTTTAATGTAATTAAGGCCATCCATAATCGCCCATTTTGCAACATTATTGAAAGCCCCGGCAATGTCCAAGAAGACTCCTAGAGCATACTCCTTATATTCCAGGGATTTCTCTATGCTTATTACCACCCTATGCAATGCGGTGTCTACCGACTTGCCTTTGGTGTACGCATGCTGTGTTGTGGAGAGCAGCTTTTCATCCACGTTGGACTTTATGTACACATCTATCAGCCTCTCAAAGGTTTTGAGCAGAAATGATGTTAAGCTAATGGGTCTATAGTCTTTGGGATACACGTGACCGATCTTCCCCGCCTTTGGTAGAAAAGCTACACGAGCAGTTCTCCAAGAGTGCGGTACATGATTCAGTCTTATGCACCCATCGAATATTATTTTAAGCCATTCCACGACCGCCCTACTTGAGACTTGTAGCATGGCCGGGAATATACCATCTGGGCCCGGCGATTTAAACTTAGAAAACGTCTTCACTGCCCACTCGATCTTGGTATCGGTCACCAAGCCCGGCACCACTAGCTCCGTGATCGAAGTGTGAGTGATGTCTGCTGGTTCTTCTAAACCTGATGGGAAATGTGTATCGAGAAGCAGCTCAAGGGATTCCTCACTATCACGTGACCATTCCCCGTTCTCTTTCTTTATTAGTCCCTGGACTATGTTTCCCTTTGCTAGGACTTTTTTCAACCGTGCTGTTTCACTGGAGCACTCTATGTCCGTACAGAAACTTTTCCATGAGTTTCTCTTCGCCCTGGTAATTTCACGCTTGTAGATTCTCAGTAGATCCCTGTACTCGTCCCGACACGCTTCGCTTTCCGCGGTCTTTGCGAGTTTAAACATTTCTTTTACCTGTCTTCTTAGAAGACTCAGCTCATTGCTCCACCATGGCGGCTTTGCTTTTCCTCTGAATCTTCTTAGAGGGCAAGCTTTGTTATACGCAGTCATAAGCGTCCTTGTTAGGAATTCATTCGACTCCTCCAGTTCCTCTACATTAGCAACCTCTTTGGGTTGTCCCAGTTTCGTTTGTACATGTTTCTGGAATTTAGTCCAATTCGTTGCCCTGGGGTTTCTAAAGGTTCCTCCCTTCTCTACCCTCTTTAGTGGGATGCTGAAGCTTATATACGCATGGTCTGAGAAGGATGGTCTATCGAGAACCATCCAATCATACCTTGATATATCATGCTCGGAGCTCAATGTAATATCCAGAACATTGCTGGATGTTGGACCAATGTATGTAGGAACATTTCCCCTGTTGGCTATCTGCAAATTGGTTTGCAGGATGTAACAAAATAGAGATTCGCCTCTCTCGTTCGTATCTGCTCCTCCCCACGCATTGTGGTGCGCATTTGCATCTGCGCCTATGACCAACCGCCCTTTGCGCCCTTCCTCCTATACTAGCCTTTTGCACTCCATCGGTGGAACCTCCGTAGCATGGGCCATGTAGCAGGACGCCAGGATAAATGCCTGCTTATTCTTTTGCTCAACGGCCACCGCTACGAGATCCTCGGTGGTGTAATTAGGCAGCATATATGAATGCAGCTGTTTCCTTACCATTACTACAGCTCGCACCCGTCCTTCCGTTTGTGCGTAGTAAACGCCAAACCCGCGCGCGCTAAGTCCAGAAACCTTTCCTCCCGATGAGAGCCACGGCTCCTGGATCAGCGCCCCGTCAAACGAACCCTCCTCAAAGCTTAGGAGGAGTTCGCTCGACGCCACTTTACTGTGTTGGAGGTTTATCTGTAGGACTCGCAGCACCATTGGGCTGTTTGTCCCCCTCCAGCACCTTCGTCTTGACGTCGTCGTCCTCCTCTTGCCCTTTTGGTTTAGAGTATTCGAGGCCCCCTTCAGCCCCTCGTGAATGTTGTGCCGTGTGTTCCTCTGTGCGAGTCACAGCACCATTTAGCGGTTGGTCCTCTTCTAGCACGTTCGTGGTGACGTCGGGGACCTCCACCTGTCTTTTTTCCCTTAGGCTTCTGAGGTCCTTTTCGACTTCGCCCACTTCCAGCGTGTTAGGATTTTTATCCTCGGGACTTCTTTTCCTGAGTCGCATGTAAATTTTGCCAGTGCCAAGGGACATTTTGCCAAGCTGCGTGCACAAAATATCCTCCGCCTGCTTGTTTATTTGGAAGATGTAGAACTGACCATCCTCGGTAGGCCGAGATACAGTAAGTAACTTCCAATCCTGTGTCGGTATGTTCGGATTCTGATTCTGCAGAAGTCGCAGTGTATCCTCCGACTTCATCACGCATGGTATCCATACCTTAACTTTTGGTACCGTGGGGATTTGCGCTTTGTCCACCACCTCAAACCGCGTGTTCGTGCCTTGCCTTTGGAGGTTTGGAACGACTTCCTCCAGCCACCGCAAGCTCGCGATGTTGTCGCACGCTATCATCTTCACACCATTATACCATCCCCCCGAATCAAAGGTTGGAAGGGGCTTGCTTGGTTGTTCCCGCATCATCTTAAGCATTAAGCTAATAAGCTCCCTTTCCACAGATCTCCACCTTTCAGTAGTCATTTGTCCGAACGGGCTGCTACGATCAACCAGCGCCACAGTCAGTGACTGCTTTGCCACATCACTCATCTTCTCGGGAAAAGCAGGAGTCTTAGTGTTATCTCCCTTTGGAACCTTCGAGAACACCGGAGTCTTCGCGTTAACTCCCTTTAGCGCCTCCGAGAAAGCCGGAGTCTTAGCGTTATCTCCCTTTGGCTTATCTCCTACTTCCGTAGTTGGAACTTCCCTCTGACTGGCAGCTTTCGAGGTAGTTGCTACCTCGCTATTGGAACCCATCTGTCTTACAGCTTTGGGCCTACTTGTCTTGTCTATGCGACTGCCCTGCCTCGCGGCTCTAGGACTGGGTCCTTTCTGCCTCTTGAAAGCAGGCTTGTCGCCTTCTGCCGAACGTTGCCTCTTCATTCTGCCATTCGACGCTTCTTCCTCCTCGTACCGGTTGCAGAACCGAGGGTTTCTCGCAGCAAACCTTTTGAACTGCCTTCGACCTACTTCTACCGCTTCATGGGCCCATTCCAAGCGCTCGATCTCCACTTCTGTTGGGTCGACCACTGCTCCCAAGCGTTGTACAATTCTTAGTGCTGCACGGTACTGCGAGAGAGCTCTTTTACTTCCTCTGCTCCGTACCCTTCTCCACTCTTCTACTCCGTTTTCATTTGTGTGCTTCTCCAACACGGAGTTCATTGAATCAGCACTACTCTCGCTCCCCTAGTCCGACGCATCGCTTAATTCGTATTTGTCGTCCTTGGATTGCGACTCAGTCCTCCTCTTTACATCCTCCTTATTACATTCAGGTAATGAGTTGTTCATCTTGGTCGTACGACCACCTGCCCGACAAGGCGCGCTCAGCGGTCCAGTATTATATACGGGGAAAGAACCGTCCGCCACAGCAGCGCCCCTTACTGCGGTAAGGCCATAAATACTTCCCGAGATGGCCCGGTATCGGGAAGGCTCCGTTCGAATACAGCCGAATTTATCCCCTGGCTGCAAATCGTCCAATAGGCACGGTCCGCATAACACCCTGGATTAGGGGGTTGGCAGTTCTTGGTCACCGACATCCCGCCGCCCTCCTATGAGGCGAAACGGCGTAGATGTCAGTCCTAAACAGCTCCGCCTCATAGTCGGGCGCTATGGAGTTCGGCTAAGCCCTCACACCAACGACAAGGTGCCTACCCTAGTGAGGGTAGCTTTTCTGTAAGAAATCGATAATTCTTCGACAAGAAGCCGAAAAACCCGTCAATACAGCTTTTTACTGATAAGCGTTGACACTTCGATAACAAATCGATAACACACTTACATTCTGTACTCGCTCATACCATTACCATACATTACGCTTACACTTACATGACACATTGACTTCAAGAAATTTTCAGGAATGCAAAGAAGCATTAGAAAACTTCGCTCAGGCCAGACCATACATCCATACTGGCTTCACGGTAATGAAGGGATAGAAGGTAACGAAAAGGCCGACGAGTAGACTCACTGAATCGACGATAGATCTGTTTGGGAGAAACAAAAAGGAGACAGGAGTGTCATATGATTCATCAAGCAGGAAATTCGTGAACAGAAACGCGGGGCTACAAAATGTTTAAGATCATGTGCAAAGCCTACGTAGGTTAGGTTGAACTCGCCGGTCCATGAGGACCTCACACACACTAAATATGTCCGTGTGTTACCAGAAGTTTGTTTTAACGACCAAGCTGAAAAACCCTATCAAAAATCAGAACCTATGTTATAAAATAACTCCGTCCTCTTGGCAAATACTAGAAGCTTCCATGGGCTTAAGCCGCTTGCTGCTTCTAAATCTGACAGCTGTATCAATCCTAATAGCTGGAGTCTTAGCTTGGCAAGCGCAGGGCACGAGCACAGAACGTGCTCGATCGTTACCTCCTTCAGCCCGCACTTCCTACATCTGCTATCACTGACCAATCCTAATTTAAAGGCATGCGCCGCTAGAAGGCAGTGTCCAGTCAGAATACCTCTCATGATTCTACAGTCCTCTCTTTTTAATCTTCGACACTTTACAGCCCCGCGCTTGAACCCACGCCTTTCCTGCTCGGTCGATCATGTGCACCCCTCGCCTTCGCTTAATCTCGCCCAGTCTAATTGGGAGATCTACGGAGCAAGCTTCTAGGGATGCGCCCTTTTTAGCTAGTTCATCCGCTTTTTCATTTTTGGGCGCAAAAAAATTATATTTCCCTTAATAGTGAAAAATCGTATGTGTTACCTATATCTAAAAGCCAAATTAACTCTTCAAATCTACCATATTTGTACATCAATAATAAGAGCCTTGAGTACGTGTCTAAAGTAAAGAATCTGGGGGTTGTTATTAACTCTAGTCTGTCTTGTGATGATCATATTAACGCTGTTATCAGTAAAGTTTACTAAACTATAGTAATCTACGAATGTCTGCCCCCTTCACCCCACTTGGAATAAGGAAGCGGCTTGCTATACAACTAATACTAACAATTATTTGCTATTCGGAATGTATATACAGAAAATTAGATTCAAAATTTGTACATAAGATTGATGTCGCCTTTAATCATGTCACGCGGTATGTCTTCGGGTTGGCTAAGTATGATCATATATCTGCGTGGCGAACGAGTATCTTGGGTTGTGAAATATTTGAGTATCTTAAGGCAAGAAACTGTATATTTCTGTGACGTGTGATTGCTGATAAAATGCCTATTTATTTATATAACAAGCTAACACTCTCTAGATCTGCTCGCATAAATGATTTGATCGTGCCCAGCTACAATTATCTAAACTCTGCAAAACTATTCTTTGTCAATGCTATCCGCATTTGGAACTCTATCCCCAACTCGGTTCGCAATAGCTTAAGTAGAAGAAACCTTAAGAATGTTATATTTTCTTTCTTTGGTGAGGTATATTCTAATTAGAATCTGAGTTTAGCTACTTATAGTCTAGTCAATCATTGCTATTAAATGTCCTTGTCACAATTCTTGTTAAACGTATATTTTACCACTGTTACTACTTTATTATTTCATGCTTACATGTTTTTTAAAATTATACATGGAATAATATATGGGCAAATCCCAAAAACTTTTACGTTTTTGGATACTCCGGTTTTATACACGGGCAAAAAACTTAAGGGCAGAAAAACGTACAAAGACATTAAGCTTGACCTTTTGACTATCCGATCTGATGATTTTAAAAATCAAGAAAGTTGATAGTAAGTTTTTGCAGAACTTCGAAACGTAAAAAACGTCGATTTTTACACTTTTTCAAGCGATACCATTGATTTTTTTTTTTTTTTTTGAAATTTTTCAATAAAATTTTGAGGCATCGCTGAAACGCTATGGAATTTAAATTGAATGTTGGTTTTGAAACGGAGATTCTAAAAGTATGAGCAAGATTAATGTGCCCCTCCAATAGTCAAAACTATCATCAATCAAATTAGCGATACTTTTTTTTGTCATTTTCAATATTGACAGTTTTTTGCTTATAGCTTTTTCAAGCAATTGAGTATTGAAATTTGGATTATGCTCGATAATAGCCTATCAAGGACCAAAAATACCTGGGGCTTCAAATTCGATGTGCCCCTTTAAGTTTTGAAGGTAAAGGCAGAAAATTGGGAGCCCTTGCTTGCGTAAATTTTTTTCAGGAGCATGTTTTTTTGTGGGCACAGCTACAATTTTACTTTTCTCACTTCATACCCGTTTGTTAATTTTTTCTCTACACCACAGTGGTATATCGTTAATTGCCTCATCTTGGAATATTCACGCAAGGAAAGTTATTGATGTTTGTACATGGGGCAAATATACGAAATTTTCGCCAAAAATTGGCAATCGTCAAATAGTGTAGACAAATTTATTTTTTTTTTTTTTTGTTGAAACCAGGTTTTATTTAAAAGTAAATAGAAAGAAACAAAAATTTGGTACAAAAATTAAAAAAAAAATTGTCTACACTTTTTGACCATTGCCAATTTTTGGCGAAAATTTCGTATATTTGCCCCATGTGCAAACATCAATAACTTTCCTTGCGTGAATATTTATTCCAAAGTGAGGCAATTGATGGTATACTACTGTGGTGTAGAGAAAAAATTAACAAACGGGTATGAAATATTTGACGGTTACCCGGTTTCATATTTTTGCCAATATCTCTAAAACCGGGTTTCGGGTATCAACAAAATTTTACCTAAATGGGGTATACATTGATATGTACATCCTGATAAAATTTCAACACAATCGGTTAAGAAGTGTTTAAATAAGTAAACAAATTTAAAGTTTTCCGGGTTTATATTTTTATCAATATCTTCCTAACCGGATCTCGGGTATTAAAACTGTTTTACGTAAACATACTTCGTTCACATATCTATATGTTTTTAAAGTTTCAAAAGGATCGGTAGAAAGGTGTTAAAAGAAATGTGTTGCAAACTTTGTAGTAAAAAATATTTTGCGGTTATTCGGTTTTATATTTTTACCGATATCTTCGTGTAGCAAACAAATTTTACATAACTAACAGTTGCATATATCTCCATATTTTGTTAAAATTTCGATATAATCGGTACAGATGTGTTGAAATAAATGTATATTTAACATTGCGACCCCAATTTATATATATTTTGCTCGATCTTTTTGACTATATCTTTTTGAGGTATTATGTAAGACGAGTAACGGCGATGCACTATAGCTCCAATTTACCCCTCAATGTTCCTCACAAAACGATATTTGTGTGATTCCATGTTTCAAAAAAAAATTTTTTCTCCAAAAAAACCAAAGTTTGGCGGATTTCCCCATATAGATTTTTAAGTTTTAAGTTTTAAAAATTATACCCATTAATATGTAACCATTTTTGCACTATAAAAGATCATACAGGATCTTATTGTGCTAATACTGTCAATAAATAAATAAATGAAATGATAAATAAATGAAATATATTCCCATATGCCCTGGGACCCAATATAGATTTATGCTTCTCCCTGTCCCGACTCTCTCCAGGGACTGCTTACACTCTAACACGCAGTTAGATGCTGTGCTATGCGAGATTATTGCCTTAATTGCTGCTTGACTGTCAATATAAAAGTTAACACGATTGCAGCTTGGGCAATTTTCCTCCAGGGTTTCTACTGCTTTGGTTATGGTTACTATTTCCGCTTGGAAAACGCTACAGTAATCCGGCAGCCTGTAGGAGCTCTTTATTTCCGGATCAGCACAGTATACCGCAGACCCTACTCCTTCCATTAGTTTGGAACCATCTGTGTACACATGTATCGCCTCGTCCGCCATTTGAGCACCCTTGCGCCAACCGTTTACCACTATTGTGGTCTTAAAATCGCCCTCGAAGCGCAGATAGGGAATCAGGTAGTCTGTTCGTCGTGTGATGACGCTATACTACTATGGCCGTATGGTCGGCGCTCAAGCTGCCTAGAGGCACCGAGCCTGGTTGCAGTTGTTAACGCTATGTTCTTTGCTACCAGGTCTACAGGTAGAATGTGCAGAATGGCATACAGTGCAGCTGTTGGGGTTGTTTTCTGGGCTCCCGTAACGGTAAACATTGACAGTCTGCATACCCCCTCTAATTTTTTGAGGTAGATTGTTTTTTGTGTGGCTTTCCATCAAACAAGAACTACATAGTATTGAATAGGGCTTACAATCGCTGTAAAAACCCAATGAGAAAGAGAGGGCGATAAGCCGCACGTACATCCCAGCATTCTTTTACATGCATAAAGTCCCGTTGAAGGCTCCTCCACCCTCTCCTCCCCGTTGAGATTCCGTGGCAGTTTACTGTCTAGGATGATTCCTAGATATTTTGTGCAAGGTTTCTCCTGTAGAGTCACCACTCCTGATCCAATTTGGGACCTTGTACCTGTTGTTGTTGTTGTTGTTGTAGCAATGCTCGCCCCACCTAATAGCCGCGACCGATCACAAATTGTCATCAATATCCTCTAACGGGAGTCCAAGGAAACTTGCCGTTTCAACAGGGGTGGACCATAAGGAAAGGGGTGTTAGAGGCGTTGGTTCCACATTACAATTGAAGAGATCGTTGGTGTCATGTGGGGACACATTGCAAGCGGGGCATACATTTTGTATGTCGAGGTTGATTCTGGATAGGTAAGAGTTTAACCTGTTACAGTATCCAGAACAAAGTTGAGCAAGAGTGACACGCGTTTCCCTGGGGAGTATGCGTTCCTCTTCCGCAAGTTTTGGATAATTTTCGTTAAGTACTGGATTCACCGGGCAATTCCCGGCATAAAGGTCCGACGCCTGTTTATGGAGTTCACCAAGGACTTGCTTGTGTTTTTGCTCCATACGGCTGGGTTCTCAGGTGCCGTATATCCTCAGAATGCTTACGGTGATGACTCCTTAAGCCCTTAGGCGGTGTTGCCTCATCAGTCAGTTGTCTGTTTGAATACCCAGAAACCTGGGTATTCTACAGGAACTGTTTGGTTAGCACCTCATTTCTCTCCATGATGGGAGTAGTCTCGCCTCATTATGCAGATGGTGTTCTGGGGACATAAGAAGACAGCCCGTGGCGATTCTGAGAGCAGAATTTTTGGCAGGCCTGTAGTTTCTTCCAGTGGGTGATTTTTAGGCTTGGCGACCATATGGGTGACGCGTAGCACGTAATCAGCTGGCTAATTGCTTTGTATGTAGTCATGAGCGTTTCTTTATCTTTTCCTCAAGTACTGCCAGCGAGGTATTTGGGGATTTTGTTACAGCTCTGAATTCTCGGAACAATTGCGGCTGCGTGCTCAACAAAATGTAGATCCTGATCAAACGTCACACCCAAGATTTTGGGGTGTAGGACAGTCGGCGTAGTGCCATCGACGTGGATGTTCAAAATGGTCGACATTTGGGGCGTCCATGTTGTAAAGGAGGTCGCGGAAGATTTAGTCGATGATAATGCCGGGTTTCGCGAGGCGAAAAAACTGGAGAGATCAGGGAGGTAGCCGTTTATTTTATTGCATAGCGCATCGATCTTTTGGCCTGGGCCTGTGGCCATTATTCTGCAGTCATCGGCGTAGGAAACGATTGTGACTCCTTCCGGTGGTGAAGGTGAAGGACCTTGTACCTCTTTGTAAGTAACAGCAAATGTAGGAAGTGCGAGATGCAGGAAGAAACTGTTGAGAACGTTCTGTGTTCTTGTCCTGCGCCAGCCAGATCAAGGCTTCATCTATAAGGGATAGCAGAGTTGCCATATCTCGAGGCAGCAGTTAAGCTAGGTCCAATAAAATTTTGGTATTTGCCGAGAGGACGGTCTTTATTGACCAAAGACGTTGAGCGTGTTGAGCAAACACGTTTTCATAACGAAAAATTCTAACATTTACAAACATTCACATTTAAACAAAAAGAATGATTATTCATTCTGCACTAACCTACATTAAAAGCAACAATATCAACAACACAGTATCTTTCACCAGTATAAAACTAAAGATATATGATCGTCCAAAAAACACTATAATGTTCAGGTCTTTTGAATAAAGTAAATGCAGTAAAAACCCGTATATACTGCAGAAGATTTACTTATAGCAACATTCTTTTAGGCGCAGCAATCACAAATTCAAAGCCTTTGACATTTTCTTTTAGCATTAATGAATTTTTTGCCTCAATGATTTCATCTACTTTTTACACTGAGAATTAAATCAAACTGCCACATACGTATAACAATCGCTGTTTACACATGCAATATGCGCTTCAAGCTTGTGCGCCTGAAAGTAGACCACACTCACCTACGTAACAGCCATTTGTTGACACATAAAAGCACATCCTTAAGATCTGCATGGAGAATTTTTTTAGCAAGTTTTTCGTTTACTTATTTTATCATTCACATTTACTGTTTTATGTTCTACAATTCTATATGCAGAACACATCAACATTTTGAGCACCACATAAGCTTTGCCACAAAACATTCACTACAAATGAGTGTCTACTGAATACATACACAAATACATACATACACACATACATATGATGACGAGTGTTGTCAAATGTGCTGCTGCACACACTGGTAAGAGTTGAGTAGTAAGAAAATGAGTCATTTGTAAATAATTAAAGTGCACTTCAAACAACAAGTTGAAATTGCAGCAAACTGAAATTAAAGAAAAAAAGTTAAAAGACTTTTGTTATTTCACTTGTGTCTATAAACATGTTTAAGTACTTATGTAAAATGAAGTGTGTAAACGTAGGCAAGTAGTATAGCGTATACATTTGTATGAGTTTTGAGTGTGTGGCATGAGGGGTGTTGCCATCTGTGTTGATTAATTTGTAAAATGATAAATTTTTTTGCGAATTTCTAGAAAATTAAAAAAAAACTTGTCATTTAAAGCAATGTTCTTTTTAGTCTACTGACGAGGCTATATTCCTTAAGGCCCCTCTCTTATTTTAGGCATGAAAAGTTCCTATTTTCGAAAATTGTCGTAGAAGCTAGAAAATTGAGTGGCAATTCAGCCCAACGTTGAGCGCTACTTTTTTTAATGTTAATTTTTGAAGGTTTTAAAATTACATGTTTCGAAATATATTAAGCCTACCATGAATCAGCAGCATACTTGTTTTCCTACAAGGAAGGTACGAATAATCCTCTTGCGTCCGTACCTTAAACCCACTTGCGATTAAATTGGGCCCAATGTTGGACGCCAATGGAATCAAATGCTTACTCGCATGTCATATCAACTTCGTTTGTTAAAATGTATGAAACTTAGGCGTTTTGAAAAAATTTTGGGCTATTGCAACCTATAGAAAAACATCAAAGTTCTGTCGTGTAAAATTCCTCTTGTCCTCTTGTTACTTTTCACATGCCAACTAAATTTGGTACATATTTTGTGTGGGTCATACCTTGGAGCTACCTCGCACGATCTTGAAGATATCTACCAATGTTGCACAATTTTCACACTACTAAAATCTCTGCAAGAACATCTCATCAGGTCTTCGCAGGTCTATCGAGTATCGGTAACCTTTACTGAAATTCCTTTATACTTTTTTATGACGCTCAATCACTTTTCGCACATATAAGTAAGGACGGTTTTCTCTCTAGTATAAATTCGTCTAGGGTGAATAATCTTTTGTCTCATATTTTTTGATCAAGCTGTTCGTATCTACTAAATTATAGGGTAAGAGATTCATGGTGATGAAAGTAGGCTCAACGTTTGGCGGAATTGAATTAATGCTTATTCGCATATCATATTAACCTCGTTTAGTATAAAATACGAAAGTAGGGTGTTAACAGTTAAAGCATTCAGAATTAGTTGTTTTGAAAAGCTTTCCGCCCGTATAGGTAAAATATATTGGAAACTATGAAAAACAATAAGAGTCCTGTCGTGTTTATTTCTAAATCCTTTTTTTATTGTTCTCATTGACAACAAGAATTGCCACAATGATTGTAAAAAGCTGTTCTTGTCTTCTAAACTATCGGGTACGAGGTGTGCCTGCATCGGAAGTGGGCCTAACGTTGGGCAGCTATTGTTTTTTATTATGTCTTAGCTAATTCCGTGTACTATAAAGTGCATAAGTTAGGTGTTTTGAAAAACTTTTCACTTGAGTTGGTAAAAGACTGACATGCTAGGTAAAATAATGTATATCCCATTGTGTATATTCCTCAGCAGTTATTACTGCTCTTATTGTTAACTAAGCGTGATCTTTTCGTTCTTTTGGGGAGCTACATTGTGCGCACCGGAAAATATACCAACGGTGCACAATATCTAAAAAAGCGAAACCTATGCAAGAAAATAGTTGATGTACTTTGCGATAAAATGGGTCCAACGTTGTGCGCTGAATGACTCTTATATAACTATAAGCATAGCATTTTAATTTCGTATATTAGAAAGTACTAAAGTTAGCTGTTTAGAAAAGCATACAGCCCTGTCGTATATATTCCAAAATTCTACTGTTTCTGTTCAAATTGATTATCAAACTTCCTGCAGATTTTGCCCGCTCCTAAAAATATAACAATGTTGTACAAAATCCTCCCCCATCACAATCTGCGAAAGAACATCTCGTGAATTTTGTTTATTGCTTCCGAATACGAGTTTCCTTTCCTGCAATTCTTTTCTCTTTTTATCGCAGCTGCTTTTCGCGCGTAAAATTAAGAAAGCTTGATTAACATGTCCAACGTTGGGCGCCATTTGATCCTTGCATACCCGATTCGTTTCGAAAGGCATTGAATGCAAGGCACACCAATTAAAAATCAACAACAAAAAGTGGTACTGCGTAAAATATTAACGTTACAATATGTAGGATAAAAAATATTTATAAGATTAAAAACATAAAATATAGCTTAGAAAATTGTAGGAGGATATTTTAAGGATAAAATTCTTTGATACCAACGTTTTTAATTCAAGGTTTTTTCTTATGAGTTTTATATTTCTTAAGTAGTTTTCTGGCAACACTGTGTAATGTGTAAAGTAACTGAGAGTAAGTGTTAAATATATGCTGTGGACTAACTTAGCGAAAGTGAGTTTTGAAGTAACACAGATATGTGAAGAGTGTTTCAACTAGTTAGAGTAGTTGCCTTCCTACAGTGGCAGGTATGCACACCTTTTTCTACTGGTGCTTTGGGGATCACTTATTTGGACCTTTCGCTTTTCGTGCAGAGTCATAAAGTAAGAAAGCTTTGTAGTCCTGTTGTGGTATTTAATATTTCGTTTGTTATCTAGTTGCCTTAAAAGCTGGCAGCACCTAACGGGGTAAAGATAAACCCTGCCGCAAGCAGACGAAACTTTAAGTAAAGATAGTAGAGCTGATGGAATCTGACTTTCAGTGATAATCGAATGCCAGTGATTTTAATTATTTTGGTAGGCAGTTGTCCTAGCTAAGCTAGCAACAACTTACTTAAATGGTTTTAAGGTACGTTTTGATACCACATTATCTAATAGCGACTGTTGTTTACAGTTTATAAAGCTAATCAGAGCAAACCAACAACACATTTTTGCATACGGATATGTTTACACTTCAATGCAACCAACAAAGTAGAACTTGGCCTTGAAATTGCGTCGCACATATTTATTTCGGATATTATTTATTTTGGGTAAATATTCCCTTCGGATAGTGTACTGACTTTCTTTAATGAACTAAGTTGCTCCGCCTAGCGCTTATCATAATAAATCAGCTCGAAAGATTTCAACACCGAGACAAAGTAAACCAAAATAAAGCTACGAGTGGACAGCGTAATTCGAAATTCCTTAGCGACATTCACACCGGACGACAAGATATTTAACATCATAAAACAGTCCAAAATAGATAGCCCTACCACCATCGACAGAACGATGTTAGAGCTTAGACTTCTGATTCACCGAGTAGATACTAAATTCTCAACGCGCACATTGAGCCTTAATTCACACTTCCGTGTAGATGACAATAGCTAATAAGTTCGACATGTTTACGTTTCCCTCTTATTTCTACTATATCGAAAAAAGCTGTGTAGGTCATGCATTGAAGAAATTGTTCCTTTCATTGCATTGACTGGTTACACTGAACTTTTCAAGCATTCACTTTTGACAGGTTTTGTCCACAAACTCCCACTGTTGCGCAAAATCGAGCTTTAAGCTTGAAATTCAAAATTATTCAAAACTTTAACTTAGAGTGAATATACGTACGTAGTGCGTAGTTTGATAACTAATCTTCATACCGCGCCTGCTAAATTGCTTAAGTAACAGTATATTCGCCATGGAGTATAATTATATGTCACTCATATTGGTGGAAGCAATCAGCTGATTATGATAATAAGGGTACGAACAGAGTGGGCGAAAGCCGAGACGAGAATGTCAATGCGATAAAACTGATTACATACAAGTCAATACAAATAAGCTTGTGCATAACACAGTGAGCGCCGACAAGCGCAGAGCGCAAAGCCGATGATTGAGAGAAAATTGTTTCAAAGCATTCTACGCGCTTGTTTGCATTACTGATGTTTAATTTTTAGCGTGCAGTGGTGTTTTTAATGGTTTAAAAACAAAAAAAATGGATATCGATCAAATAATAAGTAAAAATATTTTGTTTAGTGTAATTGGATGTTTTCCAAATTCTTTTGTGTTAATAATTGCATTAATCACACTAGGGGAAGCAAAATACTTTTCATCGGATGAATCCATTACCGTGTACAGCAATTTTATAAACACCAATGAACAACAAGACTAAATGGCATAAAAGCATAACACATGGAATAAACAGAATTTCAGCGCTGATTCTCGCATTCACCGTGTTATATACAAATTTTCTTCTCGCATGAAAATAAGCGTCAATAAGCTCGGCTCGGCTCCGCTCGGCATCAGCGCTCACTCTAAGGCTGCCAATTGATACTAAATATAATAACATTTTAAGCGTGATTAGCATTTTCCATGTGACGGCTTTCAATCAGTTTAATATTCAGCTTTACTCACTTCATATTCCATTGGGTTCAAAACTTGACGTAGTTCGCATTCAAACTCTACAAAGAACGGTAGCGCCAGCTTCACACTCCGAAGCGTTTCAAATTTCCATTAAGCTATCACATAAATAACTACAATAAAAGTTAATTTTGTTTAAGATAATAATATGCCGGTCTCCTAAGCGCAGATTTCCAATGAGCGAGAGTCAAGTGTAAGTTGTGTTATGGCAGGTAAATACTTTTGTTCACAACTTGATCAAAAGGTCAAAGTCCTTTTGTGGGAATAATAAGAAGATGAAATTATTAGACTATATAACGTGCAAAAGCAGCAGACCAAGATAGACCTTAAAGGAAGCAAATAGCCCTATTTATAAGAGGTGATGGCGGACTTCCTTTGGGACTTCTTTAATTTTTCTAAGTTACAACAGCTCAAGAATTGCAGACAATAAGATCAGTTGTCCTACCTATATTAATTTCTCTCATAACGAGCTTTTTTAGGCATCAAGGGGGGATGCAAAATAGTTGCTTCTGATTTAAATGTCCTATCTGGGGTACACATCAAGAGTTCTTTGAGCACATTTGTGAAAATTCATCACTAAAGGCTTATAACAATTTCGACGCAAGCACTCATAGTAAAACAAAATGTACATGTATTATCATCAGCTTATAGCTTAAAATATTTTTAATCTAAATTAATCAACACGTATTATATTTGTAGGCGTTTCCCATACCTTTAGCTGTCAGAGAAGTGTACAGCTGCCAGAAACTTATTAATTTTAACTCTACACCTGCTGTTACTTATACCAAATTTTTTATTCCAGATTATAAAGTCATATTGCATCTTATATACTTTAAACTGAAAATAATAAAAGCGCTACGCTAAAAAGTATGCCACAAGAATGGCGCAGCACTCATAGCTTTCCATTTTTCCTCATATGCTAAGTCCTTTTTTTCACTTTATTGAAACCACCTGCGATTTGAGTCTTATGTAATGTGTTATATAACATTAACATATCATTGAATCAGCATCCCAATTCAAGCGCAACACTTAAATCATAAATATGTGTAAATCATGCAGCATACTTTTTGGCGCGACAACATTATCATTCTAAATCAAATTTGCTTGTGCCATGACGCGAACATTTTATATTTTTTGTCAGAAATTTTGTATATATGAATTATTTATATACGTAAGGATTTCGCGCATATGCAAAAACGGTAGTGAAAGTGAAATATGCTTACATATGTGCATACTTTAAGGAGGCGCCATCTTAAAATATATTACATATCATTGCTCTTGATAAACGGAAATTACACGAGCAGCAAATTTGTATCGACTGCGACCTCATATTTTACATTGAAAGGATTAAAGAAAATTTGAGAAGCAGACTTTCTCTTGGCACTTTCAAATAAACACACACACAATAAAACCTTACGTATTTCTGTATACATATTACATTAGATTTACAAACACATGCTTTCATATACAACTGCTTCATATACTCAGCATTCTCACGTGTCAAATTATTGCTGCCGGATATTATTTACTTTGCTCTATTACTTGTGAAGCGTAAGTAAAAGCGGGAAAAGGCTGCTGAGTGCGCGCTGATTGACGCGCGCTTTCCTGTGAACGAAATATCTTAAATGACATTGACGCCCTAAAGTATGCCTCACACGTAAAGGCAGAGAATATTTATGTGCCTTTTTGACACACGCCTACATAAATATGTATGCATATATTTATTTATGATTCAAAGTGGCTATCAAATCACTCAAGTTGGAATTATTGTGACAAATATACAAACAACAAGTAAGGAAGGCTAAGTTCGGGTGTAACCGAACATTACATACTCAGTTGAGAGCTATGGAGACAAAATAAGGGAAAATCACCATGTAGGAAAATGAACCTAAGGTAACCCTGGAATGTGTTTGTATGACATGGGCATCAAATGGAAGGTATTAAAGAGTATTTTAAGTGGGAGTGGGTAATAGTTCTATAGGTGAACGCCATTTAGGGATATCGACATGAAGGTGGTCCAGGGCTGACCCTAGAATTTGTTTGTACGATATGGGTATCAAATGAAAAGTGTTAATGAGTATTTTAAAAGGGAGTGGGCCTTAGTTCTATATGTGGACGCCTTTTCAAGATTTCGCCATAAAGGTTGACCAGGGGTGACTCTATAATGTGTTTGTACGATATGGGTATCAAATTAATGGTATTAATTAGGGTTTTAAAGGGGAGTGGTGGTAGTTGTATATGTAAAGGCGTTTTCGGGATATCGACCAAATGTGGACCAGAGTGACACAGAACATCATCTGTCGGTCCCACTAATTTATTTATATATGTAATACCACAAACGGTATTCCTGCCAAGATTCAAAACCCTCGATTTCGCCCTGCAGAAGTTTTTCATTTACTTCTACTTAATATGGTAGGTGTCACACCCATTTTACAAAGTTTTTTTCTAAAGTTATATTTTGCGTCAATAAATTAATCGAATTACCATGTTTCATCCCTTTTTTCGTATTTGGTATAGAATTATGGCATTTTTTTAATTTTTCGTAACTTTCGATATCGAAAAAGTGGGCGTGGTCATAGTCGGATTTCATCCATTTTTTACACCAATACAAAGTGAGTTCAGATAAGTACAAGAACTGAGTTTAGTAAAGATATATCGATTTTTGCTCAAGTTATCGTATTAACGGCCGAGCGGAAGGACAGACGGACGACTGTGTAAAAAAACTGGGCGTCGCTTCAACCGATTTCGCCCTTTTTCACAGGAAACAGTTATCGTCCTAGGAGCTAAGCCTCTACCAAATTTCACAATGATTGGTTAATTTTTGTTCGACTTATGGCATTAAAAGCATCCTAGACAAATTAAATGAAAAAGGGCGGAGCCACGCCCATTTTGAAGTTTTCTTTTATTTTTGTATTTTGTTGCACCATATCATTACTGGAGTTGAATTTTGGCATAATTTACTCATATGCTGTAAAGATATTAACTTTTCTTTAAAAATTTGAAAATCGGTCGTTCTCCGATTTTGCTATTTTTTATTAAACAGACATAAAGTAATAAGAGTAACGTTCTTGCCAAACTTCATCATGATATCTTCAACGACTGCCAAATTACAGCTTGCAAAACTTCTAAATTACCTTCATTTAAAAGGTGGCGGTGCCACGCCCATTGTCCAAAATTTTACTAGTTTTCTATTCTGCGTCATAAGCTCAACTCACCTACCAAGTTTCATCGCTTAATGCGTATTTGGTAATGAATTATCGCACTTTTTCGATTTTTCGAAATTTTCGATATCGAAAAAGTGGGCGTAGTTATTGTCCGATATCGTTCATTTTAAATAGCGATCTGAGATGAGTGCCCAGGAACCTACATACCAAATTTCATCAAGATACCTCAAAATTTATTCAAGTTATCGTGTTAACGGACAGACGGACGGACGGACGGACATGGCCCAATCGAATTTTTTTTTCGATACTGATGATTTTGATATATGGAAGTCTATATCTATCTCGATTCCTTTATACCTGTACAACCAACCGTTATGCAATCAAAGTTAATATACTCTGTGAGCTCTGCTCAACTGAGTATAAAAAAGATACCAATTGCATATGCGTCTTGAGCATTTGACTTTGCCACTGGAAGATATATTTACATATTTGAATTTTTCTTCTGTTGACAGTTTCTGATTTAACATCTTGATGAATCTGTCTGTCATATGTGTAAATTGAAAAGGAAAATAGGAAACGTGTTCGTGTATGTGTGAAAGTTCTAAATTAATGCAAATATAAAATCTGCTCATAGGAAATTAGAGCATAACGAGATTATTTCTTAACAAGTGAAAGTCATTATTTAAGCCAAAAAGTATGCAATGGTTATTTGTGTGTATTTGTAAGCATCTTAAATTGCTAGGAATATTATTAATGATTATGATAAGCTAAATTGCCGACCTGAACTTTCCTTGCATTTGATTGCGTATTTTTATAATAACATTTTTCTGAATCTTGAAATTGGATTTTAATTTGAAAAGTACGCCTAAAAGTATGCAACTTTTAGCTACGTCTCCCTCTACTGCTAAAATTATGTAATGAGATGAATTGTATAAACAACTTGAGCCTGAGTGAAAATTAGTTTGGATAAAAGTTAATCGAAAGCCGCCGCTCTTCTATCACACCGAAGGGCCTGGGTAAAGACCCGGAAAGAGCAAATTTAAATACTTTAAAAACTATTGTTTTAACCGAGTCGCCCCTCTGCAGTTACTTGCCATACACTCCGAATGTGCTTTTACCATAAAAGGCTGTTCATCGAAACCTCATCTACTCTGGAGATGACGTATGGAGTTGGGATAAAACATGTAGATCTCGTACCGCTAATTTGAAGGAAAACCAAAAAAGGAGCCCAAAGAGAATTGGAAGAAAACTCAACCTAAATCTATTCGAAGGTATTTGGCACCTTGTGTTAAAGTAGTTTCTTTTTGCACTGCCAAAGCAATATTGAGGTCGACAAGGTGATGGTGTATGTTGATTCTCTTATCTTATATTCGGCATTTTGCTGGCTTGGTCACCTGAGGCTGAATGTTTGCGTTCCCCACTGCGAAATTTTTCTAACTTATTTACATACTTTTAGGCAAAATATTTTGCATTTATTTCTGAAACACAATTTTAACTCTTAGCGAGTTTTAAAATTTCTAATGACGTAATCTTTTTTCTTTTTAGACGATTCTGTTGATGTTACATCCGAGCCCGATGATCAGGACGTATCAGTAGCTGCAGCATCACACAATCCCAACAAAGGTCAATTGGAGGTTCAACTAGGTGGCGCAGTGACCTTGCAGTGTCCACAAGGTAATTTATGCCTAAAGTATCTTGATATTTGAAAAAGGTGGCCGAGTCGGTCCGTCCATCACGACTGAGTTTTTTTTCTTGTCACTAAAAGCTTTGGTTAGATTTTTGTACCAAACATACGCATGTTTCACGACTGTCAGCCTTAGTACACCGTGATGTTAAGTTCCTTAAACAACTTAATGCAAACACCTCTTCTTTCATTCATCTATCATGAGCCAATTTGTTCATCTAATATGGTGCAGAAAATTACGTGCCCATCAGAGCAAAAGAAATGTATCTTCAACGAGAATATTCAGAATTTTTCTTCTACTTCTTATCCCTACAGTTAATTGTTTGAATTCCGAAGTGTTCGCGGTATACTACAAGGTTCTGTTAATTTCCCAAACAAGGCGCCCAAGGAGGGCACCTAGGCTAGTTTACAAATAAGCGAAACCGCGCTTTTCAGGACATCTCTTGTGTGAATTCCAGTGTATATTTTCGTGGAATAGCAATGAAGGAGGAGCAAAGTAATATAACTGTATTAACTCCTCCTGCGCCGTAGGCTTCCTCACTTATTCATCACCGATACAATAGTCAGGTGACAACTGTGACCAAGAAGTCACTTCACCGCTGTAATGTTTCAAAAGGCCAGTTAGCTTAGCGACTGTCTATTCTTATTTGGTGGAAGTGTTATTCCCATGAAGAGCTTTGATCGCAACTTCACTTTTATTGTTATTGTACGGATAAGCCCCCCCCCTTAAATGTTATCGTTGTTGCCGGATGCAGATCCAGCACGTTCGAGAAACAAGGACCATTAAGGTACTAGCCCGACCCTCTCGAGAACGATTTAGTATGACCACTTAAAGCTTTCTAGGCCATTTAAGGCCCACCTATCCCTAAGATCCCTGAGAAACTTGGGGTGTCCAGAGCCTCGGCTATTAAAGAAACAGTATTCGAGACGGCTAGGTGAGTTTAACAATTTGGTTTGAGAAGCTATACATTGCGCTGGCAATCCCTTGACAGGGTTTCGGTACACAACCTCTTACCACAGATATAGCTTCCGCGGGTATATTCTAAGTCCCCGAACCCGCTGGGGGCAACTTAACTGTCAGAAGAAAGTGTTATGGGCATACGATTCCTAGAAAGCAGCCTCCTTACGGCTATTAATACATCCTGAAAGACACTAAAAAGGCTCGACTGCTTTATACTTAAAGGGTGCGAAAGATCTTCGAAGTACAAAATAATGCCCATATTGTCAGTAGGTTAGTCAGCCATGAAGGCAATTGGGTTTAAAATAGAGACCACATCCAATCTAGGATTTCGAAAGAGTATTTGTTGTCTCTAGTGACGGTCGTAGTGGTATAATCTAGTTGATAGTTCCCAGAATGCTGGAAAATTCAAATTTTATGTATCTCTATGGCAGGACTATATAGTCTTCCTTACAACTCCCTTCGAGCTTACCACTTAGGCGTACCTGCATGAGGGTGAGCATTATGTTCAAAGACACTGTGCACACATCAACGGCTGTTCTCTTAGAGTACCGGCTATGTGCTATATCCATAGAATAAGATGCGCCTTACAAGCAGTTTGGGCGTTGTGCCATCTTGAGTATACTTTTTCTGATCTGCTGTTACCATATGCCTTGTATTTATAGTTCGAAGGTACATAAGCAAGTACTGTTAAAATGAATAATTGTGTAGGTGTATGTGTATATGTGATCCCCTTTTCTTCTTCTTTGTAACTCCTACAGACTCGAAGACTGGGCAGTCCTAGCCATTCTGCATGCATCTCCTAAGTATATCGGTGACAATTTAGTGATAACTCAGGATTGAAAGAGTAAGAGCCAAAGTATTTTATAACTGCTTCGCTGTCGCTAAAACAAATATTTCCTTGTTGATAGTGTTTCCCCATTCAATCCGCGTGTTTTGCTTGTAAGACACTAAAGTTATCAGGTAGTCTGAAAAAAAGTATCGGTCCTTTCAACAGACACCTCCTTCAACCCTAGCGTTTGACTAGTAACCTTCACTGTTTATGGAAAGGCTGCCGTAAGCAGCGTGAAACTGATCCGCCTCTTCCCAATAGCCCCTTCTGGAAATTTTAGTCATAAAGTTTCTGTCCACAAATATTGTAGTCGCATAGCGGCCTGTGTATTGCTAGTGTTTTAGAGCTCGAACTGGACGACTCTCTGAAACACATGGCTTACCTTGCCGCTGATTGGTATTCTGCGAAGATAGGTCATGTCACTGTTGGCGGATAAAATGCTAGACTGGGAGAGACTTCGTCTATCTGGGAGAGAACATCAGCAACAAAGAAATTCTTACCAAAAAACGTTACCTTGAACTGAGTTGGAAACTCAAAGGTGAATTCTAGTCTCATTGAACAAAAATTACTCTCTATAATTCCTCGCCATGAGATGCATTAGAGATATGCAAATATGAAGATATTGCACCTAATAGAAATCTAAAGGCTTCGCAGACGATGTCATGGTATGAGAGAAGGGACTAGACCTTTGCGGATTTAGGAAGGAGATGGGAAATGCCTTTGGTGCTCCCATTCGGCGGCAGTTGTCACGAAACAGCGATATCTGGCGTGACTTACTTCGCAGCGGCCAACAACATACCTTAACAAATCAAAGATGATATTTATCAAAGTTTAAGCGGTATTTCGCTAAATTGTGATTGTTTAACAGCCGGTGTTTTTTAACCTCCGCTGAAAAGACGCATTTTAGTTCACGCAGGTTTCACTTAAAATCACCTTGTTGTTATTGTTGTAGCGATTAGGACACTCCTCGAAGGCCTTGGGTAGTGTTATCGATGTTAATGGTTCTTTGCCGCATACAGATCCTGGGCAGGATCAGTTCTCTACAAGTACTAATGCTGTTTGCCTTAGCTCATCTAGAGTTTGCAGATATTGTTCGGTTGCAGATAGAGAGTTCTCATCGCACTGATCGATGAATTAGCAAGCTACTCTCTTCTTGCTTGAATGGTAAGGAATTCATCGTTAACTTCCATAGTAGGGAGGATAACTCATCTCCTTGGAGAGTGCTTCTAAACCTACGTCGCATTACGTAGGAGTCTCTTATGGCGTTGTATTTTCTGAAGATAATGCCAAACTTTTGTTTCTTCTCCTCTCTCTAAATGAGGAAAGGGTTCTCATTACCTACATATAGAGCCACTTTACATAGCAATAGATGACCTAGATTAATAGTTCACGTTTAAGAGTGCAACATGAGTGTAGCATTTTTTCCAGAAAAGAAAACACTATCGGACTTAGGATAATTCTTCGTAAGTAATTGCTCCATTTGTTTCACAAGTGGGACAACGATTGTAGTTAGTATTGCGGTTAATTATTGCTAAATGTGCTTTCCATGATAACAAAGGTGGCTAGAATGGAGTTATTGAACTGAATTATTTTCTTTAAATGAGTGTGAAAGTCATACCTCATTCTACCACCTCTTACGGCTCTCCAGCAATAAGGTAAGTCGTAAGGATTTTGCGGAATGTGAATTGCAAGATACGGGTTTTCTATTTTGCATACCCTCACCATGTATTAATTTTAGCCTCTTATTATTCACCCTGCAAAGTTAAGTCCACTGTCCTTCAAGAAACGTAAAGTTAGTGTAGAAACTTAACGCTTTCCGTCTCTAAATACCTTTGCCTATATGTATACTAGCTCAACCCTCAATTATTGGAAACCTTCATTATGGGGCTGCAAAAATGTTGTAACTAGGTCTGTGTCGGGTGTCCAGTGGATATCAGGGATCCGCGGTTTTGCAGCCAGCTACCCCCTTCATTACTTATACTTAAAAAAAAAATCAAATAAATGTCAAAAATTTCTAAATTTCAGGTTCCTTAGGCTGTTGGTCACATTTAGATCCCGTTACAGCACGCTTACGTGGCTTAGGACATGGTCTAACCACGCCCACCGGTCAATTTTCATTGAAAGATGTTGTCTACCATGATGCGGGTACATACAAATGTATTGGTCAATCGCCTACAAATAAAAAGAAACTAGAAGTGCTGCAAACAGTGGGCGTAACGGTGAAAGGTGAGTGAAAATTTTGAATATGTAATATTAAATTCTTTTTAAGTAATGGAGACAATTAATCTAATTTAGCTCTATTAAAATAAATATTTTTATTATAAACAGAGAAATTAAATTAAATCCAAATACTAAATTTTCTTTACAATTGAGTTTGTAAATTAAATTGTGAAAAAGATATAATTCTAGTAATTACAAGCGGGCATACATATTCAGTAGTGATACCCAACAGGAAATATTGCTAAGTCTTAATGAAAAGTTAAAAAAAATAACGTACCTTGTTTTATTAAAAACCTTTCAATTAGACGCAAACATATCCGCACTACCTTTAAAGACGGGTACGGGTGCGTTTGCGTAACATTTGTATATGCAAGTGTGTTTAGGCAGGATGCCTAACTTTTCCGCATCTGATTGCGATCCCCCTAATGCAACTCTGCAATTCGATACTCGATACTCGATTTTAATTTATAACCACCCACACCATCACCGCCATATGCATGTACATGCACGTCTATGGGTGCCCTTTATCAGCACTCATGCATATGCATGTCGGGGTTGATGTCTGGGTGTTTTCCCCTTCAAAAGAGAGGATTTTGCGGGTCAACGGTTGTCGCTTTCGATACAACCGGCCTCTTGGATTTCAACAGCTGTTCTGTAAGCATCTGCCGCCAGCGATCTCTGCCGTTCCTTTGCACTTAAAAAATGTAATATTGTTAACCTGTCCATTTTATCTTTAGCCAATAAAGCCTACACTCTTATAACGATAAATTTCGTCTTCTCTTATTTCTTATTCCACACGCAAAACATCCCGTTGAAATCGACCCCGGTGTGCCCAACTACCTTCTGGAGCAGACGCACCACGGCCGAACAAAGTGAGTGTCTGGCCAATCAATGAAGACTGAATGTTTCTATGGTGTTACCAGAATTTGGTCGAGAAAAAAATTGGAAAACCCCAATAAGGTGCCAGCACTTATGTTTTAGAATAACTCCGTCTTCTTAGCAAATACTAGAAGTTTTCTAGGACCTATCTTGATTACTGCCGCTAAATCAGCCGCCCCTAGTAGCTGAAACCTCGCGAGCGCATGTGACGCCAGAAAGCAGTGTGCACTTAATATGCCCATCATAATATCCAGTGCCATTGACTGCTCAGAACTACTTCGGCAGATAACTTTCAATGACCCTAACAGAGCTGCGTTCGAAATACTTTAGTTTCGCACCTCTTTTAAGAGGTCTTGTGGAATTTAATCGCCTATACGGAAGCCTTGAACTGGACTTTGCCATGCCAAGGTCTCTGTTGAAGGCACGCATTGAGTCTTATGACTTATCTCAGTAAATCTCACTTATAATTGTTAAGCTAGTACTAAGTTACCTGTAATCTAGTCAGTAAGGTTTTTGTCATTTGACTAAATAAAGATATATATGAAAGATGAGCATATCTTAAGAGATGTGAGGAACTTTGCCGGTCTTACGGCGTAGGACTTGCACATGATCTTTATAAATTTTCCCGCTTCTGTCTACGCCTTTCCTGGTTGATGGATCATATGCAACTCTGGCCTCCTCTTGATTTCTCCCATACGGTTTAGGACGTCTACCGTTGATTCATTGACTACTGCACCCTCCTTTGCCAACTGATCGCCCCCTTCGTTTCCTTCTATGGCTGTATGAACGCTAATCCAGTATAGATGTATGGTCCGGCCTGACCGAAGTCGCTTCAATGCTTTTCTGCATTCCCGGAAACTTCTTCATGAAGTACTGTTTCCAGATCACTTCCTTGATCTCCGCCTGACTATCAATATATATGTATATATATTAACGCGACTGCAGCTTAAGCACCCTTCCTCCATAATTTCTGCAGATTTCTTCGCGACTACGATTGCATCTGTACTCTTTTGAACGCGCAGGTTCTTTGTAGAACTTTCCTCGTGGTGCCTGTTTTATTTTGTAGCAATATAAAAAGGCCAGGCTTCTGAAGAAGGTGGCTATCATTTTGTTGTCGAAAAGTGCTCGATTTGTTATAGGATTGTTTCCAATTCGTTATGGGCATGTTATCGATACACTGTCAAAAATGTGTCGCTTTGTCATCGAAAAATATGGATTTTTTGTCGAAAAATTATCAACACGTTTTCAAAAATTTATCGATTTTGAATCGGATTATTAGCAACTTGTTATCGGCATGAAATATAGTTATTATCGAAAATCTTTTGATATATTATCGAAAAATTATCGATAGTTTAACGAAAAGTTAGAAAAAAGAGATGTTAGTTACCCCTCCATAATCTAACACCCTCCTGACATTGGTTACCAAGTTCCCGTTCACAGCGGTTTTCTCCGGGCTTACAACCTTCTGTATGTCGCCGAATTTGTATGTAAAATTTGCGGGCGTTATTCCCAGTGGCTAGCGGCTCAAGCTTCTCGCACTCACGGCTTTCTGTATCTGCTTTTTCTTCTTCTAAAGTCGTTTCGCTTCCATTTTTAACTCGTCGTAGCATTCACACACATTTCTTGTTCCGCTAGCTTTTAACGTGGCCCTCTAAGTACCGTGATTTCTTTCGATTGCAAGGCGGAATTCTACAAGAGTTGTTTTTGCTCGGCGGTAGTACAAAGTAGTTTAGAGATATGCTCCCACTTCCTGCATTCGGTAGGGCTGACTTGTGCTCTCAGAGAACAGGTGAGAGAGTCGACCTGCGAATGATTTTGCATTTTTGTATTTTGGCTACAAGGAGATAGGGATCCAGGTCCATGTTAGGTCTTCGGGTCATGCGCATATTTAAAACACTGGGGGCATGCCGTCCATCTATTGCATCGTATTATATCTGGTTACATGCGTTTCGATCAGACGGCAGCTATGTAGCTTGATGTATATCTTCCTGCTTAAACCAGGTGCTAGCTATGACTATGTTTCAAGCACCGGCGAAGTTGATTAGCCTCAGCCTATTAGAGGAGATTTCGTTTTAGAGACTAAACTTTCCGATCGTGTGACCAAAAAAAAATTCTTTGCCTATCCTTGCGTTAAAGAAGTCAAACACGACATTTATATCATGGCCGGTAGAGCGCACGTATGCGCGTTCTAGGCCCTCGTAGAATGTCGAGAGAGATATCAGACGACGCGTCTTGACATCAGTATTAATAAGCCGAAGGCGGAAAATAAAAATTTTAACTTGTTCAAAAGATATTAACGAAAAACCGAAAAAAGACCCGCGGGTACCTCCGAAACCGGGGGTGGGATCCATATTATTTTAGCGCAGAACACCTTTCTGCGTTGGTGGCCTTTGGCCGCGCTTATAAAAAATAACCCTGGGCTACGCCATGCCAAGGCCGGGTGTGTGGTATAACCGTGCTCGTGATGCACAATTTTTTTTGTGGGTACAAACACAACAACAACAACATGAAAATCGCCAACTTCAACTGCAAATATCTCCGGACAGAGCTGCAATTTTTCTTTTCCGCCTTCGAGATTAATAAGCGTCTTTTGACACCTCTCTCGATATTTTTGGTAGCGTATTAACAGTCGACTCCTCAACTAGACTATTACCAAAATAAACCCCTTTAAACAATTTAAAGAACCGAAACCCTTTAAAAAAGTAACGACTTATTTCTGAGTATCCACTTTTTGTGCTTATGATACGAAGGTCTAAACGCGTTATTTGACAAATTTCCCTACTACCCAAAATACTACCCTCAAATGTCCTACAGGGTACGTTCAATTTAAATGTAGCTGTATAAATCTTGTAAAGATATTGTATTGACGTGAATACATATGCTGTAAAATAGAAGCATCACTCGACTTTACTTTTCAACCATGTCAAGCTGCATGTGACATGGATACTTTCTTAAACAAACAAACATACGTACATAAACATACCACTATGCTTACACACGTGTATGTAATTACTTGAAAGCATGCACACACTTCTGCTTTATATAAGAACCTACACACGTAGACACATGGAGACATTCATCAGGCGCGTGTATTGGCATATCGGGAAATGTTATAAAGCAAAGAGTTTACGAGTTCCAATTGCACCTAAATTACACCTGGCAACCTCCCACACCTTGCCACTTCAGCCATGCCACCTTGGGCATATACTCGTTAAAGTTATAGCCACGTGTCAGCATATCTATTTCATTGCAATTGCAATGCAAGTCAATACTTCCAGGTCAAGGTTCAAAGGTCACTTTAGTCTTAGTTACAAGCAAAATAAAATTAGAAAAAAATTGAAAATGTTCTGTGCAGTAAGGAAAAATAATCAAACACATACATACATACGTATACATATATGTTGCATGCAAATGTGTGCAGCAGGCGAGGATCAAAGCATCATTAATTTTGTAGGTCACAGCTGGAATATCAAGTGTTTTAAAGCTAAAAAGTTAGAAAGTAAAGGGGGAAGGAATTTAAATTTAATAAAAAATCTAAAAGCTGATATGTCAGAAGGCAGGTTTGGAAGGAAGGGTGTCATACTGCATTTAATTAATGAATCTTGCATCACTTTAAGGTTTTCACTAAAATATTTACGAGGAAAAATTGTTGGGCCGTTTTAAAGTAACACAAATAAATTTATAAGTGCTAAGGCGGGAAAATGAGAATACCACACCTCTGATGAGTACGGTAGTTTTAAGCCAACCTGCTCAAGTGGTTCGACGAGAGACCCATCAAACTCACGGCATACGCAGATGACGTTACAGTTGTCATAAGTGGAAAGCGCTTTCCAGCAATTAGCTTTTTGATGGATCAGGTGCTAAGAAATAAACAACATACCTAGGCATCTAATTTCGGACTGAACACCAAGGCCGATAGGACGGATATAGCGTTGTTTACTAAGAGGTACAGGGTTCCAAGTTGGACCAGGCTTAGCTAGAAAGAGTTACCCTGCAGGAGAAAGCTTGCAAAAAATATCTAGGTATCATTCTAGACAGTAAGTTGTCGTGGAAGCACAGCGTGGAGGAGAGAGCGAAGAAGGCGTCGGCTGCACTTTATGAATTTCAAAACATTTTGGGGCATACGTGGGGTCTATACGTCTCTCTCTCCATCTCATAATGTATTTACAGCGATTGTGAAGCCTATCCTATAATATTGAGTCATAGTTTGGTAGACAGCAACAAAAAAAGAAACTACCTTAAACAATTAGAGGGAATATGAATGCTATCAATGTTTAGCATTACAGGAGCCTTCAAAACAATTCCGACGGTTGCACTGTACGCCATCCTGCACATTCAAACTGCAAACATGATGGCGAAGAACATAACGTATCAATTGCAACGAGGCTCAGTGACTCGGAGCAGCTTGAGTGCAGACCTTGCGGCCATAATAGTCCAGCGTAATTTATTACTGCATAAATATACTATCTTATTCCCTACATCCGCTTCGACGGGCCACTTAGAGCCACAGAAGAGCTGGATGGTTGGCGCACGGTGCCCACATGGTAGACGAGGCGATTCACGAATACGCAGATGGTTTGAAAGTACAATTCATTATTACAATCACTTATTTCTATTGAATATGCTGTTGGAATGCCATGTAATTCCGATCAGCATATTTACTAGCGTGATAAACGGGCGAGTCTGGGAGCCACTCATATAAGGGAGGTTGGAAGGACGCGTTTCCAATCCTCTAGTGCTCCCAGCTTAAGGCAACAAAATTTGGAACATATATTTTTCAATTATATTTGCATTTTAAGCTGTCGGAATATATTAGTCTCCGAACAACACAGTTAAACATGTCTTTGGATGTTGGAACTTAGTATCCATGCGGTACGTCTCAATATACTGGAAACTCCATCCTGCTGCAACTGTATGGAGGATGATGAGGTGGAATCATCAAATCACCTTATGCTTGATTGCCCAGCTTTTGCCGGAACTTGGCGAAAGTACTTCGGTCGCGACTCACTTGGATCCCCCGAGTATTTATCCAAGGTTGAGATCGATATCATTTGGAACTTTATCCTTGCTACCCAACGACTCTCTAAGTAGCTTTATCTACGTCCACATTATTTTACTGTATGTGGTATCACAACGGACCTTCATGTTTTTTAAGTGAGCTTCCCCTATCAGGGCAGCTACCACCTAACTTAACCTAACCTATGTTCAACATTTGCCTGCGGAGACATTGCTTAAACATTAACATTAATTCTTCATAGTACCAAATCAATAATCTTCCGCTGCACTTATGCACTCATAACAAAAGCCACTTCTGATCAATTCTTATGAAAATATTATGCTGTTATTTAAGTTGGACGCATTCTTCAACTAGACTGCAGATCATACGAAATGACAGCAATCATCGTTACTAGCAACTTACATATGTCACAAAATACTTGATATCCTGTGGTGCGAGCAAACTATTGGCCTCTTACTAATGATGTGTGCCAAAACGAGGGCTGCTAAAAAATAATGCAAATTTTGACAAGTGTTTACGCAAATAAATTCATATTTAAAATTTTCCACCACCAATTGACGCCCCAGGCTACCACATTCGTTGGCCAGACAGCGTAGGATTTTTTGATCGAAAGCTATCAACTTATAATTACAATATAGCTCATTTGGAGTTTGAGTGCATGAGTACCCATGGAGAAATATTTGTGTGTGTGTCTGTTTGTATTTATAACGGGTTATACATACAGTCAATGATTGCATGTGTGAATGACAAGTTATTGGTACAATTATGAGAAAATAAGTTGACGCGGCGGGTGGCAGACAATAAAGACTGAGGGATGTTTATACAATACGGGGTTGTTGTTGTTTTTGTAGCGATATAGACAAATGCCGAATGTTTTGGGGAGTGTTATAGATGTCAATGGTCCTTTTCCGTATATAGGTCCTATACGTTCTTGAAACAAGCACCATTAAGGTATTATCCCGGCCATGTCGGAAACGATTTATCAACCCGTTGAGTTTCCAAAACGAAGTAACGGGCATCAATACCATAAATTCGTCCTTCCAGCGGTTAAGGGGCTTAGAATATACCAGCGGCAGGTATGCCTGTGGTATGAGGAGACTAAAATACCGAAATTATTCAAGGGATGGTCAGCGCAATTTATATCTTCTCCAACCCAACTGTCAACCTCACTTCCCCTTGGAGAATCCTTTTTATACTCAGTTGAGCAGAGCTCACAGAGTATATTAAGTTTGATTGGATAACGGTTGGTTGTACATATATAAAGGAATCGAGATAGATATAGACTTCCATATATCAAAATAATCAGGATCGAAAAAAAATTTGATTGAGCCATGTCCGTCCGTCCGTCTGTCCGTCCGTCCGTCAGTCCTTCCGTCCGTCCGTTAACACGATAACTTGAGTAAATTTTGAGGTATCTTGATGAAATTTGGTATGTACGTTCCTGAGCACTCATCTCAGATCGCTATTTAAAACGAACGATATCGGACTATAACCACGCCCACTTTTTCGATATCGCAAATTTCGAAAAACCGAAAAAGTGCGATAATTCATTACAAAAGACAGCTAAAGCGACGAAACTTGGTAGATGAGTTGAACTTATGACGCGGAATAGAAAACTAGTAAAATTTTGGAAATTGGCGTGGCACCGCCCACTTTTAAAAGAAGGTAATTTACAACTTTTGCAAGCTGTAATTTGGCAGTCGCTGAAGATATTATTATGAAGTTTGGCAGGAACGTTACTCCTATTACTATATATACGCTTAATAAAAATTAGCAAAATCGGAGAAGGACCACGCCCACTTTAAAAAAAAAAATTTTTTTAAGTAAAATTTTAACAAAAAATTTAATATCTTTACAGTATATAAGTAAATTATGTCAACATTCAACTCCAGCAATGATATGGTGCAACAAAATACAAAAATAAAAGAAAATTTCAAAATGGGCATGGCTCCGCCCTTTTTCATTTAATTTGTCTAGGATACTTTTAACGCCATAAGTCGAACAAAAATTAACCACTCCTTTTGAAATTTGGTAGTGGCATAGCTTTTATGACATTAAATGTTTTCTGTGAAAATGGGCGAAATCGGTTGACGCCACGCCCAGTTTTTATACACAGTCGTCCGTCTGTCCTTCCGCATGGCCGTTAACACGATAACTTGAGCAAAAATCGACATATCTTTAATGAGCTTAGTTCACGTGCTTACTTGAACTCACTTTATCTTGGTATGAAAAATGAACGAAATCCGACTATGACCACGCCCACTTTTTCGATATCGAAAATTACGAAGAATGAAAAAATGCCATAATTATATACCAAATACGAAAAAAGGGATGAAACAAGGTAAGGTAATTGGATTGTTTTATTGACGCGAAATATAACTTTAGAAAAAACTTTATAAAATGGTTGTGACACCTACCATATTAAGTAGAAGAAAATGAAAAAGTTCTGCAGGGCGAAATAAAAAACCCTTAAAATCTTGGCAGGTATTACATATATAAATAAATTAGCGGTATCCAACAGATGATGTTCTGGGTCACTCTGGTCCAAATTTTGGTCGATATCTGGAAAACACCTTCACACCACTCCCTTTTAAAACTCTCATTAATACCTTTAATTTAATACCCATATCGTACAAACTCATTCTAGAGTCACCCCTGGTCCACCTTTATGGCGATATCTCGAAACGGCGTCCACCTATGGAACTGAGGATTACTCCCTTTTAAAATACTCATTAAAACCTTTCTTTTGATACCCATATTGTACAAACAAATTCTAGGGTCACCCCTGGTCCACCTTTATGGCGATATCTCGAAAATGCGACCACCTATACAACAACCACCACTCCCTTTTAAAACCCTCATTAATAACTTTAATTTGATACCCATATCGTACAAACACATTCTAGAGTCACCCCTGGTCCACCTTTATGGCGATATTTCGAAACGGCGTCCACCTATAGAACTAAGGCCCACTCCCTTTTAAAATACTCATTAACACCATTCGTTTGATGCCCATATTGTACAAACAAATTCTAGGGTCACCCCTGGTCCACCTTTGTGGCGATATCTCGAAACGGCGTCCACCTATGGAACTGAGGATTACTCCCTTTTAAAATACTCATTAAAACCTTTCTTTTGATACCCATATTGTACAAACAAATTCTAGGGTCACCCCTGGTCCACCTTTATGGCGATATCTCGAAAATGCGACCACCTATACAACAACCACCACTCCCTTTTAAAACCCTCATTAATACCTTTAATTTGATACCCATATCGTACAAACATATTCTAGTGTCACCCCTGGTCCACCTTTATGGCGATATTTCGAAACGTCGTCCACCTATAAAACTAAGGCCCACTCCCTTTTAAAATACGCATTAACACCTTTCATTTGATGCCCGTATTGTACAAACAAATTCTAGGGTCACCCCTGGTCCACCTTTATGGCGATATCTCGAAAAGGCGACCACCTATACAACACCCACCACTCCCTTTTAAAACCCTCATTAATACTGAGGATTACTCCCTTTTAAAATACTCATTAACACCTTTCTTTTGATACCCATATTGTACAAACAAATTCTAGGGTCACCCCTGGTCCACCTTTATGGCGATATCTCGAAAATGCGACCACCTATACAACAACCACCACTCCCTTTTAAAACCCTCATTAATACCTTTAATTTGATACCCATATCGTACAAACATATTCTAGTGTCACCCCTGGTCCACCTTTATGGCGATATTTCGAAACGTCGTCCACCTATAAAACTAAGGCCCACTCCCTTTTAAAATACGCATTAACACCTTTCATTTGATGCCCGTATTGTACAAACAAATTTTAGGGTCACCCCTGGTCCACCTTTATGGCGATATCTCGAAAAGGCGACCACCTATACAACACCCACCACTCCCTTTTAAAACCCTCATTAATACTGAGGATTACTCCCTTTTAAAATACTCATTAACACCATTCGTTTGATGCCCATATTGTACAAACAAATTCTAGGGTCACCCCTGGTCCACCTTTGTGGCGATATCTCGAAACGGCGTCCACCTATGGAACTGAGGATTACTCCCTTTTAAAATACTCATTAAAACCTTTCTTTTGATACCCATATTGTACAAACAAATTCTAGGGTCACCCCTGGTCCACCTTTATGGCGATATCTCGAAAATGCGACCACCTATACAACAACCACCACTCCCTTTTAAAACCCTCATTAATACCTTTAATTTGATACCCATATCGTACAAACATATTCTAGTGTCACCCCTGGTCCACCTTTATGGCGATATTTCGAAACGTCGTCCACCTATAAAACTAAGGCCCACTCCCTTTTAAAATATGCATTAACACCTTTCATTTGATGCCCGTATTGTACAAACAAATTCTAGGGTCACCCCTGGTCCACCTTTATGGCGATATCTCGAAAAGGCGACCACCTATACAACACCCACCACTCCCTTTTAAAACCCTCATTAATACTGAGGATTACTCCCTTTTAAAATACTCATTAACACCATTCGTTTGATGCCCATATTGTACAAACAAATTCTAGGGTCACCCCTGGTCCACCTTTGTGGCGATAACTCGAAACGGCGTCCACCTATGGAACTGAGGATTACTCCCTTTTAAAATACTCATTAAAACCTTTCTTTTGATACCCATATTGTACAACCAAATTCTAGGGTCACCCCTGGTCCACCTTTATGGCGATATCTCGAAAATGCGACCACCTATACAACAACCACCACTCCCTTTTAAAACCCTCATTAATACCTTTAATTTGATACCCATATCGTACAAACACATTCTAGAGTCAACCCTGGTCCACCTTTATGGCGATATTTCGAAACGGCGTCCACCTATAGAACTAAGGCCCACTCCCTTTTAAAATACTCATTAACACCATTCGTTTGATACCCATATTGTACAAAAATTCTAGGGTCACCCCTGCTCCACCTTTATGGCGATATCTCGAAACGGCGTCCACCTATGGAACTGAGGATTACTCCCTTTTAAAATACTCATTAACACCTTTCGTTTGATGCCCATATTGTACAAACAAATTCTATGGTCACCCCTGGTCCACCTTTATGGCTATATCTCGACACGGCGTCCACCTATGGAACTAAGGATTACTCCCTTTTAAAATACTCATTAACACCTTTCATTTGATGCCCATATTGTACAAACAAATTCTAGGGTCACCCCTGGTCCACCTTTATGGCGATATCTCGAAAAGGCGACCACCTATACAACACCCACCACTCCCTTTTAAAACCCTCATTAATACTGAGGATTACTCCCTTTTAAAATACTCATTAACACCTTTCTTTTGATACCCATATTGTACAAACAAATTCTAGGGTCACCCCTGGTCCACCTTTATGGCGATATCTCGAAAATGCGACCACCTATACAACAACCACCACTCCCTTTTAAAACCCTCATTAATACCTTTAATTTGATACCCATATCGTACAAACATATTCTAGTGTCACCCCTGGTCCACCTTTATGGAGATATTTCGAAACGGCGTCCACCTATAAAACTAAGGCCCACTCCCTTTTAAAATACGCATTAACACCTTTCATTTGATGCCCGTATTGTACAAACAAATTCTAGGTTCACCCCTGGTCCACCCTTATGGCGATATCTCGAAAAGGCGACCACCTATACAACACCCACCACTCCCTTTTAAAACCCTCATTAATACTGAGGATTACTCCCTTTTAAAATACTCATTAACACCTTTCTTTTGATACCCATATTGTACAAACAAATTCTAGGGTCACCCCTGGTCCACCTTTATAGCTATATCCCTAAATGGCGTCCACCTATAGAACTATGGCCCACTCCCTCATAAAATACTCTTGAATGCCTTTCATTTGATACACATTCCAGGGTTTCCCTCGGTTCATTTTCCTACATAGTTATTTTCCTTTCTCAACTGAGTATGTAATGTTCGGTTACACCCGAACTTAGCCTTCCTTACTTGTTCTTTTTCTCTTTCGTCCGCAAGTTTCTCATGGAAGTAGGGGATGTGTCCCGGATGGCTTAGCAGGTTATATAATATAAATATAGTTTCAAAAAACTAAAAAAACACGCTTTTATATATTCAGTTTTAGTATCTACTATTCACTTAGATATTTGATGTTGATAGCACCGTAGCACAGAGGTCCGTGCCCCCTCTATTAAGCAAAACTCGTTTTATAGCGAGTTATTTAACCACTGCCGTTAATTGCCGCTGGATGGTTCTCCTTCGGGTAGTATGGCCCAAAAAGTTATATGTGGTCATAGTAAATCGCTCTCCAGATGGTCAGGCTTGTACCTTAATGGTGCTTGTTACAAGAACGTACCAGATCTATATCCGGAAAAAACACTCCCCAAAACCTTCGTGGAGTGTTTTATAGCTACAAAAACAGCTATGAGTTAAATTTTTATGCTACTCACTCAATTCACATTCAATTGGCTTAGAGAATAGCGGCATCTGCTTTTATACCAAAATTAATTACTCAATATGCTTAACGTGATTACATGTCAGTAGAAGACTCAACCTCACAGTGTCAAACATGAGTCTAATTGTATGCTCAATTGCCAAACTATCGGCTCCATGTTGCCAACCTCAACACTTCGCAGCCGAATCATTGGTATCAAATTAGCTTGTGATCGCGCTCCAAAAGTGCATGCTCAAAAATATTTCGAAAGCTCTAAATAAATAGTTCGAACTTTTAAAAAAGTCTTCTCGCTTTTTTCCGCAACTGTTTAAGAGATTGGTTTACATAGTTTCATTTAGAAAATTCATAGAAGTTTTTTGTTAGCGAAATTTTATAAAATTGCCACTATTTTTTATGTTCGCTGCTGTATTTACAGATATGAGGCCAAGCAAACGACCTAAAGTACATGATAGCCGCTAAGTAAAGCAGATTAACAAATAAGTTAAAAATTGTCTTTATCAGGCGATCAAACAAAATTCAAATGCTTTTAGTTTATTGGTTGTTGTTATAATTTATAAATAATAACTATGAATAATATGACAAAACCTAACATAAGTAAGCGGCTGTTACCAACCTAGCAGGCACCTAGCGCCTAAAAGCATGCACAAGTTATAGCAGAATCAATTTTTGGTAGCAGAAAGTGTCGATTACTAAAGCTGGCTTGCCTTTAGGCGCTCATTCTTCTTAAAACATGTACCAGACATATTTTGACCTTCTTCCATCTCATTCAGAGAGGACGAAAAAAAATTGGTACGAAAAGAAATATCACATAACGGCGCTCTATGATGTAAACTAAAAATACTACACTTATTTACATTTTTGGAGTTTCTTTGTCCGGGGCTTGAATCAAATCGAGACAATTGAAACGAAACAAGGCTTCAGAAAAGTCGACCTCGAATCTTTCCATTTCATTTACATATTGTTAGTAGCGCTGATCGACTCTTAATGTCGAAGGGGCTTATTGGAAAGACCTATGATTCAGTGGAGTCCTGCAGAATTTGAGGAGTATTTAGATGTCATACAACGAAATAAGATCTCAAGCCAAACTTAAGTCAGGGGAAGGAGCATATGTCGATTTGTTGTGGTAGTCACTGGCCACTGGGTGTATAGATCGCAGGGGCGTAAGTAGATGGAAGAAAAATATGTCTTGCAAAACCCTTTTTCAAGAACCGCTTGCAATTTATGGGCATTAAGGCGCCAGTCAGGGAAGACTCGCCAGGCATCAACCAACCAATAGTCAGATTATCTCGAAGAGCCTTCAAGTAACTACTAAGTGCAGCTTTCAATGTTCATATTTTCCAAGCAAAAAGACAGAATTCAATGATTTTGCTTCACATTTTTAGCCAATGTCTGCCACTGTGTGGTACACTGAGTGGGGTGCACTAGTAAAATTATTAAAAGGAAAAGAAACGTTTCACCACGAAACCGGCGTCGCGACAATCATAAACAGATTTTAGTGCATACATCCGGTGGTGTGAATACATTTTCGAAATAACTGCGCATCTACAGCTTTGAGTTCATTTCCGTTGCGTAAATATGCCCATACACACATGCACATGATTACTCTCGCAGATTTTAGCTATATTGGCAAGTAAACTTACTTGCTGATTGACAAATTTGTCAAAAATGTATGAGTTTAACCCCTCATATCAGGCTAACTGTGAGTTAAAATGTTAACATAACGTTCTGCAAGTGGGCCTAATCCACAAAAATATGGATTTATTATTGGACAGTTATCGATTCTTTCGAAAAAAAATCGTTTTCTATCAACAAGACATCATTTTTTTGAAATTTTATCGGTTTGTTATCCAAAAATAGCCGATTTTTTATTAAAAAAATATCGATATTTTTCGATAGATCAATCGAACATTTTCCAATAAAAAACTCATGCTTTTTCCAACAACTTTTCGAAAGCAAATATATTTCCGGAAGCAAATAGATATTTTTTCCATTAAAAATCGATCACTTTTCGATATTTCTTCGGTAAAAAAGGGAAACCTTTCCGATAACTCATCAAAGGCCGTTTGATAATAAATCAATATTTTTTCAATAACTATTTGATAACATATTTTTCCGAAATTTTATTGGTTTGTTATCCCGATTTTTATTAAAAAAATATCGATATTTTTCCATATAAAAATCGATCATTTTCCAACAACAAACTGATGCTTTTTCTATAACTTTTCAAAAGCGATATATTTTGGAAAGCAAATAGATGTTTTTTTTCCATAAAAATCGATTCGTTTCGAAATTTTTTTGATAAAAATCGAAACTTTTCCAATAACTCATCAAAAACGTTTTGATAATAAATCGATAATTTTTCGTAATTATAAATAAATTATTTCCGGACACTGCTAAATACATACATGACTCCAAAATAGTACAATAGTACCTAAGTGTTCCCAAAACATTCGCTAACAGTAGTCTCGAAATGGTCACGGAATGATCCTTAGATCACTCAAATGACAAGACGACGATTTCAAAATAGTCCTGTAATAATATCAAATGACTTAGTCCCGAACTGAACCCGATATAAGCGTGCAATTAATCGACAAGTGTTCCTTCGCTTCTCAAGGCAGTCGGCTCTATGTACCGGAGTACTCGGGATTTTTCCCGACCAAGGACTGTCATTTCAGTGTAACCCCATTTAATTTGTTGCGTCCCTCCCACAAATTGTCATCTTCCCAGCAGCTCCTTGCAGCGGGACTGATCTCTTGTTCCGGGAAGGTATCGAATCCAATCCGGGTCCGTCTCCTGACCCCGGTCCTGAGAAATGGTTTTGCCGCATCTGGCGGAAAAGTATCTTTTTAGGACGGTCATACTCTGTTCAGTGTGTCTCGTGTAAGGGATGATTGCATCGGACAGGTTGTTCTGGACTTGATCGCAAAACCCGATGTCCACGTAACTTTTATAAATCTTTTGTGGCTCCTTCCTGTTCACGTCAAAGGGCGTCCCGTAGTCTACGCCTTAGCGCCCCGCCCCCACTACCTTCCAGCAGCCTAGCTGCTCAGCAAGCCACAACTAGTACCCGCTGCTGCTGTCGCGTACCGCGGCGCCAACAACTCAAACAGCTGCTACCACTCATAACTACTATCTCCGTAGTAGAGTCGGTAGCAATGCTTAGCCTCAGGCCCTGCCCCCGTCTTCTCCCCCCCCCCCCCTCTTTTCCGGCAGCAATCGTGTAGGTCAGGGAAACAGACTCTTAGTCCCTAACCCCGTTTGTACCGTTTGCCAGCACAGAATATATATGTTTGCGACATCCGCTCAATGCAGCTCCTGCCTTGGGCGGTGCCACTTTCCTAGATGTTCTGGTCTCCGCGACGGCAACCCCCCGACGGGTTTCATTGCGCCTTGTTGCCAGGTCGCAAACCCCAATCTACCGGGTGTCCCAATGTTTGCCCAAGGACGCCCAGTCCCAGGGCCTCAACAGCAGTTACGTCCTGGCCTTACTCAACCCAGGCGTAGTCACCCGTCACTTACTCCCAGAGTGGCGACGTCTCCCCCTATGCACTTCAGAATTCTGCAGTTAAACTGTAATGGACTAACTGGGAAGATCACGGAGATAGTCGATTTCATGAAGCGGCACAACATCCGCATTGCTGCGATTCAAGAGACTAAACTCACAGCATGATCTGCACGGCAAACCTGTTCTGGGTATAATGTCCACAGAAAAGATCGCATGAGCGGAAATGGAGGCGGCCTCGCGTTTATCATACACCACTCTGTGCAATATCATATATTTGATCCTGGCATCGACCGCAGGGACAATGTCTTAGAACGTCAAGGCATATATGTCCGGTCAGGCGATGCAAACCTAGAAATCATCAACATCTACATCCCTCCTGCCACCTGTTGCCACAGTTGAGACCGCCCTAATATTAGCGCCTTACTCACTGGCAACAATCGCATTATCTTAGGCGACTTGAATGCCCAACACGATCTATGGCATTCAAACTTGCGGGCGGACAGTAGGGGTAAGATGTTGGCGGATCAAATTGAAGAAACGACGTTCTGCACAATAAACGGAGACGCCCCCACACGTATGTTAGGAAGCTGTCACCGTTCGCCGGATATCTCAATCGTGAACGCAGAACTCGTAAATTGCGTCAACTGGCAGCCGATGGTAACATTGGCATCCGACCACCTTCCTATACTTATTTCGTTCGAGCGTACCGCCGACTTCATCGTTACAGAAAAACGCACTTTCATGAACTTTAAAAAAGGAAAGTGGGACGAATACAAATCTTTTACAGACAACCTTTTTGCTGCCATCCCTATCCCGACTGACGCCCGCCAAGGAGAGCGTGCTTTCCGTAAGGTCAGTGAATCCGCCTCGGCACGTTTCATTCCCGCCGATAGAATTCCCGAAATTTGGCCTCACTTCCCGGCGGAGGCCGCAAATTTAGCGAGAGAACGTGACCTTATAAGACAGCTCGACAAAGGCGACCCCCAAATAAGGAATATAAACCAACGCATCAGATTGCTTGTGGATGAACACAAGCGGGCAAAGTGGGAGGAGCACCTAAGAGGTTGTAACCTCTCTGCCGGTGTGAGTAAACTTTGGTTCACCGTAAAGTCCCTATCGAATCCGTATAAGCACAATGACAAAATTTCCATCGCCTTCGGCGACAAAGTGCTGCCGGATTCGAAAAAATACACGAGCGCTTTCTGCCGTCAGTATGTAATGCATTCTACGGTCGACAAAGATAGATGGAGGGCCAGCAGACACGCACATAAACATAAATTCAGCGCGTCACCAATTACCATCAACGCCAGAGAGGCTGAAATCCTATTGGTCACTATAAACCATCCAAAGCAGTGGGCCCAGACGGTATAGCCATGCTGATGCTTAAAAGCCTAGGGAAAGAGGGTTTCAAATACTTAGCACATGTCTTCAACCTGTCTCTTTCCACCTTTGTCATACCCGAAAAATGGAAAATGGCCAAGATGATCCCGCTACTAAAGCCTGGGAAACCAGCTAACATAGGAAAGTCGTATCGTCCGATATCTTACCTAACGCCAGTAGCAAGGACGCTTGAAGCCATTTTGCTCCCCTACTTCCAAGCAAATTTGCAGCTAACCTGTCATCAGCATGGCTTCAGAAAACTCCATAACACCACCACCGCGCTAAATGCCATCAGCACCCAGATAAATTGCAGTTTAAATCAAAACCCCCACCATAGAACAGTACTCGTAGCGCTAGACCTATCAAGAGCTTTTGCTACGGTCAACCATGGCACGTTACTGCAAGACCTGGAAGGGTCTACCCTTCCCCCATGTCTTAAAAGGTGGACCGCAAATTATCTGGGTGGTCGGCAGGCACCGGTGCAAATTAGAAACGAAACATCAAAACCAAGAAGAATTAAACAAGAGGTGCCACAGGGTGGTGCACTATCCCCATTTTTTTTCAATTTCCACTTATCTAAGCTACCTTCGCCACCAGAAGGAGTCACTATCGTTTCATACGCCGATGACTGCACAATAATGGCCACAGGCCCAGGCCCACAGATCGATGAGCTCTGCAACAGAATAAACATCTACCTCCCTGATCTCTCCAGTTTTTTCGCCTCGCGAAACCTGGCATTATCACCGACTAAATCTTCCGCGGCCACCGTGGTGTGATGGTAGCGTGCTGCGCCTATCACACCGTATGCCCTGAGTTCGCACCCCGGGCAAAGCAACATCAAAATTTTAGAAATAAGGTTTTCAATTAGAAGAAAATTTTTCTAAGCGGGGTCGCCCCCCGGCAGTGTTTGGCAAGCGCTCCGGGTGTATTTCTGCCATGAAAAGCTCTCAGTGAAAACTCATCTGCCTTGCAGATGCCGTTCGGAGTCGGCATAAAACATGTAGGTTCCGTCCGGCCAATTTGTAGGGAAAATCAAGAGGAGCGCGACCCAACTTGGAAGAGAAGCTCGGCCTTAGATCTCTTCGGAGGTTATCGCGCCTTACATTTATTTATTTATTAAATCTTCCGCGACCTTATTTACAACATGGACGTCCCAAATGCCGACCATTTTGAACATCCATGTCGATGGCACTACGCTACCGACTGTCCTACACCCCAAATTGTTGGGTGTGACGTTTGATCAGGATCTACATTTTGCTGAGCACGCAGCCGCAATTGTTCCGAAAATCCAGAGCCGTAATAAAATCCTCAAATCCCTTGCTGCCAGTACCTGGGGAAAAGATAAAGAAACGCTTTAAACGCTTTAAACGCATTACTACATACAAAGCAATTGGCCAGCCGTTTACGTGCTACGCGTCACCCATATGGTCGCCAAGCCTAAAAATTACCCACTGGAATAAGCTACAGGCCTACCAAAATACTGCTCTCAGAATCGCCACGGGCTGTCTTGTTATGTCCTGAGAACACCATCTCCATAATGAGGCGAGAATACTCCCCATCATGGAGAGAAATGAGGTGCTAACCAAACAGTTCCTGTAGAATACCCAGAAACCTGGGTATTCAAACAGACAACTGACTGATGAGGCAACACCGCCTAGGGGCTTAAGGAGTCATCACCGTAAGCATTCTGAGGATATACGGCACCTGATAACCCAGCCGTATGAAGCAAAAAAACATAAGCAGGTCCTTAGTGAACTCTAAAAATAGGCGTCGGACCTTTATGTCAGGAATTGCCCGGTGAATCCAGTACTCAATGAAAAGTACCCAAAACTTGTGGAAGAGGAACGCATACTCCCCAGGGAAACGCGTGTCACTCTTGCCCAACTTTGTTCTGGATACTGTAACAGGTTAAACTCTTACCTATCCAGAATCAACCACGACATACAAAATGTATGCCCCGCTTGCAATGTGTCCCCACATGACACCAACCATCTCTTTAATTGTAATGTGGAACCAACGCCTCTAACTTCCCTTTCATTATGGTCCACCCCTGTTGAAACAGCAAGTTTCCTTGGACTCCCGTTAGAGGATACTGATGACAATTTGTGATCGGTCGCGGCTGTTAAGTGGGGCGAAGCACTGCTACAACAACAACAACAACAACAACATGTGTTCCTTCCTAACACACTATCATATTGATCTCCAAACAGTACCCAAAACTAATTCCCTTCTTCAATTTATATATATTTCGGTTTCATAATATAAACCAAATCTCCATATTTCTTTATTACTCACTTTCCTATTATATTCAATCATACTACTTATTATAAATTCCACTCACTCACTTTTCAAAGTTTTTTTTGTAATCGCTTTCATTTTCCTTTTTCGATATTCCACAATCTGACTCAATTTTATTTTCATCTCACACTCATTGTAATATTATGCTATGCTACCAAATATTTTCAACCACTTCCTACAGGCCCAGCCTCTCCCTCCCCCTCATCCCCTCTTCACTCGATTCGATTTGCCCTTTTTTGCGAAATGGCTTTGAACTGCCAACAAACAAATCACTGTCTTCCGTTCCATATTTGTCCAATGCGGCGAGTTGTCTGGAAAGTTTGTGTCATGGCGACACAAATACGTACACACACACAAACTCACTTATGCACATAAACAAATATGAACGTTTGCGTAATAGCTCGCAGTCCCAAAGTAATTCAAAATTATTTATACTCAAACCTTCAAATATAAATGAAATTCAAAATGTCTCTTTCATATTGTCAGCCATTAATTTGATGAGTTTCTATAAGCAAACATACATACACATACATATAGACGCACACTTTTTGCATTACACGCACAAACACAAAAATAAGTCTTGTGTAGATTTTTAAATTAAACTAAGTGTCGCAAGTATATAAATTTGCTTTGACAAGATATTTAAATTAAAAACACTTGTTAATGCGCCTGCAGGTATGCAATGAAATTAAAGGAAATTGTGATTTTTTTTTGGTATGCTAAGCGTCATAGAATTTATTAAATTATTAGTTTAATTGAATGCATAATAATATTAATAAAATTAAATACTATATTTAATTAATACTGCGAAAATGTACGCCTAAAGGTATGCTATAAAATTGTAATTGCTTTTACGATATCGAATTTAGATTGTTGCTTGGCGGAATTGATTGAATAATAATATTTAAGTTTAAGATGCTAGGTAGGTGTAATGGCTGCGACCCAGGCCGCCTAAGTAGCTAATGAAAAGGCCTTTTGATGCCATAAAGCTCGTTTGAACCCACTCAGTGCTAAATCGGATAGGTACTCCAACCAACCCGAATTGTATATAAAATCAAAAATATTAATAATATCCGATAATCTACCCAGATTTTCTGAGAAGAGGATTCCGAAAAATCTTAAACGTGTTCTAGCTAGAGCCGGACATTTCCACAGATAATACTCAGCAGTCTCTTTTACAATTACGTCTTCACAACTTCAACAATGGTCATTATGCGCAATATCCATCTTTTTCACCTAAATTCCATTGAACAGTAGAGACTGCTATAAATATATGGATATCCGCCCTAGATCTATCCTGTAGACTGCTTCTCCTCCTTTCATTGTAGGCTGGCCATGTAGCTCTTGAAATCTCAAAGCCCGTGTTGCTCTTAAACTTTGCTGAGCTTAGTTTACGTTAAAGTGTCTCATTTCCATCTTGGCTAGCCCCAGGAGCAGACTTGCTGATGTATTTACTTCCCTGAATACTTCCGCTGAGTATTTACGTGCCGGCCCAATAGCCACCTGATTTCTTTCAATTCACCTATATCCCAGAAACGAGATGATAAATATTTCCAGAGCGTTGGTTAACGCAGAAAAGATAAATACTTTGCCAGTTATCTTCTGAACCTCGATTGACGGCAGTTTGAATGACGTAAAAATCTCAAGGGAATACGCATATACTACAGCCCCCACACCTGAGTCTATTTTGGAGCCACAAGTGTAGGTTAATATGCCGTTATTAGCTGAAACGGTGCCTCTATTCCAATTTATAGTTGGAATTTATTTGCGGAGATTATAATCTATTACCGAATTCAAAGCTCCCGGCGGAAGTAAACTATTGATACTGCTAAGCCCTTTCTGAGTATTCTTCCAGCACCAATATTTCCTGAGTCTCGGTGTGGCTTGTGCCGAAGTAGATAATATGTGTATGTATATCGGCAGCAAGTTTAAGATGGGGTCTAAAGTTGCCGCGGTGCAGCTACAGCAGGCTCCAGTGGCACCACGAACTTTCCGTAGGATGGTGAGAGTGTACTTCTTAGTAAGGTTTTTTCGCCACACTATAGGCACTGGTGGCATCACTGCTCCATACAGCCAAAGCACAATCTTCGGCATGAGACCCGATTTTTTACCGAACATTCACAAACGTGGAAAGCGATGCAGGTTTTCCGTATCCGGTCTTCGATGCACGCTTTCAAGCTGCGTTCAAAATCAGTGGCTACTCTCAGATACTTGGTGAAATTTGATAGGGTTAATCGCTAGCCATTTAAATTTGGTAATTGAAAGGTAGATAGTTTATATATAGTTCTTCGTGAAAAGCAGCAGGTCTGTCTTCTCGGGATCCAGCCCAAATCCTCATCCTTGTCCCCACCTACTTAATTATGCCACCATTCTTTCCATGAGTTCACTCATCCTAGAAGGGAATGGACCCGATACCTGGATCGCCACATCGCCAGCAAAGCCTTTGGGTTTTTATTCGCTGCACTATCTTCATACTAGCGTAAAGCTCAAACAGCTCAGCATTATACCTTCTTCGATACTCGCCGTCGATATCACGAACAAGACCATAAATCATTCGCAGACTATTTCTTTGAACACTCCAAGAGCCATATCATCTTCTCTCGACGCCGTCCAACATTCCGAGTCAAATATCAGGATAGGTGTTATAAGCGACTTTTAGGCTTGGTTATTGTTCCTCGAGAGCAGACCTTAATTTTCTGCATACAATTACTCCAAGAAAAAAACAATAAGTTTAATAGTTCTTAGAACATGATTAAAAATTACACAGTGCTTTGAAAAATAAAAAAATATATATAAATGTAAAGCGCAATAACCTCCGAAGAGATTTTATGCTGGCCTCGCGCAATTTGCGTCGTGCTGCTTTAAATTTTTCCTATAAATTGGCAGGACGGGACTTCAATGTTTTATGCCGACTCCGAACGGCATCTGAATTTTCAATGAGAAGCTTTTCATGGCAAAAATACAGTCGGAGTGGGGCGACCAGGATTAGAAAAACTTTTTTCTAATTGAAATAATTTGCTTTATATATTTTGAGCGGAACACGCTACCACCATACCACGGCGACCGCCGGAAAACTACCTGTTGGTCGTAAAATTCCGCTAGGGATGCTCTCGGATGAAATCCTTGTACATAGCGCAATCAAATATGCTACATATTTTTTAATCATTAGCTTATTAAACTTTTATTCCCTACAAAGAGTATACTAACGTCGCTCCATGTGTTTGTTTTATATTCGGTGTATTTATAATTAGATCTACTGTAAACTAAAAATGCTGGTTTATACAGAAAATTCAAATTTAGTAAAGGGTATAAAATGTTCTTTTTCTAGTGTTTTTCTTCGATAGAGGTAAGGTGAGCAGAGCCGGCGTCTTCAATCATTTCGGGTTTATTTCGAGATAACTTCGTAATTATTTCGGGACCGTTCCGAGATTGTGCTCGCAAGTATTTCGGTACTATGTAACTACCATTTCGGGATAATTTTAGAAATTTTTTGAGGCTGTTTCATGATTTTTTAGGACGATTTTGGTAACGTTTAGGGGTTGTGACTGAGATATCCCTAAAACTGTTTCGGATCAACTTTTTGGTTATTTTTGTAATAGCATCGCCCACACTATTTCGTGGTTATTTCGAAATTATCTCCGCATGATTGCTAGATTGTCTATGAGATTGTTTTGGATTTCTTTTGGAAATATTTTTGGAGTCATTTAGATGCTGCTCGAGTATCATATCGGAAGGATTGCAACAGCATATTTCCTTGCTATCGTCGACAATTTTGTTAACATTTGTTTCAGATTATTGAGCCGCACCTTTTTAAAAAATCCCAGTATATTCTTCCTTCTGTGGATATTTGCGGGTTTATATCCGAAATATTTCGCGATCGTGTCCGCTATAATTTCGGTATCATATCGGAACTTTTCAAGATTATTTTCTGCACTGTCTCGGAATTGTATTCAGGATCATGTCGGGACTATACGCAATAATTTTATGATGCATTTTTATTGTGTGGACTGCGTCACGGGTATAGGCTATTTGATCATTAATTGATCTAGTGAAAACAAACAGTGTTCCAGCTGCGTTCCAAAATAAAATTAAGGGGCAAATTTAATAAAAACATTTTATGATATATGAGCATTCATTCACTTCAGTGAGTGACAGAAAACGTGAGCGCTATTGTGAAATTTTTGGTATTATGTAGTGTGAAATGTGTAAGTCAGTGACTGCGATGCAAAGTCTCACGGCGTCATACATAATCGGGCCCTCAGACTCACTCTTAAGATTTCACTCGTATGTATGTTATGATAAGGTTACTACTACTTTGGAACCATCTGTGTACACATGTATCGCCTCGTCTCCTATTTGAGCACCCTTACGCCAACCAACATCTCCCTCGAAGCGCAGATAGGGAATCAGGTAGTCTGTTCGTCTTGTGGTTCATTACGCTATACTACTATGGCCCTTATAGGATTATACCTGCAAGATTAAGAAAAATCTCTTCTTGTCCTAGAAATCTTTTTTTTTTTCGTTGTTCTTATTGCGCCTTTATAATATTTGCTAGTTTATTCAATTTTTTTTTAACTCATTAACGTATTTGTCCTATTTCTTCAAAGCTTATCTCTTATCTTAATCTTTTCTTATATATTTTCCTACTTTGCATTACCTTGAAATTTTCTTAAGCGAATTTGCAAAGTTCTTGTTATTACGTTTTGTTCTCTATCCAAAGCCGTCTTTTTATGCAATTTCCTTCTTCTTCTTCTGCATGCTCACATACATATTAATGATGCATACATGCACTTATCTTCCGGCGTTCATTCGCGTTTAACCAACTTATTTGAAATTCACTTTTATCCACTTTGCCCTCAATTCAGCATGCTTGCATATGTAGTGTGAGGGTATTCACAATGCGTGCTCCAAAGGCTGGGAGACAAGATAACGTAGAAGATACATATCGTCCGATATCCCATCTCCAGTAGCCACTACACTCGAAACCATCCTGTTCATTTATTTCACCATAAACCTGGGACTTGCGTATGATTAGCATGACTTCCGAAAATTACATAGCACCAACATCACGCCTAACGCCATCAATACACAGATAAGGGATTCACGGGGTTGATAAGCGCAACACAAAGCTTTATAGCTTCCGCAACCCAATTGTCAACCTCACCTACGCGAGAGGAATCCTGTTACAAATTTGAATGTATCATACATATATTTAGCAGCGAGGCTCTGGCGACCCCAAGTTCCTCATGGAGCTAGGGGGTGGGGCGGGATGGCCTAGAAGGTTTAATGTGGTCGGACTGGTACCTTTATGGTGCTTTGTTATCGGAACTTACCGGATCTATATCCCCCAAAGTACCATCATCATCGAACAAAACTTTGGGGGTGTGTCTTTGTAGTTAATACAAAAACACCTATACACAGATAAATTCTGGAATTAATCAAAAGAACAGTACTGGTAGCACTAGACTTATCAAAAACTTTTGACAAAGTCTCTTGTGTTACTGCAAGGTCAATCCTTCCCTCCAGGCTAAAAAGGTGGACCGCAAGATATCCGTGTGGTCGACAGAAACCAGTGCTGTTCAGCCCAACTCATAATAATTAAACAGTAGGTACCACAGGGTGGTGTACCAACATTTACATGGTGGTTAACTTTTACATATCGAAGCCCCCTTCCGCATTAGAAGGAATTACCAGCAACATGTCCTTGCTCGCGAAGTCTGGCAATGTCATAGACCAAATCTTCGGCGACTTTATTTCGAACGTGGACAAAACAAACGTCGACCGAATTGGACATCCAATTCGGTGGCATTACGCTACCAACTTACCTACATCCGAAACTACTGGGTGGTACGTTCTGTCAGGACTTAGTATGCAAACGCAATTATGCCTAAAGTACAGAGCTGTAATAAAATCCTCAAATCTCTTGCCGGCAGCAATTGGGGCAAATATAAAGAAGCGCTCAAAACCAGTTATAACGCAATTGGCCGGCCGCATGTATGCTACGCAACGCCAACATAGTCGCCGAGCTTTAAAGAAACGCACTAGTGAAAGCTGTAGGCCTCTTAAAACACCACGTTAAGAGCTGCCATGGAATGTCTTTTTATGTCTCCAGCACGTCATCTACATAGTGAGGCAGGAATACTCCCCATAACGTAGTGAAGTGAAATACTGATAAGACACTTTCTGTGCACCCGAGCTGACATCTTAATTTCCGTAAGAACTTTGAAAAAATTCGGCTGTTAAGAAATAAGCTGTATAAAGAAATGAAGCATGAAAAGGCCCTCCGAGACATATGCAAGAACTCGCAGTTATGGGAAACATCCTTCAAGGACGACGTCCGTCACTCTAGCTTAACTTCGATCTGATTACTGTGTTAGTTTCAACTCTTATTAATCCCGAACTTTACTCTGCATACCCAATCTATGTTCCGCTTGTAACGTATCCCCTCACAAGTAGGCAATGGAAAAGTAAAAGAAATGCAGCGGGGACATCCACTGCGTTGGAGGAGGCAGGTAGACGAAGACTTGATCTCTTCCCCCTGGTGCTCCCAACTGGCGTCAGTTATCGCGAAACAGGGACAGTTGTCATGACTTGTTAGGAAACGGCCAAAATCGCTTACGCGGTTAAGCGCCAGCCAATGATTATATTCCTTTCAGAATTTCGGGAAGTTGTAAAACGCTCCGTTTAGAATATCAGCAGTAGTTTTGAGTAGTCTTATAGCAATCAGCAGTAACTTGTTCCAGCATATTGTGCAATAAGATGGCACTCTGTGTGCTATTTGACTCCGTGTTTTTCTTAAACGGCCAGCACCGCGACGCAATGCTTCCAAAAAGTGTTATTCAAACTTCTCAATAAATTTTTTGATATTGTGGCGAATGTTGACATCACTATGTTGTTAGTAAATAATAACAACAACAAAAACAGCAAGTAGCGACACTTATGTACAAGGCAATGCAGATCATTCCACACACATAACCAGTAGCTCGAAGTGAAGAGATATCTCACATACACATATGTAGTCATCAGCCAAGAGAAGAAGTGGGTACTCACACATACACACCCATATGGCTAGTAGAAAAGCATTAACTACAAATAAACATGTATATTTCTAGTAACCAATCTTGAGATACAACTGTTCGCGAGAGTATAAAAGCAGCGCAAGCTGAGGAAGGAATAATCAGTTTGATTATAACACGCTTCTGTGAAGTACATGATACTGAATTATAACTGTACTACTCCCAAAGTAGTCTAAATAAAGCCCATTTTGCAGTACTGAATATTGGAGTTATTTATTCGACAGCTCAGCGTTTCGAACGTTAGCAGAAGGTGTATAACAATCGGAATTTCCTAGAATTCGTTAGAATATTAATAGCAGATATCTACGACTACACCAAGTACTTAATACCAGCGCAATGACTCAGCGCAAGGCAACGCTACCCAGCCTGAAAATGCATAAACACTTATTTACACATACATGCGCCAAACATGCGCTTATTTGGGTGTGCGTGTGTGTGTGTGTGTAGTAGAAAATCATTCATTCATTTTTATGCTCATTTCAAGTAGTTTCTTAGAAACAGCTGCTCCAACATGTTGCTTGCTTCTTCTTCTTCATAAATTTATGCAGATGCCAATGTATTGGCATCTATGCCTGTGTGTTAGTAATGCATATAATGCGTAACGCATATGCATGAGTTTTGCGGTTGTTTGGCGGCGGTAACTACCGCAGTATGTTGATGTTGTTTCTATGTTTGCTTCGTTGCAAGTGAGTTATATGCCTAACTATGTTGTTGATATGCAACAGTTGTGAAGATTTTCTTTTTTTTCTTACTTTGATTTTTGAGTTTTGTTTTTTTTCTTCCCTTTTTCTGTGAGTGGTGAACGTAAAGTAAGAAAGTGTGTCTGTTTGGAAAACTTTGTGAACATACAAAACTCAAAGTTGAGGAAAGTAAAATGCGAAAAAGAATGTGATTAATAATTTGCTTCAAGTTATGCGCGAGAATTTTTCTTGTTTTTATATTAAAATTTAACGAATGAGCTCTTAAATGTTCAAAGTAGGCCAGTTTACGTTAAAATTGCTTAACGCACCACAATTGATGTCATCGCTGCTGTCTTTGTGGATTCGGGATGGCCGCACTTTTTGGAATCATCGCCCACCGCCGATTACCATTTTCACTGCTTCATGAAGGCGCGCAATTTTTCCAACTTTTCAAAAACTTTCTAATCTCCATGCATCTTGGGCCGTGCTTTTTTTCTCTCAGGAATTCAGATCCCTCTGCTTTGGTTCTGACATCCCATCAACGGGGACTGTTACTCGACCGCTCATATTCATTCATTAGCGCCTGGCCGGGACCATCTCGATCTCGATTTGTACGTTATCGACTGCAAATTAAAATGCGATCGATCCTGATAGCGTTCACTCAATCATGCAACGATATTCAACCACTGACGATTACCGTCTTCTTATATAGCTCCTCTATAAAAAATAACCGTCCACTGCCAGTCGCCATGGCCTTCTATCACTGCTGATTGCGATAACTAATCACCTTTAAGACCTTCGCGGCATTGATTTGCTGGACAAAAGAAAACGTTCTGTTAAAAAAGGAGGCCGCAAAGTGTATCTCGTGAAGTCTTGGTCCAGGGAAAGTGGAGATTGGCTCATGCTTTACTCCGAGCTAAACTAGGGATACGGGGACAGCTTAGCTTATAAAGGTTACTAATCCTGCCCTGGTAGTCCACAAAGCATTATCAAGTAAAAGCCTGTACCTCTAAAGATTCATCTATTTCTTCAGTATCACTTAAAAAAGAGAAAGCCAAAACAATGACTCAACAGTCAGGGCAGTCAGAGGAATAATGGTTGACACCCCACAAGCAATGCAGAAAGCTCATCCTTCTTACTGTATCTAAAGTATCTACAGTTCGTTGTTAGACTAAAGGCATTCCACCTTTCGAATGACATGGAAGGTCCCCAGAGTTCTAGAAAAATCATCGGAGCTTTAGCGTCAAGTCGATCATATAGCCCCAGTCTTCTACCTTACCAATAAATTTTCAATAATAAGCTCAGTCAGCGAAAAACGACGACCCCGAATTAGTCTGGTGCCAATTCCATGGATGAATCCATTCTGAATGGCAAGGTACATATTGGTGTCTAAACCTCGGATCACTCACTCATCTTAAGCGTTAAGCTACCAAAAAGGTTCAACGTTCCTCAAGTTCAACCAACGCCCTTCATGGAAAGATTTTGGTTTTTTTTAGCCGACTATTTCTGACAACTAAGAAAAAGTTAAGTCACCGATAAAATATTAACCCAGTGGGATGGTCATGGTGAGGTTGGCTGATAGCTACCGAGTTAAAGCGCAGCCCACTTTAATTTTTTTGTTTGGTCAGTTGAATTAGCTTACACTCTAGCGGTGAAACTGGCTTCCAGCAACGATATAGCCAAGAATAAGGCAAGCATCCTGGAAGGTTTTCCTGGAGAGTTTAACACGTTCCAGATGAGATAATAACATCTGGTCCTTGCAAAGGCTAACACAGCAAGAGGTCAACCTAGCATTTGCTTAGCTAAATCGAGGCACGACTGCCAAGAAGCAGAAAGCAAGATCAGCGGAGTCCCAAAGTCTCCACTGAGAGGCATGTTCAAGTTGCCAGTGCATGCTCGGGCCAAGAGATCAGCCTTATAGTTGTCAGGGATATCCTTATGCCGTGTCACCCATCAAATTTTAATCAAAAAGTTGTTAGATGCCACCGTAGACGAGGTCAAGCAATCTCTTACACTCTCACTTCGCTGTGGCTTAGCTTGGGGCTTTTATATCGGTCAGACTTCTGAGTAAATGCTAAATTCTCTAATATTAACATTGGCGGATAGCATCCCATCTACGGCATTCTTTATAGCGGCGAACAACGCTGCAGTTATGCAATAATCGGTCAACTTAAGTTTTTGACTGAAACCGAGCTCATGGCAGTCTAATCCACCCTCAAGTCTTCCATTTAGCCTTGATCTATCCAGAAATAGGTTAGCCAGACACCCGCCACATAAATCCTCATCCTAAACCTCCTTTGCACTCATCAAAGCAGTGAATGTGGCACCAGGAGCCGAGGCCGGAGCACAGTAATCTGTCTTGCCAGGAATGAAGTCGATATCGGTAGTAATACTTGAGTTCACGTGTTATACCCAAGGACCCCGCTTGTCTACCAAACATCGCTAATCAATTCACTGATTTAATCTTTTTAACCGCAAAAAAAATTTTCTAGTATGCTTCATCAGACCAGAACTAAATAGAAGAGAATCGGCTTGATGACCATATCGTACAATCGATGTGCCACCCTTGGATGGAGTCACCATTGTTTTCCAGTTAACCCTCGACAGCAGTACAAAGCCACCGAAACATTCCTAGCTCCGTCCAAAACCATCCCAAGACACGTGGTCTTAGAAGGGTGGTCTAAGTTTGGGAACATTGTACCCGCACGTTAATCGAATGAGCACCGTTTTACTAGGGTTTTCAGCTTATCTGCATGACTCGTATCACCTTGAAAAATGTCCCTCTGTTCACTTAGAAATTTCGCCCTGGCAAAATATTGCTGGGTCATCGGCATAGGTAACCCCCCCCCCCCCCCCCCCCCCCCCGTCAGGGTCCGGACGCAGATTTTTCATTACCTCTGACCCGAAGCAAGGATGAAAAACTACCCCCCTGTGGCGTACTGTTTCTCATTTTCGTCTGTCGTTACTCCGCCCACTCTGTTGCTACTTTTCTGCCACTCGATAATCTGCTTATGAATTCTTCCAGAGTCGATTCTGCTCCCAGTCTTGTGAGGGCCCTTTCAACATTGGTGGGACATTACTTAGTGCTCCTTCGATGTTGATGAAGGCACCCAGTACAAGTATTTGCTCTGGAGGTACTTCTCTATCAGTAAAGAAACCGAATGACGTACCAACAATATTCGTTTACACAAGAACATGCAAATTGAAGAATATATACAAAATGGTTGCATACTTCAAGGCGCGAATTTTCCTTCTGCTTCTTCTCTTCGAGGTTTTACTATAGGAGCAGGGCCTCAGTTTGTGTTATTGCTCTCCAAAATTTCTGTCGTTACTCCGCCCACTCTGTTGCTACTTTTCTGCCACTCGATAATCTGCTTATGAATTCTTCCAGAGTCGATTCTGCTCCCAGTCTTGTGAGGGCCCTTTCAACATTGGTGGGACATTACTTAATGCTCCTTCGATGTTGATGAAGGCACCCAGTACAAGTATTTGCTCTGGAGGTACTTCTCTATCAGTAAAGAAACCGAATGACGTACCAACAATATTCGTTTACACAAGAACATGCAAATTGAAGAATATATACAAAATGGTTGCATACTTCAAGGCGCGAATTTTCCTTCTGCTTCTTCTCTTCGAGGTTTTACTATAGGAGCAGGGCTTCAGTTTGTGTTATTGCTCTCCAAAATTTGTGTAGCACATTGTTAGTATACTACTGTAAACTTTTCACTCTATATACTGAAATTGGTGCATCAAAGTATGCCATAAATTTGCCAAAAGCACACTTAGAATTATAGCTGCAACAAAATGCAAACTACGTAAAATTAAAAGTTTTCTACAGGCCCAGCATTTAGTTGCATAACACTTCAAAACTTCTGTCGGTATGAATGCTATTGCTCAATCTTGTTAGAAAATTTGAATTTCTCACCTAGTGTTGCGCCTTAAAGTATGCCACATGACTTAGATAGGCGCATACATTCTGGCATGCATACATTTTGGCTTATAAGAAGTTGCTTGCAGTACGATTTACCAAAGGTTTAGTATGTCATACAAAATTTCACAAAATGTGACTGAAATAAAAATGTTGTTTCGGCTTTTATTGAGGAGACAAAAGCGATGACTAACAGTTTATTAACAGGAAAACAGGCATTAAAAGCATTAATAGCTTCCTTAAGTATGTGCTACAACTACTTATACGCTCTGCATATCATTCATGGATTTCGAGTGGCATCGATTCGTTTCGGTTTCTATTCTGCATAAAGGTACTTTACTTCTGACTCTCATTATCTACAAGCAGCGTGTTCTGATATGATTTAGCTCAAAATTTCACTGAAATTTATTTAAAATGTTTTCTCACGCCCTTCCTCTTCCTTCCTACATGTATCTCATACTCCCACTATTTGCCTCGCATCCCCGCTTTTCCTACGCTTTCATCCTGCTCTTTTCCGACTTACTCTGACGTACTCTGTCTAACTGCCATCGCAAACCCAGTTTGTAACCCGCACTCACTTTCACTATCACTCTCACTTCCCATCCGTTTCAGAGTCCTTCCACCCCCAACACGTACACACACTTAATAGCGACCGTACCAGCACTCGATGCTGAATATTGGAAGAGCCGATTTGTTTAACAAAGTTGCTGAATCTGATGAATTGTCATTGCTGAATTTAGGCATATTGTTATTGTTGTTATTGTTGTAGCGATAGGGACACCCACGAAGACCTTGGGTAGTGTTATCGCCTTTGATGGTCCTTTTCCGGATGCGGATCCCGTACGTTCCGGTAATAAGCACCATTAAGGTATTAGCCCGACCATCTCGGGAACGATTTGGTATGAAACGGGATTCGCCACGGGTAGGTGAGGGTGACAATGGGGTTGGTAAAGCTATATATACCCCTTGAATCAATCTGGTATTTTAGTCGCCTCTTACGACAGGCGTACCATCCGTACAAACAACCCATTTCAAAATAGTTCTAAAAAGTGCATGCTTCAAAGAGCATCCGGGGTTAAATACCCGGTTTTTAAAAGGTTCCTGCATCCGTAAACAGTACTCGGATCCGAAGAAGTACCAGGTTACGAAAAAGTGAACGATTTTTAGAAAGTAGCCGGATCCGACAAGTACCCGATTCTAAAAAAGTACGCGGTTCTGAAAAGTACCCGGTCCCAAAAAACTACCTGCTTTTAAATCGTACCCTGATTCAAAAAATTAATTGGTTCTTGAAAGGTACCCTAAAATACCCAGTTCTAAAAAAACACAAAACCAAAAAAATGTCACGGATCCGAAAAAGCTCCCATTTTTGTAAAACGAACCGGGTCCGTGAAACTACCCGTTTTAAAAAGTATCCAGACCAAAAAAGTACCTCGTTCCGAAAAGTACACGTATCCGAAAGGTACCCTGATCCAAAAAATTAATCATCTATAAAAAGGTGACCAGATTGAAAAAATGCTGGTTCTAAAAAAGCACGCAAATCTGAAAAACTACACGGACCCAAAAAGTTCCCGCTTCTGAAAAAGTAACAGGATTTGAAACCGAATGAAAAAGGAGCTAAGGTTCTAAACAAGACCAATTTTTTCTCCAATCCTCTTGATCACGCTTAACATTTCATCAAATTAATTAATTAAGTCGTTATGGAGTTGAGTGACATACACACGTATGCAAGAAATTAACCACAGATAAGAACTTTACTAAAAGAAGGGTTTTCATAATCAATTCAAAGGAAGCTTTTGTCGCATGTATCATGAAAATGGTTCCTACGGTATTGATGGCTGTATCTGCAAAAAAACGGCCCAAAAGGTTAGGGAACTGCTCCTTGAGTGATTAATGCGGCTTTCGTTCGAACGATTTGAATTAAAGGCCAACCCTCAGGGCTGCAAAATTTAAGCTTGATGCTTTGTGATGAAAAATGTAAACGGTCGGTCTTTCACATATGCCTTTAAATCGGTCGCTACTTCTCGACTTTCGCAGTTCTACTTACTATATGGGATATAACTGCCGGAGCAAAATAAAGCACCTACAGAAGATTCGAGGACAATGTGGTAACAAAAATAATGACAATGTAACAAAAGCGTTGCCAAAGCCGGATATTGTGGTTGAGGCTGGTTGTGGTTTTGCAGTAAAATTGTTATTGCTCACGCCGCTAATGTAGTTGTTGTAAATGCTGCAGACATTTTAACGGGGCGTTTTAGGTACATTGCGTATATACTCTGTTGCTAACTAAAAGAGTTAGCGCTTTCAGCAGACCTTTATCATTGCATTATTTTATGACTACAGCCTGTAAGTATGCAACGAAAATTTACTGCCGACGATAGTTAAAATTGGCTGAGCGAATTGCTTTGTAGAGTGTGTATAATAAAGTGCAAAGTGAAGTGCGGGAACGTTCGTATATGAGAAAGTGTAGAGTGTCGTTGTGCTATGGGTGTATGCGTTTATATAGAGATATATGTGCGTGGCTTGGTAACGTACTCTATCAGCGGTGCGGCATTGTCACCATTTAAGCATGAAATTGTTGGACTGATAACATGCTTATACATAAATGCACTTCAATGCACATATATTAACAAAAATATATGTTCAACTTTCTTCTACACATACATATAAACATACATATTTACCGCCATTATACTCACATCAACACAGCATTGTGGTATGCGCTTAAAGCAGACTTTTAGGCGCCATGACAACATTGATGCTATTGATGATGATGATGCTGCTGTAGCATTTGCGCATTAAATGCGTTTGTGGCTACTCCAACACACATACACAAACATTTATCTTTTATAGATATATATACTTATATAGTATTTTACTATTACGCAATCAATAACAATGCAGACATTGCAACGGATGTTGACACACATAAATTCGCTTTTATATGCTGCCGCACGACTAACAAAAACAACAAAACATTTGGCTAGCTGCGGTGACGAGTGGTTAGTTGTTAGTGAGAAGCGCATATGAGTAGTGACATAGTAAGTAGCTTAGTAGGCGGCCCCTCAAAGTGGGACTAGGCAACTATTTTGCATGTTACCGAGCGTTAGCTTTTGAAACACTAAATCAGCATAAATTTTGATTTTAATCTGTGTGTGGGTGTAACGGACGAGGTTTGGTGTTTTCATTGTGCTATATTAAACTTCTAAATTTGATGCATACTTTTAGGTGAAATTAAAAATTCGAAATATTTATTTATTTAGTTTGGCAAGGAATATTGTTATGAAAGCAGACCGATTGGTTCATTTCGATGCACGGCAATTTAGATCTACTGTGATCGACCTTTCGCCTATTACTGTATGTGGATGCTTTTAATCTACCGATTTAGTCTTTTTTATTCCATATTACCTCCTTGCCAGAGCGGCGCATTCGCAGATAGTATGAACCGGCATTTCTTCCATCGACAGACTTATGTGCCGGATAGATTTAACTCACTTGTGTGATATGGGCTTTCAATCCAGTGTTGTTTGGACTGCTTTGTTTTCCTCTAACTTATGGTTTCTCTGGTGTGTGCCTTTGAGGGTCCTTAAAAGCGCTCTGGACCATAGAATGTTGATATAGTACCCTACGTGGCTAGGTAGTCTGCTCGCTCTTTACCTTCATGTCCCCAATGCTTAGGAACCCAACCTAACAAGAGCTTGTTTTTGGCTACCAGGTCTTTTAGAACTACAATTCAATTTTTCACTAACCTAAAAGTAGTTGTGTAAGACTGGAATGCACGCAAGGGTAATGAGCTTCATCGTAGACATTATCTACCGCAAACTTCTGTTGCATGGATTTCTGACTGAAGACTAGTGGAGTGGCATCCGTATGGTATCGGTTTGTTGAAGTTCGGCCTATTGATACCAGCTACCGTTTTTCCATCATCAAGTTTCTATCCATCCGTGAGCCAGAGCTCTGAGTCAGAGTCAGTTTTGTATTCCGTTTTTGGCAAAGTGTTCTGTCCACAGTGTACAGTGTAGGATTTAGTATGCATACCCCTATTACTTTCGTATGCTCTTTTGCCATCTTTATCTCAGACTGGTTAAATTAAAAGTGTACTAGATTCCCTCATTTTCAGTTGAAACACCTACAGCTCCGTTAGTATTGGGAAGGACCCCCCCCCCTCCCCCCTCGAAGCTAGCGGCATCCAAAAGAGGCTACAGACAGCGCGACTCCCTTTCATGCTATTTTCCCTCTCAACGAACTAAACTGGAAATAAATTTTGTATCTTTCCTGCTCTTCTTGACCTGAATAGAATGGGAGAGCTGATCTATTTTGCCCTTAGTGCTCAATCTACATTATCCTGCAAGGTACTTAAGGTCTTCAATTCTGTTCGTGAATATTACGTAATTCAATGAGCAGTACGTTTCAGCTCCCTTAGAAATCTATTTGGCTCGTTTCGTTCGTCTTTTCAGAGAGAACTTCAAAATCTTTATTGGAACTGACCGTAAAAATTGGAAAAACTTACAATTTTCGAGTTTGCCGCTTGATCTAGATTAAGCAGATAGGCTCTCTATCAAAATAAAGTCAATAAAAGCATGGGGTAAGTATCTGAATATCTATAAGTTGTTTTAGCAGAAGCAGCACCATTATACTTCCGGACGGTCGAGGCGACAACTACGCGCTCTACTCTTATAACGGAGCTTCTCTGCTTGTGTGGTTGCTCAGTAGATTTGTGAGTTAAGCACTAACTAAACCAGCTCATATACGTTATTCATATTGAAGCAATGATGCTGGCATAGATGTTTTTCTCAACCACCGAGCGTGACAGATTGCTGGATACTTCTATGACTCTATCAGAGGTCTCTTGTTTTTCACACAGTCAGCTGAGAAATCCATACTTCAATAAACTTCTCCTCTGAACCTCATTTTCAATATTTTTCTTTCCCTTTCCCTTCAAAAGCGATGCATCGCAGTATTCTCTTACTTAACTTCAAAATAGAACTCTAGCGCTTCCAACCTCATTTTCCCTTTCTAGTTTCTAACTAACTTGATAAGTTAAGTAGCCCGTGTTCATTTACAGCTCGTTTACAATTTTTGCCCCTATTTGTCATTACTTTTTGTTATCCATTTTCACATTTAATTTCTCTTGTTAGAGTCCAGAAGTTAATTCTAATGGTTTTACATTGCACTTACATTAAGTTAGGGACAAGTTGTGCTAGTTATGTGTGGATGTGAGTGTATATGTGTGCTAACCCTGCAAGTTTTTCTGTTAAAAGGTTGTAAAAATGTTTTAGCTTCTAAAAAGGAATCAAAAGCAACGATAGCCAGGCATGCTCATCCAGTAGCTCACAGCAATAACGCTACCGCTGGTCGGGACTCTCTTGCAAGACAGGGTTTTTTAACGCCGAAAGCTTTAACAACAAGCATTGCTTCAACGACATCAGCAGCCCAGCTATGGTTTGATGTTTTTTCCAGATTTCACGGAGTAGTCACAGTATATGGAGTAGGTCATCCAATAATAGCCATCTCTCTCAGGGACTATCAGTTGCTAGTTGTTTTTATTTTGATGTACGTTTGTATTCAAGCTCTAAATAAGGGTGATAGTCAAATCTATTGATTCGGCGAAGTGTTTCGATCGCCGATAGCTGGTACATCACAATGACCCACTATGGACCTTAATATAGGACAGGAAAGGTTATTTCTCCGTCCAGTCCTTATAACTTAACGTCGGCAGCTGGAGAATGGAGAATAGAGTTATTATAAGCGGGGTCGCCCCTTGACAGTGGTTTTGCAACAACTCTTAGCGTATTCCAGCGGAGTCGGGATAAAATATGTAGGCCCGTCCTGCCAATTTGTAGGAAAAAATTAATTTCAGGTTATTATCGCCGAGTCACCGGTTATTGTTTTCTTATACCCTTGTCACCGAAGGCTTAGAGAAGTGTCACCGAATTGATATTGAAGTTTTATCGGTATCTATTCGATAACACAAATACTACAAAACGAAAACTTTTTGATATTAAATTGATAACATTCCTATAAAAAAAGTACCACACCAATAACAAATTGATAACTATTTGATAACCAAATGATAACAAACCGATAAAAATCATTAATATGATGAAAGCAAAACGATAACAGCAAGATAACAAATCGAAACTTTTCGATAACAAACTGATTCGTTTTTAAAAGCAAATCGATAACTTTTCGAAAAACAGCCGATTCATTTTCGTTAAAAAATCGGTAACTTTTCGATAACAAACTGATACGTTTTTAAAAGTAAATCGCTAACTTTTCGAAAAACAACCGATTCATTTTCGATAAAAAATCTTTAACTTTTCGTTAACAAATCCATAATATGAAACCGATAACTTTTTGTATCCCTTAATTCTTCGGTAGCAATCGTTAAATTTTTGATAACAGATCGATATTTTTTTTATAACAAATCAATAACGTTTCGATATAAAGTCGATAACTTTTCGATAACAAATCTACAACCTTTTAGTAAAAAATCTATAACTAGCTGATAAAAATATAAAATATCATCGCGATCAATAATGAATAATGATGATGAGAAAAAGTTATGAAACCTCGATAACTTTTCGAAAACAAATCGATGAATTTTTGGTGACATTTCGATATTTTTTTGATAAATTACCGCTACATTTTTGATTATATATATGTATATAGTTTTCGATACCAACTCGAATTTCCTTTAATTCTGAAGTGAACAATGTGTTTTGCTGTAGGGTTATTGACAGTTTTGTAGTTGTTCTATTGGTTATAGTTTTCTGCCATAAAGCGTTCAGATTTTCTTACTCTAGTATAAACAGCATCCGCAGTAGTACTGTAAGTCTTCGCAGTCCAGCCTGTAACCACCATGCAAGTGTTGCCGTTCTGCTTTTGTTACGCCCTCCTGTCGCTCCTTAGCTACTACGATTTTATCATTCAGCTGCTGAACATTTTTTGTATATCACCAGTTGCCCTGAATCCGCCTGTTCCTGCTATAACTCAACGATGTGCCCCTTTCAGTTGCTCTGCTGTTTTCGCTGGTGGCTACTGCCACTCTTGGCTACCATAGGGTAGCTCACTGCCCATGCGGCATATGAACATAAGCCAGACCACCTCCCTCGTTCGCTTCACCTGAAGAACACAAATTTGGTTATTGAGGAGTGGATACTTAGACGTGCAAACCGGTAACAATTAAGGACACGCCTTGGTGTGAAATTGAATTCATGTTTCTGAAAATTGTTGGATATTTGGACGGCTGGGATCTCTTTCCTACTCGCTCATATATCCGGGGACAAAGTCATGAAAAAGCAGCGAGTAGGAGAACAGTCGATAAAGCAAAGCTGGTGATTCACAGTCCATCGGACTTTAATAATTTTTTTCAATAGGTCCCCACACTAACAGAGTTATGCTCAGGAAAATAAGAGAAAACTTCATGAGTATACCTTTGTGCCTTTGATATGGCAGATGAAATTTCTGAACCTATTCACCTAGAAAGCAAGCAAACAGCTTGGCGCACTATGGTCAGAGTAAGTACGCTCTAAGCCCACGGAAAATACTTAATTTTTTTTAGAGATCCATGTCTGGATCTATGGGAGGAGGAGAGAGATTAAAACATCCATATTCTCTACACGATGTAGAAAATATGTGTAAGTTGAGTAGTTTAATGGACTACTTCAATGGTCTAAAGGGGTGCATGCTCCAACATAGAGATAACTACTTTCAAAGCTGGGTCCGCGAGCTTCGCGTGTAGCGTGAAATAATATTTTAAGCTCACAAAAACAAGCCCAGTGGTTTAAGTTAAACTAAAATAAATGTTTGATAGTAAATCGATAATTTTTGGGCAATAAATCGATAACTTTGTGATAATGTATCGATAATTTTTGAAAAATAATAGATAATTTTTGATATGAAATCTTTAGATTTTCTAATAACAAATCGATAACTTTTTGATCAAAAAATCTATAAATTTTTAATAGCAAATCGGTAGTTTTTTCGATAAAAAATCGATAATTTTTTGATAACATAGCTTTGAATTTTCGATTACCGGTCGAAAACTTTTCCATAATAAATCGATAACATTTTGATTATAAAACAATAAGTCGTAGATAAAAAACGGTAACTGAATGATAACCTTCGTTATCGATAGCAAATGTTTAATACATCGATAAAGGATAGCTCCTGTAAAAAGGGTTTAAAATACAAATAACAATCAGATAACTCATTGATAAGAAATGGATAACAAGCTCACAAATCGTCGTTAACAAAACGATAACTCATCGATAACTTTGATAACAAATTGATAGTAGGCCTTGCTTTGCCTCAATTTGCTGTCTGATTTCACTCATATCAACTCTGGTACGTACATCGTTCCCACATCACGCTTTTTTCTTTATTCCCCCTACAGTATGGCACTTCCAAAGTCTATACCTACGTTTACACTTACCTTACGCTTACATTATACATTCTTCCATATCACATACCGTGAGCAAAGATGTTTTCACCTCAAAAACTTGTCTGATATTTATGTCAGAGTGGCCATTTCTTTATGAGCCTTTCGTGTAACCAAATAATGTTGCCTTCTGGCTCGGCAACCTAAGTTTGCTGAACACCCCTGCATTTGCGTAGATTTATGCAAAGATGTAGATGTAGATGCAAAGGTTAGTAGTTAAAAGGGTAGTTGAGTTAGCTAACGCCCTTTCAGACTTTTTCGAGTTTACATCATCTTTTCCTCTACTAGGCGCTTTTATCGTGGGTACAGGTCACATTAACCAACTTGTGGACCAACTATGTATGCGCTTATGTTACTAGTGCTTCAGGTCAGATGTTGTTCCCCTTAACAGTTAGTTGGTTGACAGTTGATTATCGTAGTTGTTGTACTCGTCGTTGCTGCTGACTGACTAACTGCAATACCGTTAGTTTACTCTGGTGGCAACTACTTGAAAAGTGAATTAGTGCAGTGTGCCAATGTTGCAACATGACTGCACATTAAATGACCTTAAAATAACTTCAAACATTTTACCAAAGTGACACACTAGCGGACTGATGGAGGGAGAGGGATATGAAAAATTGTGTAAAAAAAAATCATTACATACATTTAGTTAGGTAGTTAGTTGATTGGAAAAAGTTTGTCTCGAATATGGTACAACTTAACAAAATTAGGTGAATGTGTTGGAGGGGAGAAAGTTTTTAAAAAGTCATAAAATATTCAGTTTGTATGGAGTATAAAATAAGCTTGTGAATACGGGTTCGTTTTGAAAGCGGGTTTGAGCCAAAATTTGTCCTTAACTTTTGAAATTTTTTTTTTATGTTATGAAGTTGACACATGCTCAAGTATTACCAGCGGAATCGAAAGCACTTATGCAGTGATAAGCTGGATGGTGCCTTAATAGGCGGGGGGAATGTCGAAGACTTAAAAGGAGATTGGTAGATGGTTCAAATTACCTAAAACACTGACATGATTGGTTGGCAATGGATGACGGAATCGGCAGCAAAACAATTGATGCATCGGTACGAGGTGCGCCGATATATTATCGGTGGATTGGCGAATGGTGCGCCAAAATTGCTGCTGTAGCAATATATACCTTCCCCGAAGAATTTGGGGAGTTTCATCGATGTTGTTACATATAGATCTGGTACGTTTCGATAACAAGCATCATTAAGGTACAAGTTCGACCAACTCGAGAACTATTATCGTTACTTTAACTTTAAGTTTTACTCTTTCTCCTAAATACAAGGCGCGATATACCTCCGAAGAGATTTAGTCCGGGCTTCACTATCAATTTGGGTCGCTCCTTTTAATTTTTCCACAAATTGGCGGAACTTCGCCTACATGTCTTATGCCCATTCCGAACGGCAACTGCAAGACAGATGAGTTTTCACTGAAAACATTTTCATACAGAAATACACTCGAAGTATCTCCCAATATCTGGGGAATGGCGACTAGGCTAAGAAAAACTTTTTCCTAACTGAAAAAATATGTTTCAAAATTTTTGATGTTGCTTTTTGCGATACGTAAACCCAGAATCTTCGGTGGGCTAGGCGGGGCACGCTATTATTTTACTTTTATAAGTAGTCACTCTTATTCTCACATTATCTATTACTCTTGCTATTTTTCTAACTCTTTCTCTACCTCTTACACTTACTCCTACTCTTACCTTGCTATTACACTTTCTCTTACTATTGCGTTTACTTTAACTCGTATTCTTCTTCTTACTGTTACTTATACTTTTACTCTTATTCTTTTTCTTACTCTTACTTATATTTTTACTCTTGGTCTTGCTCTTACTTTTACTATTAACCTACATGTTACTCGTATTCTTACCCTTACTCTTATTTTTACTTGTAAGCCTACTAAAACACTTTACTCTAACTTTTATTATTTCACTTGTTTTTGCTCTTGTTCATACTCTTGCTGTTAGTATTTCTCTTACCTTTACTTGTTCCTTAAATTTGACACTTATTCTTACTCCTGCTCTAATTCTTACATTTATTTACCCTGGCTTTCACTCTTGTCCATGCACTTCCCCTTTTTCTTACACTACTAATAATATAACTGTTATTTTTCTTTTCTTCTACTCTCATTATACCTCTCGCAATGTTACTCTTATTTTCACTGTTAGTTCTACTCTAGCTATTACTTTTCACTCCTCATTTTAACTTTTAAATTTACTTGCTATTATATTACGCCTACTCTAACTTTTACTCTTGGATTAAAGCGTGCTATTAATCATAATCTTATTCTTACCCTAACTCTCTCTCTCTCTTCCCTTTCCTTCTTTTTTTCTCTTACCCCCCTATGTTTTCCTGCCCTTCCCTCCTCCTTGCTCTTCTAATCCATCTTCCATGCCTTTTCTGTATTCATGCTTTGGTCTTTTTCCTTAGCTGTCCTTTTTTCCTTTCTCTTAGACTTCGATTACATTGTCCTCTTCCACCTCTATTTGCCCTTTCTCTACAATCTTACCTTTCTTTTTCATTCACAGCTCTCCCTCCTGTATGCACACCTACATCTACTTCAACTTGTTGCAGAGGTTTAGATTGAAGAACCCGGCCCTGTGAATAACTGCCGAAGCAAACGGGAATAACTTATTTAACATTCAGGTTCACCTACCTATGCGCTAAAGGCACATTGTTTTTGTTTGTAGCGCGGACTACAGATCTAGAAGTGTAAATTCTTCTGTGATCTCTTCTGGAACCTAGAAATACTTTATCGTATTAAAGTTTTAGCTGCTCTACTCAAGAGCACATTTAACCCGCTCACAGGGGAGGTATTTCATACACATCGTAGTCGTAGTATAATTCCCTTTGCATTACTCTCTCTAATATTTAAAAAATAAAACATATTCCGCCCTCCCTACCTACATTTGCTTGTTTTGCTACTTCTAGCTTTAGCTAACTTCAAAAAATTATCCATTCCATTCATATTAGGAACGTTTTCGAAAATTTGTCACTAAAGTCTCTAATTTAATTTGCCCAAAACAAATTGCCACTTTGAAAACAACGAAACTTTTGCATGAATTTACGTAAACGACAGTTGAACATATACATAGACAGGTAGACAGAGAGCAGAAAAGGCAAGCACTCATATTCATACAACAAACAATACGAAGAGAGAAACTGTAGAATCCGAAAATCAGCTGATTAGTACTTTTTTAATATGATTTGACAGCTCAACTGCCAGCGCAGACTGATTTTGACATTTACAACGATTTACAAAACAAATTACATGGAATTTTTATTTATGTTTGCATGTATGTAACCGCTCTGCCACCTTGTCCAACTAGTAGAGAGATCACTCCAACCTTTTCCTAGTTTAGAATTATACTAGCTCTAAAGATTCCTTTCAGTAAGTGGATCCTTGGTATACACAGTCTCACAGCACACATTTAGCGCCATCTAGGAAAGAGTCGGCTATATCAGTTTTATTCCCCTTATTGATCAGAAATGTTAGAATTTAAGAGAAATGGCTTTTTCTATTTTCCCATATGACTTAACCAAAACATCGTCAATTCAAATTCGTCCTTCTTCTGTGGCTAATTGGGACTAAATATGTTTTTGTCAGCACTTCGTACCAATTTATGCATTAAGATAACATGAACATGAAGAAGAACAGTGCGAGCAAAATGAAGAAAACTTACATAAAATAAAAAATTTGGCAATAAAACAATGAAATATTTACTACTAAAACTTGCTAAACACCAGTATCAGTTGGTTGCTACTGCAAATTTATCACGAACAAAAAAAAAGAAAAAACAATTGAATTAAATACCTACAACAATAGTAAGAATTGTTGAAAAGTATTTACAAATATATGCACAATAACAAAAACGAAGAAAAGTTTTCAGTTGACTTGAGCAACATTCGCAAAAACACAATTCGCTCTTAATCCTTTCCCTCGTATTCTCTTCATGCGCACACTTTCCCACGAAAATTTCATTGCAGCATACTAAAAACTGATTGTTGTTGTTGGATATATTTATTGTTATTCAAGCTTTTAGTGTTTTTGCACTTCTGCAGCGCATAGATCAGTGGTGCACAACGCGGGGGAGCTTCGAAGGCAAACGCATTTTTTTTTTTTCGTAGTAGTACGTGTGAACATGGAGAAAATATGAGCATGGAAATCACGCATGAGATGCTTACTGCTTGAAGTACAAGCTAAAACTGATTGAATGTTTCCTTTACTGAAAGCCCCGTTACATAAGCAGTTTTTCATATATGTAGATGCGTTTTACTCAATCTTATGCATTATGAAATGATTGCACGTATTTTTATGGAGAACGGTAGATTGAGCGACACTGGCACCATCTGACATGAAAAATTAGTCAACTCCCAAAAATTGTGGCACGCAAAGCATAAGAAGAAAAATTTGACATTTTTTTTGGCTAAGGGTGCTGTCACACTTTGCAAGTAAAATTATTTTTTCAACTCGTTGGTAAATTTTCTAACATTTTTCGCAATTAAGAACTGCAATATAATAAATGAATACGACACAAAATACTTTCTCGAAACTTTGTATGTGAATGGGCATGGCGAAATAAACTTCAATTGCCAAGTCTGAAGTTCCTTCGTATTTATAAACGCAACATTTTGAGGTCTCTTAAGCTAGCCCAACCTTTTCAGCCCAATCAAAAAACGAGACCGTACTAAATTGCACAACATTTATTACTAATTTAGTACCGATTAATTAAATTTATTACCCTTGTATTTTAAAAAATATCGAGGGTTGGGCTAGCTTAAGTTTAAGCCAGCCCAACCCATATGCACAATCAAAAAAAGAGACCGTACTAAACTGCAAAACATTTATTACTAATTTAGTACCGGTTAATTAAATTTATTACCCTTGTATTTTAAAAAATATCGAGGGTTGGGCTAGCTTAAGTTTAAGCCAGCCCAACCCATATGCACAATCAAAAAACGAGACCGTACTAAACTGCAAAACATTTATTACTAATTTAGTACCGGTTAATTAAATTTATTACCCTTGTATTTTAAAAAATATAGAGGGTTGGGCTAGCTTAAGTTTAAGCCAGCCCAACCCATATGCACAATCAAAAAACGAGACCGTACTAAATTGCACAACATTTATTACTAATTTAGTACCGATTAATTAAATTTATTACCCTTGTATTTTAAAAAATATCGAGGGTTGGGCTAGCTTAAGTTTAAGCCAGCCCAACCCATATGCACAATCAAAAAACGAAACCGTACTAAACTGCTCAACATTTATTACTAATTTAGTACCGGTTAATTAAATTTATTACCCTTGTATTTTAAAAAATATCGAGGGTTGGGCTAGCTTAAGTTTAAGCCAGCCCAACCCATATGCACAATCAAAAAACGAGACCGTACTAAACTGCAAAACATTTATTACTAATTTAGTACCGGTTAATTAAATTTATTACCCTTGTATTTTAAAAAATATAGAGGGTTGGGCTAGCTTAAGTTTAAGCCAGCCCAACCCATATGCACAATCAAAAAACGAGACCGTACTAAATTGCACAACATTTATTACTAATTTAGTACCGATTAATTAAATTTATTACCCTTGTATTTTAAAAAATATCGAGGGTTGGGCTAGCTTAAGTTTAAGCCAGCCCAACCCATATGCACAATCAAAAAACGAGACCGTACTAAACTGCAAAACATTTATTACTAGTTTAGTACCGGCTAATTAAATTTATTACCCTTGTATTTTAAAAAATATCGAGGGTTGGGCTAGCTTAAGTTTAAGCCAACCCAACTAATATGCACAATCAAAAAACGAGACCGTACTAAACTGCAAAACATTTATTACTAATTTAGTACCGGTTAATTAAATTTATTACCCTTGTATTTTAAAAAATATAGAGGGTTGGGCTAGCTTAAGTTTAAGCCAACCCAACCCATATGCACAATCAAAAAACGAGACCGTACTAAACTGCAAAACATTTATTACTAATTTAGTACCGGTTAATTAAATTTATTACCCTTGTATTTTAAAAAATATCGAGGGTTGGGCTAGCTTAAGTTTAAGCCAGCCCAACCCATATGCACAATCAAAAAACGAGACCGTACTAAACTGCAAAACATTTATTACTAATTTAGTACCGGTTAATTAAATTTATTACCCTTGTATTTTAAAAAATATCGAGGGTTGGGCTAGCTTAAGTTTAAGCCAGCCCAACCCATATGCACAATCAAAAAACGAGACCGTACTAAACTGCAAAACATTTATTACTAGTTTAGTACCGGCTAATTAAATTTATTACCCTTGTATTTTAAAAAATATCGAGGGTTGGGCTAGCTTAGGTTTAAGCCAGCCCAACCCACATGCACAATTAAAAACGAGACCGTACTAAACTGCAAAACATTTATTACTAATTTAGTACCGGTAAATTAAATTTATTACCCTTGTTTTTTAAAAAATATCGAGGGTTGGGCTAGCTTAAATTTAAGCCAACCCAACCCATATGCACAATCAAAAAACGAGACCGTACTAAATTGCACAACATTTATTACTAATTTAGTACCGGTTAATGAAATTTATTACAAGCCAACCCAACCCATATGCACAATCAAAAAACGGGACCGTACTAAACTGCAAAACATTTATTACTAATTTAGTACCGGTTAATTAAATTTATTACCCTTGTATTTTAAAAAATATCGAGGGTTGGGCTAGCTTAAATTTAAGCCAACCCAACCCATATTCACAATCAAAAAACGAGACCGTACTAAACTGCAAAACATTTATTACTAATTTTTAATGAAATTTATTACTCTTTTATTTTAAAAAATATCGAGGGTTGGGCTAGCTTAAGTTTAAGCCAGCCCAACCCATATGCACAATCAAAAAACGAGACCGTACTAAATTGCACAACATTTATTACTAATTTAGTACCGGTTAATGAAATTTATTACTCTTTTATTTTAAAAAATATCAAGCGTTGGGCTAGCTTAAGTTTAAGCATCGATATTTTTTAAAATACAAGGGTAATAAATTTAATTAACCGGTACTAAATTAATAATAAATGTTTTGCAGTTTAGTACGGTCTCGTTTTTTGATTGTGCATATGGGTTGAGCTGGCTTAAATTTAAGCTAGCCCAACCCTCGATATTTTTTAAAATACAAGGGTAATAAATTTAATTAACCGGTACTAAATTAGTAATAAATGTTTTGCAGTTTAGTACGGTCTCGTTTTTTGATTGTGCATATGGGTTGGGTTGGCTTAAACTTAAGCTAGCCCAACCCTCGATATTTTTTAAAATACAAGGGTAATAAATTTAATTAACCGGTACTAAATTAGTAATAAATGTTTTGCAGTTTAGTACGGTCTCGTTTTTTGATTGTGCATATGGGTTGGGCTGGCTTAAACTTAAGCTAGCCCAACCCTCGATATTTTTTAAAATACAAGGGTAATAAATTTAATTAACCGGTACTAAATTAGTAATAAATGTTGAGCAGTTTAGTACGGTCTCGTTTTTTGATTGTGCATATGGGTTGGGCTGGCTTAAACTTAAGCTAGCCCAACCCTCGATATTTTTTAAAATACAAGGGTAATAAATTTAATTAATCGGTACTAAATTAGTAATAAATGTTGTGCAATTTAGTACGGTCTCGTTTTTTGATTGGGCTGAAAAGGTTGGGCTAGCTTAAGAGACCTAACATTTTGGTTGATTGTGGCAATGTTACTGGAATGCATAAGCTTGTGAAAATTTTCATTGTGTCATGGCCTTGAGTCTCTATCGGTGCGCTCACACGAAATGTACCTGAAGGCCGAATAGCTTTCCGAAGCTCAACGAAGCGTTCGAGTGCATCACTGGCATATAAGTATGTTTTTTTAAATTTTCCTCCATGCAATCGTTGTTGTACAAATTTGCCCTTCTTCTTCTAGTTCTACAACTCATTTTCTATTCCATTCGCTTTATTCGTATTCACATTTTCAAATAAAGTTAACATTGCAAATTACTCAATTCGTATTTAGCCAAAGTTTTCAACACGTTGGTTCCGCCTTCTACGGCAAATTAAATTTTCATACTGCAACAAAACAGCCAACAACAAGGCGTTAACAAAACAACAACATTATTATTATATTAATTACTTTAAAGTTGTTGTTGTTCAAACTGCTGCTTGATTTTACGGGTGTAACTTGAATGACATTTGCAAAATGCAATATTAAATTTTTCAAGCTGTGGTTATTGTATTTACTTGAAAGTATTTGTTGTTATATTATGATGTGGATCTGAATATTTAACGAGAATCTACGTAAATTTTTTGTATTTTCTATAAATTAGGTCATTCGTTTCGGCACTTTGAAATTAAATTTATATTTGATAAAGTAGCTGACCCTGCAGACATTGCTCTGCCTTAACTTTGGTCAAGCTGTATAACTTTTACGAAGTTTTTATGTTTAACTCTCCCACCTCTCTCCTCCCTTTATTTCGCTTATTCGCTTATATATATGACTAGAGTACTTGGCAGACTTTCTTATGCCCGAAAATTGGTTTAGCATCTTTTAAAAAATTTTACCTCACTTCCCCTCTTTAAACTTTATCCCATGCTTCTTCTACTTTGCCATTCACATTTTTTTTTTATTCTTGTCCGTCCCTTATCACATTTATCTCTTTCCCTCTCCTCAACGTATTCTCAATCCAACTACCGCTGCCACTCCCACTCTCTTTCTCAGTTCCACTCTTACTCCCACTTTTACCCTCACTCTTACTTCGACTTCCACTCCCACAAACACTCCGACTCCCACTCCAATTTCCACTTCCCGTCACTCATACACCCCCACTCCCTCTCGCCCCAATTCACTCACAAATGTAATGTGGAATACCTGCTACACCTGCCCGGTAAAATCTCTACGTTTAACAAATCTTTAAGAGCACTCTCCTGCCTGCATCTCTGCGATCGTCTACTTTCTCAATAAACAGACGCATTTCTCATATTGTAGCTTCTGAAAAACAAATTTTGTATCCCTCCACTTCTTAATATTTTATCCCTGTCTCTTCTTCATATTTTCCCCCATTCACTTTCTCGATTATTCTCAATCCTCTTCCCACTTAATTCTTTTACCTCAACTTCTCTATATTTTTCTCCATCTCTTTCCATTCTCAAGGTTCCCCTCCCTCCAATTCTTCCCTCGCCCTTTTTCTATTTCCTAGCTCCACTTTCTTTCCTCTCACCCTCTTGGGACTAAAGAGTTTCTTAAATATAAACAGGGTCAAAGAGCAAATCCAAGCAAATCTCGCTATAAATTAGATTTTTTGGAATAAGTCAATATTTTCTAGATAGTCGACTTACTAGCCTCTAGTCGCACTAATGAGTTCCGACTATTTTCCATAGCCAGGCATATTATCTCTCTCGCTACTGAACAATGAATAGTGAGTTAAATTCTTACTCCGATTACCTGAGCGCTACTAAAGTTTTTATAGGGACACTAGCAGATATTCTTTTGCCTCAAGTTTGGTTTTTCTACATGACATTTAAAGCTTGTTAACTCTTACTATCCCTCTCTCTGGCTCCCTTTCACACTCCTGCTCCTTCACTCTACTTCCCCGCCCCCTTTCTGAGCTCCTCCCTTTCATTTTCTCTCTACAACTCTTACTTCCTCTTCGTCTTTGTCATTTACATCCTCTCTCATCGACTCCCACTATCTCTTTAATTTCTATTTCGTTTAACTCTATATCTTTTTTCTCGCTTTCTCTTTCTCTCTAGTTTCCTTTCTCTCGTTACCTCTATTTACATTTACACATCTAGTAGCTCGCTGTCTAAGAACAAAAGTAGGCGATATATAAAATCGCACCATAAACTAAATTGTTTCGCATAGATCGGTCCGTAGTCCACTATTGGGATAAAAATGTCCTATTGTCGATTTAGGCGCCACTATTTCGAATGCGCCTTTCTCAGCGCTCCCTTCCATGTTGTATCTATGTACATATTTCCCTACAAACGTACGTAAGGTAGCTATCCTTTCACGTAATTTGCTTTTATTCGACAAAGTAATGTTGTGAAACTCTCTCGCTGAACGCGTGATTGATCGTTTGGTTTACAGCGAACAAACACAAAACTGCTATTTTTTTATTTACTCCCTTTTTATGTGATTTTTGTTTGAACAATTTACGTGATATCTGAAAGAAATTTATCCTTTCTTTGATGTTCAACGAAAGTTACTATATTTAAGTTTAAGAAAGTTTTCAGTAAACAATTTCATAATTCTTCCTTCACATTCAACTGAAAGTAATAGCGGCTGCCATGCATAGCGAGGTTTGATATCAATTGCTGCTCCTTTTTACTATTTGATCTAATTCAACATGTATGTGTGTATGTTTCGTGTAGTATGCTGCTCTCGCTGACAGCGTTTTTGAACGTTTGGTTGATAGCGATCAAATACGCATATCGATTTTTTTATACTCAGTTGAGCAGAGCTCACAAAGTATATTAACTTTGATTGGATAACGGTTGGTTGCACAGGTATAAAGGAATCGAGATAGTTATAGACTTCCATATATCAAAATCATCAGTATCGAAAAAAAATTTGATTGAGCCATGTCCGTCCGTCCGTCCGTCCGTCTGTCTGTTAACACGATAACTTGAGTAAATTTTGAGGTATCTTGATGAAATTTGGTATGTAGGTTCCTGGGCACTCATCTCAGACCGCTATTTAAAATGAACGATGTCGGACTATAACCACGCCCACTTTTTCGATATCGAAAATTTCGAAAATTGAAAAAGTGCGATAATTCATTACCTAATACGGATTAAGCGATGAAAATTGGTAGGTGAGTTGAACTTATGACGCAGAATAGAAAACTAGTAAAATTTTGGACAACGGGCGTGGCACCGCCTACTTTTAAAAGAAGGTAATTTAGAAGTTTTGCAAGCTGTAATTTGGCAGTCGTGGAAGATATCATGATTTAGCAGGAACGTTACTCCTATTACTATATGTATGTTTAATAAAAATTTGCAAAATCGGAGAACGACCACGCCCACTTTAAAAAAAAAATTTTTTTTAAGTTAAATTTTAACAAAAAATTCAATATCTCTACAGTATATAAGTAAATTATGTCAACATTCGACTCCAGTAATGATATGGTGCAATAAAATACAAAAATAAAAGAAAATTTCAAAATGGGCGTGGCTCCGCCCTTTTTCATTTAATTTGTCTAGGATACTTTTAATGCCATAAATCGAACAAAAATTTACCAATCCTTGTGAAATTTTGTAGGGGCTTAGATTCTAGGACGATAACTTGTTTCTGTGAAAAAGGACGAAATCGGGTGAAGTCTCGCCCAGTTTTTATACACAGTGGACTGTCTGTCCTTCCGCTCGGCCTTTAACACGATAACTTGAACAAAAATCGATATATCTTTACTAAACGCAGTTCTCGTACTTATCTGAACTCACTTTGTATTGGTGTAAAAAATGGACGAAATCCGACTATGACCACGCCCACTTTTTCGATATCGAAAGTTACGAAAAATTAAAAAAACGCCATAATTCTATACCAAATACGAAAAAAGGGATGAAACATGGTAATTGGATTAGTTTATTGACACATAATATACCTTTAGAAAAAACTTTGTAAAATGGGTGTGACACCTACCATATTAAGTAGAAGTAAATGAAAAAGTTCTGCAGGGCGAAATCAAGGGATTTGAATCTTGGCAGGAATACCGTTGGTGGTATTACATATATAAATAAATTAGCGGTACCCGACAGATGATGTTCTGGGTCACCCTGGTCTACATTTTGTTCGATATCTCGAAAACGCCTTCACATATACAACTACCACCACTCCCTTTTAAAACCCTCATTAATACCTTTAATTTGATACCCATATCGTACAAACAAATTCTAGGGTCAGCCCTGGTCCACCTTTATGGCGATATCCCTAAATGGCGTTCACCTATAGAACTATTACCCACTCCCTCTTGAAATACTCTTTAATACCTTCCATTTGATACACATGTCATACAAACACATTCCAGGGTTACCCTAGGTTCATTTTCCTACATGGTGATTTTCCCTTATTTGGTCTCCATAGCTCTCAACTGAGTATGTAATGTTCGGTTACACCCGAACTTAGCCTTCCTTACTTGTTTAATTATCTTTTTGCAAGAATTTTGGAAATAGTAGGAAATTCTCTACAACCTTTTTTATAATGTTGAATTTAAATTTCATTAACAATATTGCACAATATTTTGTTGCAACATATTTGAATATACAAATAAAGTAGCTGAAAGAGGGGAACAAGATGGAAAAGTATGTGTAAGCAGAGGGAAAATAATGAAGTAGGTCTCACCACTGAATAAATAATCAAAAAATTGCAAGATTGCGCAATATTTTGTTGCAACATATTTCGATATACAAATAAAATAGAAGTAAGAAGGTAAGAAACTGGAAAAATATATGTAAAGGGAAAATAATGATGTACCTAGACAGAAAAAAAGTTTATAAATCCTGAGCATATAATCAAAAAATTTACAATTTTCTACATCATTGCATATAAGCCTTAATACTCATACTTCAATACTAAGCGAGAGAAAAGGACTAGGTAGAACACGGTGAACAAAGAGGCAATGGGAACGAATGACGCTTTGAAAGTTTTCAAAAACTTTACAAAGCACGCAAATAAATTGTTCATTTATTTAGCTCTAACATAAATGATTACAGAAAGTGCTGTAAACTAAGAATAGGGAGACGAAAAATACGTAGAAGCAGAAGCAACAAACGAGAATAATTAAAACTTGTAAAAAATGAACTTGATGCAACTTAATATAAAATGCATACATATGTATGTATAAGACTCTATGCAATAAATGCGAATAGTTTTGGATGAATCCGGGATAAGTCGCAAAGTAGTATGCGGTTCAGACAGTTTTGAGCATTTTCAAAGCCGAAGTTATCGCCATAAGCCGGTGTGCAGAGATAATTCCACAACGGCGATACACAAATGAGAGAATTGTTATACTCAGCGACAGTCAGCAGGCCGTCCTCAAGGCAATATCTTCAGTTAAGGTTAAATCATCAACAGTCCTTGAGTGCGTGGAATCGCTTGAGGCTAATAACATGTTTCGTTTGGCTTCGGTACCTGGCCACAAAAGACAGGTGGAAATGAGTATGTGGACGGAATGACAAGGAAGGCCACGGCCAAAAAGCCAATAGAGACTGATTCCATCATAGCGATGGGATCACACTCTATAAGCGAACAGATCAGGCAAAAGGAAACATGTCGCAGAGAACAGCATTGTCACGAAAGTTCAGGACTACGGCAAAGAAAAGGCACTAATAGGAGGATGCAACTCAAAGCGTTATAAAGCCATTATTAACCTCTCAAAAATCACCCTAAATAACCACATACACAAACTGGGTATATGGTCCAATAGCCTCTGTCGCTTCTGTGAGAGCGAGGATGAAGCGGCAGAACACATACTGCTCGAGAAAAAGATTAAGCATCTTTGCATCATTAAAATTAGATAGTAGACACATACACTTTCTAAAGTCGAGCACCATTCTGGAATTCCTCAGAGAACTCCTTTTAGAAGAGCTGCTGTGAAAAGTGTGAGGGTACAATAGACCAATAGGTCGCACTGCATAACCTCACATTAATCTATTTATCTATCTACCTAGCCAGTTTTGATCTTTTTGTATGGGTTGGAGTGATCCCTTTCATTTGAGCATGTCCTATATATAGACTGATCCTCTTTGTACCCCTACTGGCACTTTCGGACAGGTCGCGTTCTAAATTCTTACTCATTATATCCCCAATTGCAGGAAATATTTCCTATATAATTCGTTTCAAATCCATACATTTTTTTATTTTGCCTGTTTCGTTGCCGTTCTTTATTGTTCTTTGAAATTGGCTACAGACTATCCACAACTTTTAGAAGGGACTAACTTACTGACTTAATTGACGCTTAACCAGTTGAGTGGCTATGACCATCAAACGTTGGGCTAACTGGCGCCAGTTGATCTTACTAAGGTAAGTTTAATCGTTTTCGACATGGCCCTTCCAGTGGATTGGAACCACCCTCTTCCTCTGCTTTCATTGGCGTGTTTTTGTATGAATTGTCAGATATCAGGGTCATGCTTTTGCACAATAAAGCAGGAAGGGTACGACAAGTTACTTGTAGAGCATGATATTCGCTTCATAGAGGTGGGAGACAAAATTACCAAAGTTAATGGGGCACTTATGGCGAATAATGCCTAACATTGGTGGTCCGAGCGAAGCTACCCGTCAGCTTTGTTCACAGTAACCAGCTCGATAATGCTTACACAGAACCAGTGTGGTGCGGATCAAAGATATATATTAGCAGATTACCGAATGGAGCTATAAAAACAGCAAGTGCCTATCGAACGGTGTCCGACGACGCGATCCTAGTCATAACCCGGAAAGTCCCAGTGCACTTACTCGCAAGCGAAATGGTCGATCTGTATGACACTAATATCAAGCGACCATCTGAAGACGCCAAGAAAAGAGCAAGGTCGCTAACAATAGCTAAGTGGGGAGAACGGTGGGAGGCTTCGAGTAAAAGGCGTTTGACCTTCACGTTAGTTTGGGACGTAGCTCAATAGAATGAGCTGAAGCACGGCGAACTGAACTACCATCTCACGCAGATACTGAGTAGACATGGCAGTTTCAAAGATTATTTATGGAAGCGTAGGATAGAGGAAAATTCTCTTTGCCCAATGTACACCACGGAGTTAGGAAACGCAGAACACGTCATGTTCCACTGCCCCCGTTTTCACGAAGACAGACTCACCTTGCATAAAGTTTTTAGGGAGGAACCTACCACGAGAAATTTAGTACCACAAATGTGCAACAGGAAGGAATGCTGGACTGCACTGAGCAAAATGGCTTTTATAGTCACGACGCGTGCCTGATGGATGCTGAGAGAGCGCAGAGAAATACGCAGGTGAATCAGTGGCGACTAAATCGACACTCAGGTTAAATAGCGGGAACCTGGATACAGGGACAACAGTAGGCTCTTAAAAAATGAGCTATGTGGAACGCCAACATGAAGTAATGCGAAGGTGGTACCGGAGTGAGCGACGGTTCCAAAACTGGGGCTGTTTTTAGACTATGGACACACGGTTGTGTTGCGACGGCAGCACTTATGGTGCACTAGGCATTTTTCAGCCCTCCCTCAACGAGAAAGAGCATGATATTCGTTTGCCAAGGGATAACTTTAAATTACGCCTAGTCCAAAGTAGCATTTATTGTCAAGAGTTTCGAAATTATGACTGTCACCAGAGACGTGGTTGCCAAGCCGCAAGTACGCCTACTATTTGCTTGAAGGCCGCAGTTACTTCGTTGCCAAAAATTTATGTACAAACTCCCTCTAGAGCTTCTGTAATTAAGCTACATTATTCAAAACCTTGAAAAAAATAAAACAAAATGGTTGGCAAGTATTAAGTGCAAATAAGTGTTGCAAGTACTACACAGAATAAAAACTTGCAACAAACTCAGCTATCACTCAAGTGTCTGTCAGTATACAATTTTTAGGTGGCACCCCAATGCCGTATTGTTGTTGTTATGGCATTTAATTACTCAGTATATTATGGTTGGCAGAAATGAAGCAGCCAGAATTTGTGAGAGCGAAGCATTTGAAAGAGCACCAAAGCTTTAACAATTTTCATTTTATGTTTGGGGTCGCAATAAATATTGCTTTGAGGGTAGAACGAAAGTGCAGAGAAATTTCATAAAAAAAAATTGGAATTGCAAAATGGTTTAAAGAAGGGGAAACAGAGTTTGATATTTAGTAATGCGAAGCTCTATGTAGTATATGTTCGTACCATATGTCTCGTCATGATTTGGTAGATATTTGCTTCACCCTCCGCGTCTTTGCTACATGAATTCAATTAATATCCTAGCGCATTTAAAGGCACGCATGAGTAAGCGTCACCTACCCATAAGAGCTTCGATGTTGCGAAAATAGGGGACATTTTGTACAAAACGGTCTGCAAAAGATATTGATGAGCAAACTGGTGACTACTGTTGTTGTTGTTGTTATAGCAGTACTTCAGCTATATTGGATAAAAGCGCACCCATGTCTTTTGTTGTTGTTGTAGCGATAAGGAAACTTCCTTGGGGAGCGTTACCCTGCAAAAATCGCGAGTACTCCATGACTGGACCATATACTCCAGCTTCGCATTACATCAGAGTAATCCATGGAGTACCCAGTCCAATAAACATCGTGTAGTGATTACAATCGTTAAAAACGAGCATTGATCGGCTTACAATGTGTTCGTGTAGAAACATGAGTTGGTCCATTGCTGCATTACAGTGGAGTATAATGGTAAGTACTCCAGTAGACCACATGATCCAACGATTTTTGCAGGGTATCGATGTTGATGGTTCTTTTCAGATCTGGTACGTTCCGGTACCACCCCCTAGATCCATGAAGAGTTCGAGGTCGCAAGAACTTCGGTTGTTAATGAACACTGCGGTACAAGATTTAGTATATTTACCCATCATAACATGAAAAAAATCTTAAATCTCATACAGTTTTGGTATGCGTCATCAACCCGACCATTACTTGCTCCGTTGTGGGAGTTTTAATATTGTCTAGCTAGCTCCTATATAGGATTTTTCTGAACTCTGCTGTTTGACTAGAGCATTCGACGTTCGCACAGAAGGTTTTCCATTGCACTATTTCTGCTCGGATAATATTCCGTATAGTCCCAGCTTGCTTTGTATTGCGCCTATCTTGATTTCTTACAAATATCCCTCTCTTGTTCTCAAAAATGATCTGGCTCATGGTGATTGCTTTTATCCAACTGGAACGTAGTGACAAACCTCAGCCTTAGGGGTCAAGTTTCGTATATGCTAATTCTGTAGTTTCAGTCATTCCGTTGCCCATGGATTTGAGGCTTTGGTGGTTTTTGTTCTGAAAAAATAAAAATGGAAAAAGAACTTAAGAGCCCTCATCTAGAATGGAACATTCTGAAATACACTCTCCTTGAGAATGTAAGACGCGATAACCTCCGAAGAGATTTGAGGCCGACCTTCTTCTTGAGAATACTTCGTGAAATCTTAAGACAGTGAAGCCTCTATAGTAAAGTTCAAAACAATTCATTAATATTCCTGACCTCGTATAGGATAAATACTTCGATCACTAAAGTCAACTATACTGCTACTTTCATGAGCTCGCTAAATGGTCTATAGCATTTTTCATATTTCTAATTAAAATTCTTACCAGTCCTTCGAGCACGCTAACGATTTGCATCATGCCCGGCTACTCCATATTATGTACTCCCCCCTTGTTTTGCTTTATTTGTTACACATCAATTATTTTGCAAATACTATGAAACCAAGCATGTATATGTATTTACAAACACATACACATGCGTCAATCAGTAAGCAATTTGTTCATGCATCAAGAACGACCAAACAAGAGCGATAGGAGAACAGATTAGGCATAAACCCAATGAATCAACCCATCGATAAATGAAAAACCACCAACGACCAAAAGCTATCAGTGACTGGAACGAAAATGTAATCCAGAAAATTCTACAATTGCAAAAACAAAAATAAACAATTTGAAAGTAAATAGCACGTGGGTATAACAACAAACAAACTGACCGAGGTATCTCAACGCTGTGAGCAGACGAGTCGAAAGTGAGTCGAGTTTTCAAACAAATGGGTTGTGAGTGCGATGACTTTGAAGGGTGATGTTTTTGAGTTTGGTTAAAGCTTATAAAGTTCAAGTGCGCTTTAAAGATTTATATTTTTGTTATTGCGGGCGAAAAAGTGACGGAGGTGAATCAAGTGTGCCCGCGTCTCAACTTTGTTTGGTTGTGTTGATGTTGTGCGCGCGCAAAATTGCCTAAAATCAAATTAAAAATTCCACCAATAGACCAACAGCGGAACGAAGGCTATGCAAGGATGCCGCAGAACAATATAAAACCTCATATGTGTATACAAATATGAATAAACAGGGGTGTAGTCTAGGTACCCCAACATGGGTTTTAAAACTTGATGTGTAAATATCGTAATCAATATCGACCAGTTATCGGTTTGTTATTGAAGCTTTATGAATTTTCTATCCATAGAAAAGGGTACAAATGTGTTACCGATTTCCTAACAATGAGCTATTGGCATCGATTTGTAATCGGCTTATCTATCGAAAAGTAACCAATATTTTATCACAGAGTTATCTATACATTATCGATTTGTTATCAATAAGTTATCGATATATTATCGAAAATCTATCGAGTTACAATGAAAAAGTAAAAGAAAGTAAAAGAAATGTTTGTCGAAAAGTTATCGATATGTTAACACAAAGTTATCGAAAAGTAATCGATTTAATACCAAAAAGTTATCCATTTGTTATCGCAGTATTTCCAATTTGTTATCGATGACATATCGGCTTTTTATGAAACAGTTACCGAAGAAACTGTAAAATAAAGTCGATAAGAAATCTGTAATCCGTCCTTTGACAAGCCAGTAATTAACTGGCGCCCGGTAATTAACTGTCGCCCGGACCGGCTAATTATTATATAAGGGGCCTCTTCCCTGAGCGAAACAAATTTTCTTAAGTAATAAATATGCTCTTAACGTGAGTACCTGCCTCGTAGGTTTAACCTCACGGTATCAAAACACTCGGATCTAATAGCATGATCAATGGCCAAAGTATCGGCTCCACGTTCCTAACCTAAACACTTCGCAGCCGTATCTGTGGTATAAAATTATCTTGTAATCGAGTGTACAATCACATGCAAGGCAACTTTACCTAAGGTTCAATTACAATTCTATTCCAATTTGCTGCATCACTTCTGACGCTTGGGACACCACCAGATATATGATACAATTCCATAATTTTAATACAAGTATTAAGGTGTATGAAAACCCTTTTAAATGAGATTAGAACCTTGTCAGCAAAACGAAAAGTCCGTACGCTGCAGAATAACTACATCGACGTCATCTGTTCAAATCCTCGGCCTCTTGACAAGGCGTTGTATCTTATCAATACATCTTCATTAAAAATGGCTACTAATCACATTTACTCAAGCTCAGATGGCTATATTGAAGCCTAACGCAGTTTCAAAAAATTAAAAAAAAAATAGTGAGCACAAGTCCACTCACAAGACGAAAGGTATCTGCCTAGCTAACATTTATTCAAACCTTTACTTAACAGGCATATTCCTGGGTCACAATTTAGGAATGTGAGCAACTTTTCCCTTGACCTTCTGCAGAATACTTAGTCTTTGAAATATCTATGCTTAGGTTAGTAAATAGGGAGTATACCCTCGCGTGCGGACCAACGGAAAACTTTATTGCGATCTTCAGCGAAGAAGAGACTACTTAACTTCATATAGTATGCTTTATTCTCAACTTCTCCTAAAGTGAACTCATTGCCTTAATGAAAAAACCAAAATGTGATATGAAACCACAATCCCCGCAATTGATCCCAATCCTCAAGGCAGGAGATATGACCTTGCATTTCCCGCCTTGCTGATCCCCACCGTCCAGTTTTTATTGACTGTGATAGGGTCATGCAAGCGATGCACGTGCCCGCATTGCTCCGTTTCAAGTAAACACTACTCCAGGATTGGATGGCCTGATTAGTAAGTATCACTAAGTAGATAGCGACACAATCGTCTACTATGGTATTTGGATCGCCCCTTTCGATCGGTATACCTACCGCGGGCATATTCTTGACCCCTTACCCGAAGGGAGAATCACAGGTCCTCCTGGCAATCTTCTTCTACGATGATTGGTGATTGAACTCCAAGAGCTCGCCCGGTGTTAGCCATGTCTCTCATAGACTACCGCTACAATGTCAAGTTAAAGACTTGTTGTTTTTTCCGGACATCACTGATTCGTTCACGTAGCATCATGAGGACCGTGTTATTGTCGCGATAGATCTTAGTCTTTGTCTTTATATTTTAAATTTTTGGTAAGTCAACGACTCTAATTCTCCCTATATGTATACGCCCATGTAGCTCCATTCATACACATGTTAAGCATAGGGTAGTGAGATTCAAAAAGATTGAAAATGCTGTACGGCGGTCATAATTTCCCTCACCAACAATTTCGAAATTCTACCACATGCCTCGTTGAACCACGAAGTGCTCAAACGTATGGAAAGTAGAAAATTGTTAATTTTAGTCGATTTCCCTTAACTTTCGCCTTTTTTCTAAAGCTTGTAATTAAATCCTTGTACAACTCAATAATGGCCGCAAAGCACTAGAATGGAGTTTTGGCAAATAAATTAAATTTTAACACTTGGAAATTTGCACACGCCATTACAATTCGTAATATAGACTATCAAGGGTTGCAAACTCATGCTCATATATATATTTGGGTTCGCTTACCTATGCTTGTGGCAATATTTGCTGCCAATTTGTTGTCAGCCTAGGGAAGGTTATTTTGATAGTACTTGAAATTGTATGAGCACCTGTGCCAAAATAGCGAGTTTTTAATTTTTGGGGGAGAGAAAAGAGATGGTATGTAGCCAAGCGGACTGGTTATCTAGTTCCCCCTCACTAAATAAATGTAATTAACACAGCTGTAAATCAATTATTTGTTTTCTCTTAAAATCAAAAAGAAAGCTTATCTCATTATAATACAACCAAGATTTTCTAACTAAGGTTTTCTAACTAAGAAGCCTATGTAAGTAAATAAAAGAGAGCAACAAAGGTGGAAAGGAGAAATAGACACAGAGAGATAGAGTTAGAAGAAGATAGAGATAAAGGCGGTGACGTAGAGAGCTAGGGAGAAATGTAGTCAGAGGGGGAGCGAGAAACTAATGAAAAACAAGTAAGGAAGGTTAAGTTCGGGTGTAACCGAACATTACATACTCAGTTGAGAGCTATGGTGACAACATAAGGGAAAATAACCATGTAGGAAAATGAACCGAGGGAAACCCTGGAATGTGTTTGTATGACATGTGTAGCAAACGAAAGGCATTAAAGAGTATTTTATGAGGGAGTGGGCCATAGTTCTATAGGTGGACGCCATTTAGGGATATAGCCATAAAGGTGGATCAGGGTTGACTCTAGAATGCGTTTGTACGATATGGGTATCAAATGAAAGGTATTAATGAGTATTTTAAAAGGGCGTGGACCTAAGTACTATAGATGGACGCCTTTTCGAGATAGCGCCGTAAAGATGGACCAGGGGTGACTCTAGAATGCGTTTGTACGATATGGGTATCAAATGAAAGGTGTTAATGAGCATTTTAAAAGGGAGTAATCCTTAGTTCCATAGGTGGACGCCGTTTCGAGATATCGCCATAAAGGTGGGCCAGGGGTGACTCTAGAATTCGTTTGTATGATATGGGTATCAAATGAAAGGTGTTAATGATTATTTTAAAAGGGCGTGGGGCTTAGTTCTATAGGTGGACGCATTTTCGAGGTATCGCAATAAACGTGGACCAGGGGTGACTCTAGACTTTGTTTGTACGATATGGGTATCAAATGAAAGGTGTTAATGAGTATTTTAAAAGGGATTGGCCTTCGTTTTATAGGTGTTCGCCTTTTCGAGATATCGCCATAAAGGTGGACCAGGGGTGACTTTAGAATTCGTTTGTATGATATGGGTATCAAATGAAAGGTGTTAATGATTATTTTAAAAGGGAGTAATCCTTAGTTCCATAGGTGGACGCCGTTTCGAGATATCGCCATAAAGGTGGACCAGGGGTGACCCTAGAATTCGTTTGTGCAATATGGGTATCAAACGAAAGGAGTTAATGAGTACTTTAAGAGGGAGTGGGCCTTTCTGGACCAGGGGTGACTCTAGAATTTGTTTGTACGATATGGGTATCAAATGAAAGGTGTTAATGAGTATTTTTAAAAGGAAGTGGGCCTTCGTTCTATAGGTGTTCGCCTTTTCGAAATATCGCCATAAAGGTGGACCAGGGGTGACTCTAGAATGAGTTTGTACGATATGGGTATCAAATTAAAGGTATTAATGAGAGTTTTAAAAGGGAGTGGTGGTAGTTGTATATGTGAAGGCGTTTTCCAGATATCGACCAAAATGTGGACCAGGGTGACCCAGAACATCATCTGTTGGATACCGCTAATTTATTTATATATGTAATACCTTCCAAGATTTTAAGGGTTTTTTATTTCGCCCTGCAGAACTTTTTCATTTTCTTCTACTTAATATGGTAGGTGTCACAATCATTTTATAAAGTTTTTTCTAAAGTTATATTTCTCGTCAATAAAACAATCCAATTGCCTTACCATATTTCATCCCTTTTTTCGTATTTGGTATAGAATTATGGCATTTTTTTCATTTTTCGTAATTTTCGATATGGAAAAAGTGGGCGTGGTCATAGTCGGATTTCGTTCATTTTTCATACCAAGATAAAGTGAGTTCAGATAAGTACGTGAACTGAGTTTAGTAAAGATATATCGATTTTTGCTCAAGTTATCGTGTTAACGGCCATGCGGAAGGACAGACGGACGACTGTGTATAAAAACTGGGCGTGGCATCAACCGATTTCGCCCATTTTCACAGAAACCAGTTAACGCCATAAAATCTATGCCCCTACAAAATTTCAAAAGGATTGGTTAATTTTTGTTCGACTTATGGCGTTAAAAGTATCCTAGACAAATTAAATGAAAAAGGGCGGAGCCACGCCCATTTTTAAATTTTCTTTTATTTTTGTATTTTGTTGCACCATATCAATACTGGAGTTGAATCTTGACATAATTTACTTATATACTGTAAAGATATTAAATTTTTTGTTAAAATTTTACTTTTAAAAAAATTTTTTTTAAAAGTGGGCGTGGTCCTTCTCCGATTTTGCTAATTTTTATTGAGCGTACATATAATAATAAGAGTAACGTTCCTGCCAAATTTCATCATGATATCTTCAACGACTGCCAAATTACAGCTTGCAAAATTTTAAATTACCTTCTTTTAAAAGTGGGCGGTGGCACGCCCATTGTCCAAAATTTTACTAATTTTCTATTTTGCGTCATAAGTTCAACTCATCTACCAAGTTTCGTCGCTTTATCGGTCTTTTGTAATGAATTATCGCACTTTTTCGGTTTTTCGAAATTTTCGGTATCGAAAAAGTGGGCGTGGTTATAGTCCGATATCGTTCATTTTAAATAGCGATCTGAGATGAGTGCTCAGGAACCTACATACCAAATTTCATCAAGATACCTCAAAATTTACTCAAGTTATCGTGTTAACGGACGGACGGACGGACGGACGGACGGACGGACATGGCTCAATCAAATTTTTTTTCGATCCCGATTATTTTGATATATGGAAGTCTATATCTATCTCGATTCCTTTATATATGTACAACCAACCGTTATCCAATCAAACTTAATATACTCTGTGAGCTCTGCTCAACTGAGTATAAAAACGGTGGGAGAAAGAGAAACATAAAGGGAGAAAGGGGACGAAAAAAGCAAAGAGAGGCGATTGAGAGAAAAGACAAGGGGTAGGGGAAAGAGGAGAAGGGGAATTAGGAAATAAAACCCACTTAAAAGTCTTGCAGAAAAATTAAGGTTAAGGCAGGTACAATCTGAAAGCTTTTTACAGTAGACACGATTAAAAAAATAAAGTTAATGTTATATTGGCAGATACCAGAAGTTTTCTGTGTACGGTGGCGACAAACGCGTGGTAGATTGGAGCGTTATTGTGAGGTTAAGTAGGCAAAGAGATGCCTATTTAAATAGAAAAAAAGTGAGTCACAATGGCGTGAGTACGAGTTGTTGTTGTTGTTGTAGCAGTGCTTCGCCCCATCCTATAGGTGCGACCGATCACAAATTGTCATCAGTCCAATGAAACTTGCAGTTTCAGCAGTGCGGAAAATAGTGAGAGGGGTGTTAGAAGCGTTGGTTCCACATTACAATTTAAGAGATTGTTGGTGTCATGGTTTAGTTTCGGCACCCGACTATGACGAAGTGAGATCGGCAATATCCCGGCTAAGGAATCACAAGGCGTCAGACAACGACGGATTACCCGCCGAGCTGTGCCGGCACGGAGGCGAAGAGTTGGTAAAGAGCACGGAATCAATCTGCTTAATATCGCGTATAATGTTTTATCTAGTATGCTGTGCGAAATACAATGCACTGATTGGGCCTTGTCAGTGCGGCTTTAGATATAGTAAAGCTACTATCGACCAGATCTTCACAATGGGGCAGATCCTGGAAAACACTAGCTATAAGAGAACCGACACTCATCACCTTTTGGTCGACTTCGAAGCAGCATTTGGAAGCTCGAAAAGAAGGCTGTGCGAAATGACGTTGAACAAAATCACATGCTCCGTAAAGATTGGGAAATACCTCTCATGGCATTTGACAAGGCAAATCCTTTTCATGCGATTTCTTTAATATAATTCTGGAGCAGATAATTCTAGCAGCAGAACTAAATCTTGATGGTACAATCTTTAATAAGAGCCTGTAATAATTAGCATATTGTAGCATTATACGGCATACCCACTGTAATGTAGCAATATGCTCCATACCCACTGTAACACACTTGCAATAATACGCATCATGAGCTCCAAATATATTTTAGTAATAATCATATTACAACATTTTCCAACATAAATTATTGAACTAACCCAGACGGTTAACTAACTTCAATGGAATGCCGAATATGAAACCCTTATCCGTTCCCAGCCAATAAATTGCTTAGTACATACAAACCATTATGGGAACCAACTAAAAAGTACTCGCATCGATATGCCAACAGGCGTACAAACTTACAAACTTACGTGTATGCATAGCCTTAACCAGAGTACTCACATTGATCTGCCGACGTTGCTAAATAACATATACAAAACTACATGTATAGAGTCAAGCATACTAAACTACATGTATGCAAAGTCTGTATACAAACATACATGTTCTCATACCCCATTTTCAATGTACATATTTTTAGTTATTAGTATTAAGATATTTATGAATGTATAGGTTAAGTAAATTACTATATAAGACAAAGAATTTATTGAATAAACAGAGATTTAATGTTTGCACATCGAAGTCGCAACTTCTTTTAATTTCCAAACTTTTTAATATGCTGATGATGTTGATATTATTGGAGTTAACATACACACCATGAGTTCTGACTTCACTGGCTGAGGTTATTTAGCCAAAAAAGAAGGACTTGTGATAAATGAGAACAAGATGAAGTACTTGCTGTCACCCAAGAAAGAATAGGCGTATTCGCGCCTTGGCAGCCATGTCAATGTTGACAGATATAAAATCAAGACTGTGGGAGATTTCATCTATCCGGAACGAGGATTAGCAGCAAAAACAATGCCAGCTTAGAAATCAAACGAAGAATAACTCTAACCAACAAGTACTACTTCGGACTGAATAGACAATTGAGAATTAAAGTTCTCTCCCGACGAACAAAAACCGAATCATCGACGGTGTCGAGAGAAGAAGAAATGAATCTTGGAGTATTCGAGAGAAAAGATCGTCTCTCCGGAAGATTTATGGTACATCCCTTAGTGCCGACGGCGAGTATCGAAGGAGGTATAATGATGAGCTGTATGAGCTTTACACAGATATGGTGATGCGAATAAAACTCCAAATGCTACGCCGGCTAGGTCATCATATGCGAATGGACAAAGATGTTCCGCCCAAAAAAGTGTTTGAGACGACACCGTAGTTTGGGGACAGCGTAAGATAATCCATCTTTACTGAGTTGGGTGTGGCTGGTGAAAAAAGATTTGGGCTTCTTTGGTGCTGCAAATTGGCGTCAGTTTTGGCGAAACAGAGATAGCAAACTGTTAAGAAACGGCAAAAAAAAGCTTAGACAGTTAAGCGCCAATTAATGATGATGATGACTACAAGTTTTCTAAGGCCGCCCAATATTACATTACGAAATCTACTTTGGCGGCACTGATTGCGCTCAGAATGCACTGAAGAAGTTAGCCGTGTTACGTTGCTAAATGCATATATACTAGAGATATACGCCGCCGATTTGGGTCGCTTTTCGCACTCCGCCGCCGAAAGTCAAAAATATCGGCGCGGCGGCGGCGGTGGCGGCGTCCGGCGCCTTAGTATATTTTTTACTCGTTTAAGACTGTTTAGGCGATTTATTGTTCAGTTCTAAAATTGGTCGGATATGGTCGAAAGTGGTATGAACGGATGCGCATCACTGCCAGTTATAAGAATCTAATTGTTAAATTTAACTCTTTCTAACTGTTCAAAAGTTATTTAAAACAGGCTTTTTCGATGTCAGCTTAACACGGAATTTGCATCACCCAATTCACCAAGTTATTAAAACAAACCTCTAAAAGAAAATTTATATAATAAATATATATGCCCACTTTGCATAATTCTTTTCAAAAAATTAATAATGAACAATGAATTTAAATAAAATGTCCCAAGTCGAACATGTTTTCAAATTGTCCTCAAGTTGTTATAAAAAGCAAAATACCCAAAAGAGATGCCGTTAACATCTTTCAACTTAAAATCGCTCGACTTTCTTTCTAAAATATCGTTTTGATTTAACGAAGAATATTGAAATCAATGTTGTGAATACAAACGTCTGCAAACTTTGGTATACATTTTAAAAATTTTATCCAGGGTCTTTGTAAAATTTTAATTATGTAGATGCATATAGGACTGTACGATTTTTTCGGCATCCTAGGCCGAATAGTCACTCCCTAACGTTTCAAGGTGTTCCTCTGATATAGCTCTACAGCATAGCGCGACTAAAGCATCCGTTTGAAAGTCTTCGGAGCTAGAGCTTCTAGGAAAGTTACGACGACGAAGGTATGAGTTCGAAGTCGTAGTCCTACAGCTTCTGTGCTGGCATATGGTGTGAGGGTGAGGAGGAGTGGTAGCGATTGGTAGTCGGGATTGCTACTGTTCGCACATCGGGAATTGTAGCTCTTACAAACATCCGGAAAAACTGGAGGCGGCCTTGCCGCGAGAGTCATGAGTATTAATTGACCATTAATAGCAACCGTAAGTCACCTTTGTGCGTTACCGCCAAGGAGCCACAAATGATTTGAAGAAATTGTGTTCGCGACGATTATTGGGAGTTAACCCTGAAACTACGCTTTGCACGAGATATACAGAAAAAAGTGTGACTACTTTATGTATCTATTTCTTTTCAGCATACGCAGCAGTACTAATTCCAAAGACCGGGGTTAGGTTCGAAGCTTCTGTGGAGTAAGTGAAAGAGGGCAATCCCTCCGCCAGGAGCTACTCCTGAAAATTTTTGAACGGTCTGGGAGATCTTGAGGTAAAACCCCCAGATCTTTCCGAAATGGTCAACACGTTGTTTTCCCTAAATATGTACATACAAACAAAACTATATCGTATTTAATAAATACGACAATAACGTTGTTTATTTTTCAACAATTCTTTAACAACTAAAATTTATTTAGAGAGAAAATATTTTTTTCATTTTGATGTTTTACAAAAAGGTATATAAAAAATTGTTTGATAAAATTAAAATAAACAAGTTGTTTTTTAACAAGTGCATGTCCTACAAAACCTTTCTTAATATTATATTTTTAAATAGAAAAATCAAGCTTTTTAAAGTAAGAACACCGGCGTATGCCGCCGCGCCCCCCACGCCGCCGCCGCCGATATATAATAGAGCCTACGCCGCCGCCGCCGATAAAGTGATCGGCGTAAACCTCTAATACATACAGACAATTTTTTTTAAGTCAACAATTTTTCTTCGCTGCCAGTCATGTCGCTAGGTAACCTAATTTTTTTTTTAGCAGCAAACAAAACCTTAATAAAAACTCAGCTTACCACAGTGTCGTGCAACTTTGTGATGTATTTAATTTTTCAAAAGCTTTTAAAATAATCAAATTTCTTAAAAACTACTTTTGTGCTTCAAACTTGAGTTGGTGGTAAAAATAACCTCAATGCGCTTGAAAAAAGGGAAAAAGCGACTCAAAAGCATAGAAAGTTGAAAAAGTTAAAAATATAATAATAATAATAATATAGATACATACATACGTACATACGAAAAGCTGGCTAAACTCCCCTTTAACAAATTAATATGAAGACACATAAAAGTAAGCGCTGATGAATCTGTCCTCATTTTATAGCTTTTGTCACTTTCTTTTCAAGAAAAATGCGTGACAGAAACGCACTTTATAATGTAGTTTCGTAATTTACTCTCAAAACTTAGGTACAACAAATAATTTTATTATACTTGCATTAGTATGTGTTATTTCCAGTTGTGTAAGACGTTCTAGATTTCAAACTTGAAAGTAAGTTAAAAGTTAAAGTGAAGACATAAACCAACAATGTATTACTTAAATTTTGAGTGTTTCACAGAAAAGAACTTCATTATTTTTTCTTATTAAAAAAGTAGAGAACTTTCGCTCTGACAATTTTTTATTAGATTTTAAGCACTTAGATCGCCAAAGAACTTTTCTTTCATTTGGAGCTATAAAGCTTACATAAAAAGTCTTTACTTTGTTCGAAAATTTGACACATGACATAAGCATCATTCCTGCGCAACTTTAAAGTTTTTTGGGGATTTCATGCAGCTGGTTGACCCTCAAATACACTAACTGCCAAAGGGACGCCAAAAGCTCTCATGTGCCACCTAACGATTTCAGGCCAATCACTCTCTCCTCGTTCCTTCTTAAAACGTTTAAGCGGTTGATTGATGTGTACCTACAGGAAGATATTCCTCGGGGGTTGATGTCGGCTTTCCAGCATGTCTATTGTAAACGCAGGTCAGTGGAAACGGCTCTCTATTCGATTGTAAAGCAAAAAGAGAGAGTGGTCCCCAGTACACAAAGAGTTTGCTCTAGGTGCGTTCCTATACATGGAAATGGCTTTTAACAATGCCTTAACGGGGGCAATCGAAAGGGCTCTGATTGGTTAAGGAGTCAAAGGGACTCTGGTTAAATTCATTAACAAACTTCTCTGCAGCAGAGTAGGGAGAGTGGGAGGGGACGTAATCAAGAGGAGGGTGTGCAGGGGCACCCCACAGGGGGTGTTCAATCTTCTTTGCTCTGGGTTGTAGTCAACGATCTTCTTATGGAGCTGGAGGCTAATTGCTGTCGGTTGGTTGCCTATGCAGATGACCTGGCTATCCTAGTCAGGGGCGAATTTCTAAACTCGAGATGTTCTGCTGGGTCGAAATTGATCGAAAAGTGCTGCTACGGTTAGGGAATTCAACATCTAAGATTATCTGAGTCCCGAGATATACCAGGCAACTGCCAAGCGGGTCTCTTAACCCGCATCAGTACAACTGAATCGGATGAAAATGGCTGTGGGGATTTTGGGATTCCGTGGCCACCTGTGGTTTGCTCCTACATAGATGGGCCTCGAGTCAGCTCAGCAAGCGCTGTACGGACACAACCCCTTGCAGCGTAGCAAGATCTTTCTGCCCGGAAGTGGATGGAAGGAGGTCTGCTGATGTAACTGGGTTTACTAAGGCTCATCTCTCAATGGTAATTGGGGTTTAGACATTGCACTGTCCAATGGTAATCCATAAGATACGTCTCAAAATACTGGAAACCCCAAAAGGTAGAACCATCGAATTACTTTATGCTTGATTGTCCGACTTTTGACAGAACTAGTTGAAAGTACTTCGGTCGCGAATCACTTGGATCTCCGCAGTATTTATCCAAAGTTGAGATCGGTCTCATTCGAAACTTTCTTAAAAAAGCAATGAATTGACACATCCCAGAAATCCCCGTTGATGCACAGTGAGTTCGTTGCCTTCATATTTTATTTCCCGATTTTCCCCAAGCCTCAGTCGCGTCAAAATATATATTGATAATCAAGCGGCTATAGAAGCAATAATCTCCCACAGTACTTTATGAAGAAGTGTCCTGGAATGCAAAGAGGTATTGAAAAAACTTCGCTTACGCCGGACCATACATTTGTACCAGGTACCCAGTCATGTAGGGATATAAGGTAACGAAAAGGCTTATGAGTTGGGAAAGAAGTATGCTGCACTCGCTGAGTCGATCATAAACGTCTCAATCCATTTGAGATATATCAAAAGAAGACAGGAGTTGTATATAATCCATCAAGCAAGAACAGCGTGAAAAGGAGCGAGGGGCTGCAAAATTTCTAAAATCATGTGCAAATCATACGATATTAGACTCACAAAGTAGCTCATATCTCTGAAGAAAGAAAACGAAGAAGGTTAACAATGGGCATACTAGCTGGACACTGCCTTCTGGCGTCACATTCTTAAAGGTTAGGCATCGTCAGTAAAAGCAGATGTAGAAAGTGCAAGCTGCAGGAAAAATGGTTGAGTACGTTCTGTGTTCGTGGCTCCAGCTTTTAAGGGCAGCAGAGTTGTCACGTCTCGAGGCAGCGGTTAAGTTGGGTCTCAGGAAACTTCTAGTTTTTGCCAAGAGGACAGAATTATTCTATAACATAAGTCCTGTGCACCTGATTGGGGTTCTTACGATTGGTCGCCAAACAGATACTGGTAAGACTATGGACACATTTTAATGACCAGCCAGCTCAACCCAAGATATAACTCAGTGGCAGTTGTTGTTATTGTTGTTGTAGTGCTCCGGTAACACAGCACCATTAAGGTGCTGGCCCGACCATCTCGGGAACGATTTATGTGGCCACATTAAACCTTCAGGCCAACCCTCCCTCCCCACCCCCAAGTTCCATGAGGAGCTTGGTGTCGCCAGAGCCTCGTCTGTTAGTGAAACGGGATTCGCCGCTCGAAGGTGAGGTTGACAATTGGGTTGGAGAAGCTATATATTGCGCTACACAACCCCTTGAATCCCACTCAGTGGCAGTCGCAGCAAGCCGTCTGCCTCTTTAATATCCATTTTGGAACCTTTACAGAAAATCTGATTAGCAAATTCAATCTGTTCCCTAAGACCCAGCAGAGGCACACATGGGGATGCCCTATGGACGACAGAGAGACTCCAAATCTTCGCATGTCTTCCGATTTTATGAAGTTCAATTCAAATGCTTTTCAGGAAGCTTGGATGTGAGCAAAGATAGGTAAATTAGTGTCTGAGAATATATTGCTTGGAGAATCATAGCTAATTTTGTTATAGCATAGACCTCCACCTGGAATATTCAGTAAGACTAAGTGACTCGCAGGTTCTTCGATTAGAGCTCAGCCCCAGTTTCCTTTTTTTGTGTCTTATGTGTAGATTGTATTGCCAATAAGATTCCTTAGGCCATCACTCCTACTCCTACTCCTACTTGAAGAAAACCTTATGAACTCTACCTGGAAATTGAAAATTGTAGTAATATAATTTGTACCTGACAAGTGGTATCGAAGCTTACTTAGCCGTTTTAAAGTGTTTCTTTCTATATCAGAACCTGTTCAGACATGCAGAGGTACCATGTGAAGGATGAGGTTAAACTCTTACTGTGATGCGCTGCTCAGTTTACATGAAACTTCCAGGCATGGTAGCATTTGCATCTACCCAACCTTCCTTTTGCTATTTTTATGTAGCACTTTTCTCTAGATTAGAGCACCATGCGTTAGTATCAGTCGAATTACCATGGATGTTATACAGCGAAAGTCATAGAAAGTCTTCTTCCAGGTAAGATATGTTGCCAGAGCTTTCTAAAAAAAACGACCATAAAAAATGCACACATCACCACATCATTGTCCACTCCCGGTGGTCCGCCATGAATTGTCGCCAATAGGAAGCACCAAGAAAAAGGGAGTCTTCCTCCACCTGTATCTCGCAGCTGCTTTTTCGCAGATCATAAAAATTTGAGGGGACTTTTATTTCGAAAACTTAAGGAACCATCTCAGATTATCTCAATGTTCATGATTTCCAACTTAACATCAAATCCGATGTCACATACGTTTAAAGGCTGCTACCAGAGCCAGTTTTGAAATCTTTACCTAGTATATTCGTCAAACAAATTACTTGGGAGATTTGCATTGGAATATGTAATACAACTTTAGATTGTGTGGATATAGTAGATACTATATTCCTTTCTTAAATATCTTATATATTCAATCACTCTTTCATATATCTAATAAACATATTCCTCGCTCTTGCTTTATATTTTCAGGTTCGCCCACTGTCGTGGCGCGCAATGCAACACCGGTCGCCTACCCTGGTTCGCCGCTACATTTAGCGGTCGAATTTTGTGCCAATCCACCAGCGCATGCGGCGCGCTGGCTACATGGTGATCGTGTCTATACACCCGGTAATCAATATGGCAGCACAGTTTTGGCCTATGGCGTAACGGTAAATACGAGCATGATAAATTTAAAACGAAGAGCAAAGTTTCATAAATTTGTTTTTTGTCTTTCTTTACAGGATTTACCTACACCATACTGCAAAGAAGCGCGTCTCACTTACGTCAGCATGCATGAGCGTGTGCCGCGTACTTTCTATTTTATTGTTTCAACGCCAGGTGGCGTAGCTGAGGCGATATTCAAAGTGAACTTTACAATGCGTTTTCGCACCGCTTCTAATGCGGTCGATGATGAAGAAGAAGAGCTGAGCGAACCGGAAGAAATACATTTCCCTGTGTTTGGCGCCGGTGTGAGTGCGACAGCGCATAGTGCACCGCGTGTGTGTAACGCGGCGATGATAGTGAATGCGCTGACGACGCTGGCATTGCTGGCGTGTAGCATGCGTGCGCATAGTAGGCGTGGTTGCTGGAGTTAGGTGACGGTTGAATTTGATAGATTATGTGTAATTTTTTTAGTTGTTTTATTTAATTTCTATATTTTTTTTATACTCAAATTACGCCGCTCCCAAACTTAACTTGTAATTTGTCCACTAATTGCCGTACGCGTGAAAAAGGTATTAAAAAATACTACTAAATAAAACTACTAACTACTAAAATATGTTTAACTAAGCCTACATATTTATATATCCTAAATCGTACTAACTAAATAGCTGTATAAGCGTATACTTCATACACTAAAATATTACTAATTTCAAAAATGAATATGTTTGCTATCCTCTCCTAAAATATATATATTTAGTGTATACATACCCGCTCTACTATTTAGCTATATATATGCATGTTTATGCGTATATGTATGTTTATCTTATAAGAATTATTGTAGTAATGAACTATGTAACTAATCATAACTTAGCCGCTTCACTTCCACCAGCAAAAGTGTAACTACTTAGTAACTACATTTATAACAACTACTTGCTAACTAGTTAGTTAGCAACTAACTTGTAAGTACTTCCTTGAGAATGATTGCGGTTAAATGCGTAATGATTTTGTGTTAAGCTATTAGAACCGTTATCAAATCTTAAACAATTAAGTATGTATACTTTATAAGATAATTTATTGTAAAGCAAAAGTTTAAATGTAGCGCCCAAGAGTATGATAGGAAAGGCGCTTAAGGCACCGGATTGTTTTAAATTGCTATTTTTTTATACGCAAGCCATTAGTTGTAATTAAAGACGCTTATGGATATTATTTTGTTAATTTTTCTTTCGAAAAAAAAAAAAAAATTATGAACAAACTAACATTCGTCAAAGTCTTCGCTCTCATAATAACAAATTGTAACTGTTCTCACTGCCTTTTGCTTCATACATTTATGTGAGTATGCTTTAATGTTATTTTATTTCACATACTTTTAGGCTGAAAGTTTGCGCGCTTATATGAATATCGCTTGTATTGTACTTCAATATTCTAGAAAAAAGGTGTTTTGTAACCCAATTTTGCTGCCGAATTAAGATAATATCAGATACATATAGCGTCAAACGAATTGACTATAAAATGTTGAAATCTATGAATTAAATACAACACAACTATTCTTCAGACAAGTGACAGCTCAATATTTCTAGGCTGGATGTTTGAATTTGTAACAAAAATCACAGCAGAACAGTGGGCCGGATTTTGATGATTGAAAAAAATATACCCATTATTTTTTTTAAACAAATCTCACAATTATTCAGAATTGACCCCACTAGGGTCCATTAAACCGTCTTGAAATTGTTCTGAAACAGCAGCTTATATTATATGATTGATTGATAGTAAATGAATGATCCAGAAGTAGCCTGAATAGATAATAAAAAGATTAATCGCAAAATTATATTATAATAGTCACCAAATAATCCCGAAACCATTCAAAAAAGCGCCAAATCTATCGCAAAGTGATCCCGAATTTATCGAGAAACTAAAATGAGATAGTACCAAGATATTCCCGAAAACAATCTCAAAATCGTACGGAGATAGTATCGAAACAGTTCATATTTATTCCAAAAGCAATAGAGACGATACTGCACACTTTTCTAGAATTGATTGCAGCTCGATCTTAGTAACCTAGATACCAAATATTATTGGTCTAAGTAAAATAGGGTCAGAGAAACAGTGAATAAAAATATCCCTGGGTGTGGGTGTAGCACTGTCCACTTTTCATACATTTTTTAGCTCCAACACTTATGATCCCCATAAACTTGGTATGATTCATTTAGATGAATTTAATATATTATATATATTATACTATAACGGTTACAGAATAATTAAAAAATTACTATCGCTAGATGGCTTTAGACTTCCCCTCCTTTTTCAAAAACACAAAGCCAGCCTTCCAGAATAATGGCTAAATGTGTACAAAATCTCGTCCAAATTCGTATAGATCTGGCGTGATTAAGTCATTATTAAAATGTTGCTACGGGCATGAGATTCCCTTAAAAAATTATCCATTTAATCTTTCTGCGTGCCAAATTCTTTACAAATTTCTCCAGCCGTGATGTGGTTGAGCCACAAAACTAAGTGATTGAAAATTCTATATTACTCTGGAGTCTTTTTTTCTGCTATTGCTCCAGCTCTCAGCACGAACAGAGCATAGAGCAAAGCCTTAGCATAAAAAAGTGATAGCATTTCATATGCTCTACTACCAGCTCCGTTGTGTATTAGAGCGGAGCAAGTAGCAGAATAAAAACTCCGGAAAAAATTTTATTTATAGTCAAGCGAGAGCAAAAAAAAAGAAGTATTGCTAACCAATAACAATAAAAACAAAATCAAGAAGCTACAACAACTACTTAAAGACCGAAAAGTACAAAAACAAAAATATCACAACGCTACATCAGCTCCAATAGCAAAAACAACAGGAGAAAGTTCAAACAGAATTTCGTTTGCAGATTTCATGCCAAATATCACAACACGCTAAATCAGCTCCAAAATCAAGAAAAAAACAAAGAAGAAAGTTCAAATAGAATTTCGTTCGCAGTTTTTATGCTGCTACATCCTCTACTCTAAAACACGACGAAGCTCGTATCAGAGCCCAAGAAAAGCTATTCCGTTTTTATGTTATGGCTCTGTTCTATGCTCTGTTCATGTTGATAGCCGAAACAGTAGCAGGGCATATTTTCCGCTGTTAATATTACTCTCGATATGCAACATCAAAACTTAGCAACATTTAAGTTTATAAGATGTCTTTGCATAATAAATTTAAATATTTTATACTTTTATATAGAAATTCTTCAGAGTTATGTTAGGATAAAACAATATAGAAATATAAAAAAAAATGTATTAATTTCTCTCCCACATTTAAGTAATCTCAAGGCTTATTTGCATACACACGAAGAAATAAAGTGCATTGTAAACATTTTGTAGTGTAATATCAAAACTCATTTTGGTGTACTTTCAAATGTAGCACCAAAATAGTGAAATTCTTGCAAAGTTTGGTGAAATTGTATGTACTGTACACTTTTTGGAGTGCTATCAAAACTAATTTAGGCCTTAACGCTGTTGCTCTTTGTATTGAGTAATGACAGATGTAATGACTGCAAGTCGCAGTGGTGTGTTGGTAGCGATATCCGCCTTACACACCGCACGTACTAGATTCAAGTCCTGGCCGAAGCAATTTTTTTTTTATTATTACATACAATTTAAGTTCTATTTTTAGAATATTCTTTTTCAGCGCTTCGTATCGATGAAAATCACACTATTTTGGTTTTTATATATAACAATATTCTCTTCTCTCCCACTTTTAAATAAATGGCCATGTTTTTTTTTACATTTATATACATCTACATTTGCGTGAAAAAAATGCTTATCATCACTCAAATACCGTTTAGGAGACCCATCTAGCGGCAATTATAGAAAACTCGCGGCAGGCGTTAATTACTCGCTACAAAACGGGTTGTACTGAATAGCGGAGACACGAACTTTTGTTGGTCATAGTGTATAACCTGTAGCTGAATCGGCTGCGATGAATAGTGGACTCTCGCATTTTTCGGTCATAGAAGTGAAGAATAGTGTAGAGATAAAATGGAGAGACACATTTCAGTTGAAACTGGATATAATGCATACTGAAATTTAGCAGTATTAAGTATCAACACGACAATTTCATAAGTGTAGATAAAGTAAGCAGGTCCATATAAAGTACAAGCGCATATGTATATACATGTAATAAAACAACAACACAGCCAAAGGTTGATTTAAATCAATAGTTACATAAAAAAAAATCAAAATCTCTTTTTGATCCTTCACGAAGTCAAATTCTTTAGTTAAGTTAACCAAAAAAATTAATTTCGCTTTAGGAACGTCACAAATTATTATAAATCAAAATCTACTTCTCAATTTCATTGCAGTATTTAAAAAATTTAAAAATTTTTGTAAAAAACTTAAATAAGTTAAAAATCTATATATACCACAAACCTTAAATCTAAGTTAATCTTGTATATAAATTTGCCTGAAGAGCGAAATGAAAAAAGTTTTAAAGTTAACCGCTTGTAATGTGTAAAAAATTTTAGTAAGAAAAATTTTAAAACAAACACAAGATTAAAAAAAATTCAGCCGTTAAGTTCCCTTTTGGGCTAACAAAACGTTATTTTGTATTACTTTAACTAAATAAGTATCTGTATGTATGTATGTATATATATTTTAAAATAAAAATATTATAATATTTTTAATACAAATTTGCAGTCTTTTGAAATATTAATAAATTTTGAAAATTTAATTTAGCAACCGACTGACTTTTGTTAAATTGTTTTATGTAATACGTAAAAATGATTAGAAATATAAGAGAATACTTTAACATTATGCAGCTCATTTAAAATTTATAATATTTCTTTTAGCAAACATATTTTTAAAGTTGCATATTAAAAATATTTGTAAGTAATAATTAAAAAATTAAAATAATTGTATTATATGTATTATTAAATAAAAATGTTTTTTGTACTATCAGTAATTATAAAAGTAATAAATAAACGAAATACATTACGTAAAAATGTGGTAAGATATTCCTTCCAAGCAAAAATTTGAATTTTTATTTTAGTTGTTTAGGATTAAAGTAAGAGTTGATATATTTAGAGAGAGAGGGAACAAATTTTATTTTTTGTTAATTTTAAATATCCTAAATTTATAGCTTCTTTTAGTGCAAGTGATGAAAGCTCTCACACGAGCTTTCGAAAAATTTTCACATTTTATGTTTCAAAGATTTCCGTATTTGCTTTCGAATGTTTGTCGTATAAAAATGAAAGCTCGTGTTTCAGCTGTAGCATTTGTTTGCGAAAGCTTTCGCTTATTTGCTTGATTAAGTATAGTATGTAAAACTGTGCTAAAATATTCCTTTCGAGTAAAAATTTGAATTTTTATTTTAGTTGTTTAGGATTAAAGTAATGGTTAATATAATAAGAGAGAGGGAAAACTTTTTTAATTTGATTATTTTTTATTTTATTTTTTGTTAATTTTAAATATCCTAACTTTCTAACTTCTTTTAGTGCAAGTGGTGAAAGCTCTCACACGAGCTTTTGAAAAATATTCAATTTTATACTTATTTTTTTCTTTCATTTTACTTTGTAAACAAAATCTCGAGTTTTCAGTTGTAGCGCTTTTTTGCCGAAAGCTTTTGCTTATTTATTTAATTAATTCTATATTGTAAAAATGTGGTAAGATATTCCTTCCAAGCAAAAATTTTCACTATTAATTTAGTTTTTGGAATTAAAGAAATAAAAAATATATTTTTAAAAAGAGGGAACATTTTTTGTACGATGATTTTAAATACCATAACTTTCTTATTGCTTTTAGTGCAAGCACTGAAAGCTCTCAGATAAGCTTCCGAAAAAGATTCACTTTTGTACATAATATTTTCATAATTTGCTTTTGAATGTCTGACCAAAGTCAATCAAAACTCGAGCTTTAGGTGTAGCGCGTTCGCGAAAGTTTTCGCCTATTTTCCTGCTAAGTAAATTTTCTTTTAGCTTTTGCTCGTTCCTCTTGCTGAGTCAAGTTTCAGGTTTTTGGTAAATATCTGTTGATTGTTATTAGCGTCGGCGAGTTGTCAAGGCAGCAATTAAGCTGGGTCCTGGAAAGCTTCTTGTATTTGACAATAGAGTTTTCTATAAGATATAGTCCTGGCACCTTAGTGAAGTTCTTCTGTTTGGTCGTCAAACAAATTCTGACAACACTATGGGTAAATGCAATCTATGTAAGATCTATTTTTACCGGCCATTTCACTCTAACCTTACCTTAAAGAAAAAACTAGTGCTTAAAGTTTAGACTAAAGTGTTAAAGAAAAACATTTTAATTAAAACAAACCGACCTTTTGGTCGGTAACTTTAAAGCTTTGGAGCTTTCTCAAAAACAAGTTTTTGTAGATACGACTTTGATAAAATCATTAATATTAGTAAATTAAAAACATTAACCAAATTTTAACAAGAAAGCTCTGAAAGCTTTCTATAGATTACAAAGCTTTCTTACTCTTTTAATTTTGAAAGATGGTGTTATTAATAAAAACTTTTAATTTTAATTTAATTCTAATCTGAATTCTTATTTTGTTTCACCGCTACAATTTCCGAAGCTTCCATCAACAGAGAGGAAAGCTTTTAAATTATAGCAAGCCTTTACAGTTTGCAATGTGAGTAGCAGTATTATTTGCCGAGACTTCTATTCACTTTTTCAGAGTTGTGAATTGCTTGAAGAAATATTCAGGCCTGTTCTGAATTCCGACTCGGAATGAAAAGTAAAACGACATTGATTTCGACTCGGTTTCTATTTGGTGTTCTCAATTCCGATTGTAAAAATCGATTCGAAGTCGATTTCGAATCGTTTTCATTCCGATTCGGTAACCAGTTTAATCAGCTGTTTTTGTTTATGTGTTTTGGTTTAAGTATCATAAAATTTTATTTTAATTAAAAAATGCCTGCAGATATGGTTTTTGATGCGCAGACGCAAGAATACGTGCTATTGTGCGTGCGAATCGTAAAAATGCGCTGGATCGGAATTCAGAACAGGTCGACTTCATTTCGATCAGCATCGATTTGTTTGTCTAATAGATTTCTTGATAGAAGTTTTTAAAGAAAGATTTATTATGCCAATTTAACTCAAATTTAAGCAAAAAATACACACAACTCTTCCAAATAAAATGAAGAATTTAAAAAAAATTATTTGAAAGACAAATATCGCAACATTTGTGTATAATCTGCCAATTAATTTTCATTCCGACTGCTCAGAGGCAATACTTTTCAAACCGATAATTTTTGGTCGAAATTGAGAACACCAATCCATTTCGATTCCGAAAAAATTGATCGGAATCGGAATCCAGAACAGGCCTGATTATAATTTGTGATAATGATGCTCTCAAAGCTTTCAATACAGTACAAGCTTTGTAATTCATTACATGTCAAAGAAATACGAAATTAGACCGTGGGTTGGGAAAGCATTTATCCCAAACTAGTTTTTATAAAGAGCTTGCATAGAAAGAACTTTCCTTGAAAGACACGCAAAAGTCTTGTTGAAATAATGTCTAGGCCTTCTCTCAGCGCATTTCCAAAGCCTTCTTCCAACATAGTATTCAGTGAAAAAACTTCGGTTCTATAAGTTTCCAACAATGACATTTCTAAATGTTACTTCTTTAAATTAGTAAGATATAATGAAAATGTTCAATCAATCAACGATACTTTCAAGCTTATGTGGCATAGTTTAATTAAAAATCATCGAAGCTTTAGCACCAAACAAGATGGGCAAAAGCTTAATATTTGCGTACATACAACGTATGTAAATTGCAAAATGGGAGTGAGAGCTGGAAAAAATATTAAATTAAAACAAACTTAGTGGTAAATTTGGTTGAATTCTATGTAGAAGGAAAATAAGACGCATACTCTTAAACAGGGTTGCATTCAAATGAGATCCCTTGGTAATGAAAAGAAAATCCCTTAGTTTGGGATACATCAGTAGTAAGTTATTACAGATAAACCAAAGATAAGATGTAATGCGGATTTAGCGTATGCAGCTGTAAAGGTTTAAGTAGCTTTCGGAGCTTATTTTGGGTAAATTAGGAACTTGAAGGATTTTAAAATTTACAAATGAAATATTTTTATTTAATTGTTTGAGAAGGAATTGCTAAGCTATTAATAGAAACTTCGCTTGACAGCTCATTTAAAAGCTTCCATATACTGTAGAAAGCTGTTTAATAACTGGGCATTGAGAACTCTAAACAAATGAATTCAATTTTTTTGAGCTTAGAGAGTTGAGGTCTCAAGTTTCAAACAAACCAAAATCTACATTGAAGAATGAGGCATTTTTTGGCTGCTTTCAAGTGACTTTGATGAGCTGTTTGCTTAATTCATAATTCTTAGTTGTCGTGAGAAAAAGGTTGAAGAATTCAACTCTAATCGAATACAACGTGAAAGCTTTCAATGGATACTTGATCACACATTTGGAAAATTCTTTTATAGTTTTTAGTGTATACCAGGTCTTGACAATAGAAGCTTTGAGCTTAAGGACTTAAAGGAAAAGTTTGAAAGCTTGAACTTTAAAAGTAAAATATAAAGAGCGACTAAAAGTATTTTTAATTTAAGGGGCTTAAGTAAGTTTCGAAATTTTGGAGGCTCATTTTAACATAGAGAGCTACTTTTCTTCATAGAGATGTTTCAGCTCTTTGCGTAAACAAAGAGATAGCTTACATGTACAGATTTTAGCTTTTGTATGCTCTGAAGTTTATTTTTATTTTTGCTGTTGCTTAGGCTTTGAACCTGAAAAGAGTATAGAGCCGAGCCATAGCATATAGACTTGACCGCATTTATTTTGGTCTTCTACGTACCAAGTCGTGTTTAAATGCAGAGCAAACAGCAGAACATAAACTCCAAACAAAATGCGATGTGTAGTGGAGCATTGCTTTTTATTGTCAGGTAGAACCTTGCCTTACTCTTGTCAGAGCATAGGAAATGTTTTCACGTACGTTGGGGTAGCGCACTATCCTCAAGTGGCCCAATGCAACCAGGCTAATCCTGTTCATGTGCCCGCACCCTGTGGGACCGCCGTTAGGCATAACGTCACGGTGGTGAATGGGGATTTATTATTATTATTTCGCATGCGCATTTCTCTGCGCTCCTTTTCAGCATGCATCAATTTCGTCATAACTGTAAAAGTCATCTTGCTTACAGCAGTCCAACAATCTATTTGTCCGCACATTCGTGGCACTAAATTCCTAATGGAAGGTTCCTCTCCAAAAACTATGTGTACAGAGAATCTTTCGCCGTGAAAACGAGGGCAGTGAAACAGTACATGTTCTGTGCTTTCCTTGAAGCCGCCGTACCCGCTAACATATATTGATTAATAATTTACTTATATTAATTGAGTTTGAATATTTTCTTTTTTGTATCAAAACTTGGTACTTTTGTTTTTATTTAACCCTGAATGTACGAGACTGTGTTATTTTCAGACAGAAATTTTAAAGAAAAAGACGCCCTCCAAAAAATTATAAAAAGAAAAAATATTTAATTTGTCAAATGCTATAAATTAAATAAATTAATGAAAAATAGTAAAAAATAATTTAATGACAACTTGTAAATAGTAAAATTAGTGTATCCGTTGCAAAACAATGCTGTTAAATGTTGTTTGTTTCTAGCTTATAAGGAACTCAAATTTTTTTTTATAATTTTTATTTTTGGAAATTTAAAAACAGCAAAGAAATAAAACTCCAAGCAATTCTTAAGCGTGAGCAAAATCCAATGAGTAGAAAATTTCTCAAAAATATTTGTAACGAACAAGAAATTACTTTATGGAAACTGTAAAAAAAGTGTGTACTATAGATTAAAAAAAAAATAAAAATTAAAAAAAAAAAAATTCACAGTGTAATCAAAAGCACTAAGCTATAGTACGTTAGGTAAATGGGAATAAATATTAAAATAACAAAAAAAGTATTGCTTATAATGGTAAATTAAAAAAAGATGTTTATTTATTAAAACATATACAAAATTTTAAATTAAATTAAAAAAAGCTACACTGCGCGAAAATATTTATTGTACTGTCGTAAATATTGCCAATAATGCAGCTGCTATTGTAAAATATTTCATAGGAAAAATATTGAAAATATTAAAAATAAAAAATATTAAAAAAAAAAATTTATAAAAAAAAGTATTAAGTCACAACAAATTTGTAAAAGCCAAAAACAAAGAAAATGCTTTGTATAAAGCTGCAGTGCAAAAGTTATTTATGAATGTGTGTAATGTTGAAAATTAGTTTTTAAGTGGAAAGCCAAAATTATTTTAAAATTAGCATGGAACGCGGCAAAACAAAATTTAATGAGCGATAAACCTAAAAAGGTGGGAGCGCTTTTGTAACTTTTATCTTATTTTATAATTTGTGCATTTCCTATTCAATAAGGTTCTAGAGGATTCAAAAAAGCTAAATAATGCGAAAAAAAAATTAAAGAAAAAACTATTTTTAAAAATAAGCTTTTATTGGTTAATAAAATTAACTAAAAAGTAAAAAATAAATTGACTGTAAAGAAATATAACACTTTATAAGTTCATTGTAACCTTTAACGATAATTAGGCTTCTTCGTCTGCGACAAAAAAATTCCATATTTTACATAATTATATATTTTTAACAATAAAACTTTACACCTAAATTATTAAATTTTACAGTTTATATCACAGTCCTAACTGTTCTAATAAAAGCGTATTACATTGTGATAGCAAGAAAAGGAGGTTCTAAATGTTCTTAATTATACGATCACAATTTAAGACGCTTTTATTAGAACAATTAGGACTGTGATATAAACTGTAAAATTTAATAATCCAGGTGTAAATTTGTTTTTCGCAGACGAAGAAGCCTAATTATCGTTAAAGGTTACAATGAACTTATAAAGTGTTATATTTCTTTACAGTCAATATATTTTTTACTTTATAGTTAATTTTATTAACCAATAATAAAGCTTATTTTTAAAAAAGTTTTTTTTCTTTAATTTTTTTTTATTACTTTTTGTTAATTTTATTAACCAATAATAAAAGCTTATTTTTAAAAAAGTTTATTTTTCTTTAATTTTATTTTTTACTTTTTAGTTCGTTTTATTAACAAGTAATAAAAGCTTGTTCTTAGAAAAGCTTTTTTCTTAAATTTAATTAAAATATCAATTTTTTTTAATTTTTAGTAGGATAAAATATTGTTTAAATTAGTTATGTAATGTTTACTTAGTTATTTGTAACGTTTCTCATCCTATCCATTCCTTTTAATGCATGAACATTACAAGGTTTCTTCGAAGTCAACTTTGTACAGTCAAGTTCTTCGATTCGAAGACCTGCTAAAGACCTAACTCGGCTTAAAGCCACATAACCTTGACCATCAGCAAATAATTTGCAGCCTAAATAAATAACAGCATGATCTACAGTAGTTCCCTGCATTTTGTGCACAGTTGAAGCCCACGACAAGACAATCGGGAGCATTCTTCTTTCAGCTGTGCCGTGATTAAATTTAGAAGGAAATTGAACTGATTTAGGCTGTATTATGTGAACGCCATCGTTACCAAAGTCTGCGCGAACCGATGGTATATCGTTTTGGTATAGTTGAGCACGTATGTAATATGGCCATATAATTTCAGTGATGTGACCTATTGCTCCATTTACAAGTCCCTTAGCAACGTTAATGTTACATCTCAACATAACTTTAGCACCAACAAATATTTATGATTCTTTTGGGAGACCTCCTGTTTTGTTAATGTCTGAGTGTATTACATTATTAACATCATTCTGATCGTTGTTTTTTGTTCCATCAATTAATTGATCTTGCTAATAATCATTTATCAGCTGAATGAAAGAAATTCTGCTTTTCAAACGATACGTTGAGCCAACTGTCAACAACCGATCGATAAAAAGTTGAGTGAATAGAGCGGAAAATTTGTATGCTCACTACCTAATTTTTCGTAAAAATGCAACTGTGCATTCCAAGAAGTTATCACTAATCAACTTCGCTAGCAGTTTTGCTTTGGAGTGCGCCCCATGCCCCATGCGCCCCTTTGTTCAACTCATTCAAATGAATTTGTATATATGTGCATATACATGTTCACGTGCTCTTGCATCAACAAACCGTTAAATACATACATACATATGAATATAGAGATTTTCGAGAAAACTTCTCGTATGTGTTTGCCAAAAGTGGCTTCACTTCGGATATCAGCATCTTCGGTTGTCAGATCTTTCGCGTTCAACGCTTACGCGGTGCCAGGATGAAAAAGGCTCTCAACCAAATTACTGATACGAATCGCTAAAATGTGACTAAGTTAGTTGAAGCATTTTTGACAGAGAGCACATATAAAATTGTGTCAAACAGTGCTAACTAACTTAAAATCATATTTTATTGTGACTTTGCCTATGTCGCGTTCAGTTTACAACTACTCATTGCAGATCTCTGCTCTGTGGTTAAACCTGTAAAACCAAATCAAGTGCTGATACGAATCGCTACGTTTAAATAACCCTGACTGAGTAGGAGTACACGATTTTTTATATCATGATGCGAATATATTGGGGCATATTCATAATCGAAATAAAATGTGACTAAGTTAGTTGAAGCATTTTTGACAGAGAGCACATATAAAACAGTGCTAACTAACTTCAAATAATATTTTATTGTGACTTTGTCTATGTCGCATTCAGTTTACAACTACTCATTGCAGATCTAATATTTCTCACTTTCCCTGATCTAATATTTTTATATACAAGTACATATCTTTTTTCGCTTTTCCCTATATACGGTTCTGAGAAGGCAGAACTTGCGACGCGATTGTTAAAGCCGATATATATCAATAAAATCATGTTAAGCCATTCTCTGCACCATTCTCTCCAGCATCAACTCCAAGAAATATGGTTACCTAGAACAGCCCGAAAGGGGCTTCAGAATCCTGAAGGAACTATAGATCCCGCTCAGTCTCGTTTAGCATTGTCGTATAATTTTTATTGATAAGTATGAATTATACTATGTTCAAACAGAAAAATAAATTGAGGCAATTTCAATTTGAATTGAGTGGTGTTCATACAACTCAATTTAGCTTACACAATAGTAATTTGATAGCAGGTTGGCTCATCTCTACAGCAACAACATACCTTTTTTCAGAATGTCAAAATGTGCGTGTTGGGATTAGGTGAATGGAATGGAATGAAACCACAAAACTTTGCATTTTTTGTGTGTTGTAAGCAAATGTGTTCAATGTTTTGGTTTATTTTGAGTTTTCCATCCTCTTTTGACAATTCTTACTCCAGTGATATGAAAAAAATAATATCAGCTGATGAGATGAGCCAACCATATATTTGAGCCATGCGCAACTGACGTTTACATCTACTCAATAAACATACTTTACAAGGTTGTATTTGCAGTTTGAAACAATTTATTACGCAATTTTTTTTAAATTGGCAATTTGTTATTACAATTTATTATATGACAAATTGCGAAATAAATTGCCCAAATGGTATAAATTGTCAATTTGGTGTGTGTTTGTACCTAGTATTACCCGACCACATTTCAGCCCTTCACTTTCATACTTCCATAACTCCGCTGATGATCTGTCATTTCGCAGCGCCTTAATATTTTTTTGGAGGATACATGAACTCTTTCGTTATTTAGCGATTCTGAGCGTAGCCTTTTCGATCGCTGTAATTATTTCTACTGAAATTTCGGCCCCTGTACACCTTATATGTGTGACTGGTTTTCTCGTAGAATTTTTTGAGGTTATTCTCAGTAGTCTGTACCTATGTGCACCAAAAAAAACTTAAACATTTTGATCTACATATATCTTTGATCTTCTATATCAGTTTCGTTCACGCGGTCACTATATCGAAGGTTCAATTAAATTATAAAAGATCTTGTTCCAGTGAATTCAAAAATAAACCAATCACCGACGAGTTATATGAAACTAATAGGGACACGATTTCGAAACCAAAGTATTGTAAGGAATTTACTGCAAATCCTCTTATTTGCAACCTTCTGCTAAGTTCGAATCACTAAACTCTTGAATAAATAACTCCAATATTTAATAATGCGGCCACCGTGGTGTGATGGTAGCGTGCTCCGCCTACCACACCGGGTTCACACCCCAGGCAAAGCAACATCAAAATTTAGAAATAAGGTTTTTCAATTAGAAGAACATTTATCTAAGCGGGGTCGCCCCTCTGCACTGAATGGCAAGCACTTTGAGTGTATTTCTGCCTTGAAAAGCTCTCAGTTAAAACTCATCTGCCTCGCAGATGCCGTTCGGAGTCGGCATAAAACAAGTAGGTCCCGTCCGGCCAATTTGTAGGAAAAATTAAAAAGGAGCACGACGCAAATTGGAAGAGAGGTTCGGCCTAAAATCTCTTCGTACATTATCGCGCCTTACATTTTTTTTTTTTTTTTATAATATTTAATAATGCAAAATAGCTTTTATTCAAGTACTTCGCAATAAATAACTCTACTATTGCTCGACAGTTAGCGTGCTTAATCAAAACTAATTGTAGCGCCTCAACTATTGCTGCCTTTTATACTCTTTGATTTCCTCGTTGCTTATTCTAGGCGCTTCTGTTCTAAAATCTACTAGTTGGTTATCTGTTATAATTATAACTACAGATGTACGTTATCTCATATAAGATATCTGCATGTGTTTGTGCGTTGCTTCTCCGCTGCTTGTACGTACATATGTGTAGACATAAAGATTGAATTATTGATGTGCACCAAGTCACTGCTTAGCATCGGCGTAAAGATGGCAGTACCCCTTAGTGTTGCTAATATTCGTAACAATATTGATACAGTACTCATATCAAGTATCGCTCTACAAATATCGAATACATGATAATATCGAATTAAAAAGACTCGACAACGAAAGTATGGATTCTGAATTTAAATCTCAATAGATCTTTGGATGTATGCAATACTGTGGCGAATATGACAAGGCATATCACTGTGCCGCTAGTAAATACGTGCTGCACAACTACAACAGATGAGACAACAACATGTATACAGTAACAAAGAGCACATACGACATCACGCATACAAGTAAGTACACAGCGAAAAAGAGTGCATAAACTGTACAAACAAATGTATATAGCAAATATGAGATACAGAAATGAGAAGTAATAAGCAACTATTCAGGAAGGCTGTTCGAGGGGGAGTCTAGACACTGATTAAAAGTAGTGACCACACCCACTGAGTGCATTATTATAAGCAGCGCAGTCTGGATCAATCAGATTGATTTAAGACGTTGTTAGTTAAGTACGCGATTAATTTGAATTGTGAAGTTCTACTACTATAGCAGTGCTGTAAATAAATAGCATTTTTGTATACGGAACATTTGAGTTTATTAACTCTACAGCACAAAACATGTTGCAAATATGGCGGATTTATGAAAAACGATCCACCAAGAGATTTAACTTTAAAAGAAAAGCACTAAACTTTATTCTTCGTTTCACGTTCACGTTCAACTCATTTGTCAAAGCAAAGCACTGGGCAAAAATATTGTGTGAGTCCGGAAGGATTTGAATGACCAATGATAACTTTGATTGTGAAGTTGTCTGCTTCTACTGTATAGACTAACTGTAAATTCTTCCGCGCAAAAATTTTTCGATTCGCGTAAAAAATAAGAGAAAGACAAACATACGGAGCTATCTATTTGTTTGACTATCTCTTTCTATGTCACCTTGAGCCGAAAATTCGAACCGGTACTGGGGTTGAAATACGCGATGCCAAAAGGTATCGCCATAAAAGTATCGGGTATAAAGTATTGAAACGTAAATAAGACTTCTTGAATTTGACGGGATCAGTAGGGCTGTACAGATTCATATTTTATGTGCAAAGTTTTTTGATTTCGGAAGTAGAGACATACTTCTCAAAGTATTTAACCAATTAGAGAAGAAATCTGTTACTTCCACTAAAGGCTTCTTAAAAAAAAACTTGGATCTGTTCCTTCAAGAATCATGTTTTGGTTATTCTGTTCCCTCTTTGTCTAATTCACGCACGTTTCAGCATAGCCATCGTTAACCCAAATGAAATTAGAGATAGGAATTTGAGATATACTGCATAGTGGTCATCACAGAGTACTATAGAAGTTAAACATTTCTATAAAGACTTTTGCAATTTCCCGAAATGAAGACAATTTGTGCACCAATCGCAAAAACGTAATACAAATAAACGCCAATTTGAAGCCATACACTAAAAAACAAAAGATGTTGATTATATTTAAGAAAAATTTCATAAATTATATAAATGCAACTGAATTCAAAATTCAAAGTATTAAATAAAAACAACATAAATGTTAATGTAGCTGTATAAAAAAATAATAATTAAAATAAAACGAAAAATAAAAATCTAAAAAAATTAGTCGTAACGTTAACTAAGCAAAAGCAAAAAAAAAAACAACAATAAAATAATTACATAATAAAAAAAAAAAAAAGTTACCAAGTTAAATAAGAAATATAATTATTTACAATGCTTTATATATAAGAACTATATTTAATTGAAAATAAAATACGAAAATAAACTAAAAATTTTATGTTTTGGTAAGCAAATTTGTAAAGCATTAGCGAAAAAAAATAATGCATTCAAAGCAAAACCCTATACTGCAAACCGAAATATTTTGCGAAAAACACACAAAACAAAACAATGCAAAACAAAACAAACAAACAAAACATATACAGTCATAAATCAAATTATTTTGCATTTAGATGAGAACAAACTTTAAATGCAAATAAAAATAGCCAATTTATATTATAAAAAAATAAAAATAAACAAAAACAAAAACATTCATTGATGCCGTGTATATGTAATATTAACACATATATATCTTTATGTAAAGTAAGCTGGAAAAACAAATGTCAAAACAAAAGCCAAGCTCAGATAACAAACAAAAACTATAAATAACAACATAAATGATGCAACAAACAAATAAAATTTAAATAAAAGAAATTAAAAAATTTAAAAATTTTGTTTTACTTTTAGTCAAATAAATGAACAATTCTAGTTTGGGAAAGGTAAGTAACGAGAAGTCATTTTAAAAGGCAGAGAGAGAAGTCTACATAAACGGGGAAGATCCAGGGAATGACTGGAGAGATTATTTTGCATGCGGATCAAGCAGCTTACACCTGCCGGTCGCTTGTGGTCAAGTATCCTCTGAGTAGTTAGTAAACATACATTTTATGGTGAGCTAATGTGAGCGGCTCCGTCATAATCGGTTTAAGGGCTAGCTATGGAACCTCATCAGCAGTGTCTTATCAACATTAGGTGCGGGTGTCTTTCTTGGATCGCGCGGCTCGTTATATAAACGTGTACCATGATTATTATTATTACTAGGCCTGTAAGCACTGCGACCTTTGTGCAGATCTATTGTGCATGAACTTTCAACCTAATTTTATATGTGGAGGCTTTTGATGTATGTAAGTACCTCTTCAGACTTTTTACTCCGTATCAAATAGGGATTAAAAGTCACACGACCTAGATGGGACAGTCTCTGCCTAGCCAGAGCGACGCATTCTCAGAGAATGTGAACCGGTGTTTCATCCTCCAGCTCACAGATATGACAAATTTGAATATCGGATAGATTTAACTAACTGAGGTGATATCGTAGACCTCAATGTCCCATATAGTACCTAGTGAGAGTTCCTGGGTCCTCCCTG